>NC_079352.1:5796790-6123457 GCF_029582105.1 Oenanthe melanoleuca
TGATTGTGGTGCTGTGTCCCAGGGTGCTTTTGGGGACATCTGATGCACCATCTCCTGATGCAAGGAAGGAGAAGAAATCTCTTCAGGTTGCTGACCACTTGGCCTTCATCACTCCTGTCTTGTTTATTGTATACTGTTTAAGTATTTTTAACCCTGTGACCTTATAGCACCTTTAGTCTGTATGGAAATCATGGGGAATTTGAGGATGCCTGGCACTGAGAGTGCTTCCAATCCTTTTTTTTCCCCAAGGTGTGCATGAGAATGAGGAATATATTTCACTTGATATGAGTTTGAAATACATCTGTTTGCTAGCACAGAGATGTGCAGAGAAGGTCCCTGATGATTTGAATTGTTGTGAGCTGTTATGTATCAAGCAAATTCACACATTCAGGGGCTGAAAAGCTGTTCTAAAACACAACATTCTTTGATTGCAATCTCTCAAAATGTTGTGACTTTTCTGTGTGATGTAAATGCTCACATCTTGCAGAGACTGATGGCTTTGCTGTGTGCACAAACAGGGATCCAGGGACTGGAGCCACCATTAAAAAAAGCCCCAGGGATATGGAGATCTTGTCTTACCTTAACTGAAGATACAATAAACACTGTAGGTAAATCCTTGAAACTGTTGTCAGAGAAAGTTTTACTTCTGCATCATAAATTTCCTTTACCTTTTAAAAACCTAGTGTGATTCTACCAAGTGCAGGATTCCCAGGATAGCTAAATTTCAAGTAAGAGTCAGGTTTCTTTTCACTGGAAGTTAGTAAAGGACATTCATTTGAAAATGAGTTGCTGTGAACTTCTGGAAAATAATTGTCACAGCCAGCTAGATGAGACTGAGATAAATTGAGGAATAATCTTCCTGTGCTGGGCAAAGAGTTCAATAGTTCCTGAGTTATGACAAGCCTTCAAAAAATAGAAATGAGGCCTAATTTCACATCCTTTGCCTTGCTCTTGGTATATCTAAGCAAACCTTTTCCTGAGGATAGGGCTGGTGAAGGGAAAGCAAAAAGAACAATCTGTAGCTGGGATATAAAGCTTGAATAACCAAATGTCCAGGAGCAGAGGGAGCCCAGCATCCAAATTAAAGCAGCTCTTGTGCCTTGTTCCATCACTAGACCACGACCATGTTTCCTCCCAGGGTTAGAGGTCATTGTGGAAACTTTGTGCTGTGGAGATTGTGAATGGAGAGAGGATAGCAAGCCAGGCTCTGCTCCATGCACCAGAGCCATGAACCTGCTGGAATGTTCTTCCCTGGCTGAGGGCAGTGAGTGGGTGGCCTGGCTGCAGCTGCAGGGTTCCCTTTGAAGCCCTGGAGAGCTGCAGCGTGGTCAAGGCAAGGAGATAGCCCAGCACCCACCTGGGAGCTGCCTGCCTGGGGATGCCTCTTGCCAAGGCTGCCCTGCTTGGGAGAGCAGACCACCTCTGGAGGCTTGAGAGAGCCAAACCCCCCTGCTCTGGGAGCTGAAGCTCTGCTGCTTTGAGCACAGTGATGAATTTGGGCTGGAGACAAAGCCATCACCTGGCTGAGGAGAGCACAGGCTGGTTCTTGCCCTCATTCTTTGCCCACACAGGGCAGCTCATGAATATCCATGTGTGAGCTGTCTGGAGCTGGGAATGGCTGTGGGCCAGGTGCTCTCACCACAGGTGTGTCTGGTTTGAAGGTGGTGACAAGGGGGGCTCCCTGTGCAAGGAGCCTTTCCCAGGGCTCAGCTGCTGCTGGGTTTGGTGCTCAGAAGGGAGAGAGCTGCAGCTCCTGCCCCAAACCAGCTCAGTGTGCTCTCCACCAGCCTTGTTTTTGTTCATGGCTTCCTCTGCCTTATGTGCCTTGGGATTTTCAGGGAAAGAGAGTGAAAGACAGGCTGTTCTGAGGATAATTTTACTGACATGGCCATCACTGCTCTGATGAGGGTAATTGTTCACCCTGTGTAATTTGGGAAATGAAACTGCTGCTGAGAAACCAACCCACCTTGCAGAGTTGGAGATATTTACTCCTGTCTGTGTCTGGGCACTGATTTCTCCATCTCTTTGCAGAGTTGGGCTGTGCTGTGCAGTTGAGGCTCCCTAGGAATCATGGACCACAGGCCCTCAGGGCTTCTTTGCCCTGAGATGTCATCAGCAGCTCAACTGATGAATGAGATGGAAAGCACCAAAACTCTGTGAAATGAAGGGGTGCCTGGTAGATTTTGGCTGAGATTGGCTGAAATTCCTACAGGTTGGGTGGCAGAGGGGAAGAGAAGAGCTTGTAATTAAAATTTGAGTTCTCATCAGGAATAAAAGCAATAAACAAGGAACATTTTCCCCCCAACAGTATATTCCCCTGGTGCTGGTTGCCAGTGGTTTACTGGAACTAGATAAGGAGGAGGAGAGGGATCCTCCTGGGAGCTGTGCCTTTTTGGCAACCAAGCCCCAGTTGTGGAGTCTTTGACTCACAGTTTAGTCTACAGCTGTACAGAAGTAACATCCAGCTCTTGCTTGGCTCCAAGATCCAGCAATGGAAAGCCTGTTTGCAAGGAAGGAGGACAGGGTGACCTGCCTGATGGAGAGGAATGTGCAATTTGCTTGTCTGCAGTCACATCACTTTTATTTTTCTTCCAACACCCTGCTTTGGTGTCTTCTGTGGGAGCCTAACAGGAAGCTTTGCAGTGGTGTTTTAATGCAGTTAATTGCCAAGTTCTCCACCAAATGAAACTTCTTGTGGGGTTGCCAAAGTACCCACCCAGGGTCACTGCCAGGTGACTGTGGACTTTTCCCTGTGCTCCACAGGGTGCTTTTTATAGCTGGTGCCCTGTGGTACAGGGCTGTGTGTTGTCTGGAGCTGGACTTCTCCTGTGGGGGTGACAACAAGGAGTTGATCTTTGTTGGAGGTTGTACCTGGTCTCCCTCATTAGTGCTCCCTAAGCATCACCTTCCCTTTTCTTCCCAACTCCTGAATGTATTAGCATAACCTTCAACTTCAGTCACTTATTTCTCAGCCATGGCATTTATCCTTTCCCTCCTTTGAAAGCACCACGACCCTGAGTCACTTTTCTGGGTGCAAGTTCAAATGTCTGTGGTCTCTTGGGTTGGCAGGATGCCCAGGTACAAGGAGAGAGTCACTTTGCCCTTCCAAATCAAGTTTTGAGTTAATTATTTGTTTACTTGGACAGAGTGTGTCCTTGAATGTAGGGAAGATAATCTTAGGATTAGGGTCAGAGGAATTCAAGCTTTGGCACAGCAGTGGGAGGGAGGGATGCATGGGTGGCTCCCAGGGGAAGGACAGGGCAACAGGGCTGCTTGTGTATTTGAGGGCTGGGTGTTCCTCCTGGTGTTATCACAGACTCTGGGCATGGTTGTGGGCAAGTCCCAAATCACTTAAACTCTGCCTTGGTAAGTGTAAAGGAGTAATTCAAGGAGGTGGAAGTTAAACTGGGGGAGATCATGGAGGGGACTGGGAAGCCAAAGGCCCAGGAAGAGATGGATAGTAAATCCAATCTGCAGTGGAGTAAATCAGAAATATTTATCATGTGTGTTGTAACCTGTTGTGGGGATGCTCACAGGAGTTGGTGCCACAGTCCTGCTCTGTGGTTTATCAGCTCAGCAGTGGGGTCAGGGCATCCTGTCACCTTGTGGGAAGGGGGGAGGAAGGCCCAGATCTGTGGGGTGACTGGAAGGGTGGGGTCATGCTTCAGTAACACCACAGGGGCTCTGTAAGGGCTTTAGTAAAGGCTGGCCATGGGTCCCTGACGAGTATTGCTGGGTGTCAGTAGGGGCTTGGTTTGGTTCCTTGGCTGGGGTGTGGGGCTGCTCTGATGCTGCTGGGCAGAGGGAGAGCAGAAATACTTCAGATGGATCAGCATGGATACAACAGGAAG
The DNA here is from genome assembly GCF_029582105.1 of Oenanthe melanoleuca. NCBI lineage: Eukaryota > Metazoa > Chordata > Aves > Passeriformes > Muscicapidae > Oenanthe > Oenanthe melanoleuca. Next base: position 5,800,642 of record NC_079352.1, read on the forward strand.
GGAAAGGCTTGGTGGGACACCTTGGGGCACAGAAGAACCTTGCAGAGTTGTGATGCAAGGCCTTTATCCAAAGAGCTGTTGGGCAGCTTTGAGCTCCTAAGGCTGAGTGTAAAGCAGAAAGCATTTTCTGGATGTCCTTTAATGCTCATTGTTTTTCCTTGCTCACAGTGCCTCTGACTGCCATGGGGGAGCCCAGCATGGACCCAACCATCTCTGCTGACAGCACTGCACAGCAGGACTCTCTCTTCAGCATGACAGATGTGTTCCTCATCTCCCTCATCACTGGACTTTTTACCTACTGGTTCTTCTTCCGCAAGAAAAAGGAGGAAGTGCCTGATCTCCCCAAAATGCAGACAGTGTAAGTAACAACTCTCAGGCTGTGTGGCACCACTAGAGCTTTTCTCTCTGCTTGTGGTGGGTTCTGGGAGGCTCAGCTGGATTGTGGGAGTGCAGTGAGGAGGGGTTTCTCTGCTCTCAGATGCTGAGAGTTCTGCTCTCAATGCAGAAACCCCAGCGGAGGAGCCAGGCTGCAGTTCTGCCTTACCCCACCGTGTGGCCCAAATTGGGAACTGGCCTTTCCTGAGCAAGGCAGGAAAGCCTCTGGCTGTGCTTCAGAACTCTTAAGGATTTAATTATTGGTGTTTTCTGATAAGAGTCACATTTAGGTAAATCTGGAGAAAGGTGGACTTGCTCCTAAACAGGTATCCTATTGCAAATTTTATCTACTCTTCACTAGGAAAGAAAGGAATAGTTCCTGGGATGAGCTGCTTGGCAGCTCCTGTAAAACTTGATTGGCTTTAGATGCCAGGTTACCACAGCAGTGGGAGACTGGATTTGGAGAGGGAGAGCTTTGTTTCACCCTGTCCTTCTGCAAAGGGCTTGGGGCCAGGAAGGAGCCATGCAGGTGGAGATCTGGGTGCATTTTGTTCCTTGTCTCAGTCACATTCCAAACTTAACATCAGTTTTCTGCTGGACTTTTGAGCTCATTCTTTGTTTCTGGCATTGCAGGAGGTTGGAAAGTACGTTTTCTGGCTGGGAGGATTTTAAAGGGCAGCAGTGTCCCTGGCTGTGGTGCCTTGTGCAGATGGGTGCACACATGGCTGGCAGCAGCCCAGCTGCCTGTTCCTGCCCAGCCTTACCTTGGGAATGTGTTCTGTTGCATTGCTGGGGTGCTTTCCCTCCCATGCCTTGAAATAGAATGCCTGTCAGCCAGGGCTGTGTGTCTCAGTGCATCTGTTGCCTCTGGAGATTGTGAGGGTGGCTGTGCTGCAGTGAGAGCTGAGCTGGCTGGGAAAAGGGCACTATCCATCTGAAATTGGATCCTGGCAGGGCACAGCCTGGGCTCCTGTGCTCCCTGTCCTTGTGACTGATTCCACCTACAGCCCACCATGTGCAGCTCTTCCAGAGACTGTGGTGACCTTGCAGAGAAGGTTTCACTTCTGGTTGTGTGTTACCACCTTGTTCTGCTGCAGGGCCTCAGCACGTGGGCTGCCATCCCAGCCTGGCTGCAGGTCCTGGCTCTGAGCTACCTCACAGGCACTTTGTTTCCTCTGTGGGGTCTGTGCTGCCTTCTCTGTCCCTCTGAGCAGTGGCTGGGAGGGAGCAGCTGCTCCTTGTGGGAAATGTGGAACAGCAGCACCTCCAGAGAGGTGAGGTTGTTCTGTAAGTTGTCTGATACAGCTGCACTTTGGAAAAGTGTCAGCCAGGAGGGTGCAGACTGAGAGGAGACTGTGAAGGAGTTTTTTTCTCTGTACCCTGCTGCATCCCTGCTGTGATCATTGTGTCAAGCTGGTCAGAGGGCAGTGTGACCCTAAAAGCCAAGGCTGTGGCTGGTGGCACATCCATCCTTCAGGCCAGAGACAGTAACTTCCTGCAGCTTTTGCAGTGGGATTTTATGGGACACCTGGAACTGGGAGGAAAATGGGTGGGAAAACAAGCTTGGTAAGCCTTGGGTTTCCTTCCCTCCTGTAATCCCTGAATCTGGGGTGGAGTTTCCTTTCTGATGAACAAACAAATCAGGATCACACTGTCAGCCTCTGCCTGTGGCTGGCTGGATATGGCAGGCAGGGAGGCCTCTGTGGGGCTGTATCTAGCTGGAGTGGAGAGCCTTGACCTTTAGAGGGGTTGCATTTCTGCAGCTCTGCCAAAGTGTCCTGAACTGCTTTATCTGATGGCATTGGGTGATGATTTTTGTTGTGTCACTTTGGACCCCAACTTCAGCCTTGGAATACTGGATGCTGAATAACAACTCAGACACACCACAATGGCTGCTGCTTTAGGGATTTGTTTGCAATGCTGAAGAGTTCAGGCAGCATCTCTGACCTAAACACAGCATCCAGCACCTCAGTGCCCTCCTGGGGTTTTTGGGAGCTGCACACCTTCATAAAAGCATGTCAGCTCAGCTGAGTCTGCCAAGGAAATGCCACTGTTGTTACTGCCCTTGATTGTGGAAGAGCAGATGCATGGTTGGGATGCCCTGCCTGGGAATCACCATGATCTTGCTCCAGCAATGCATCTCCAGGTTCAGCCACAGTTCAGAGAGGGATCAGGCTGCTGATCTTCACCTTTAAGCCAAGTGGAGCTGTTTTCCTGCCTGAAGTGGCCACAGAAGGGACAGAACCCAGCGCATGCAGTGGTTTCCCACATATGAGGTGTCCCATACCTGTGACGTGTAAAACGTGTGTGGGCCTGGCTGGGATCCCACTGACTGAGCATTGCTTGTGTTTTGACCATTTTCAGCCTTAATTAAAACCACCAGAGCAGCCCTTCCTGCAGCCTGCTCTGCAGATGTCATTAGGGAGAGCAGCTCTGGATCGCCACGCAGCCACGGCCACCACGGCCATTGCTGGGGAGTGCAGGAATTTATTGTTGTTCTTTGGCTGCTCCTCTTCTGCAAGTTTCTCAATCGTGGATTTCTTTCCCTTCTCCTGTCCCCACTCTGCAGACAGTCATCCTGAGGAGATGCAGATGGGACAGCCTTTGGTATGCTGAGTGTCACCCTCTCCCTTCTCCCCCCTCTTTATAACATTGTTTGGGACAGAAGCTGGCTTATCTCTATTCTGCAGCTATGCAGAAATCCATTCCCTTGTATTTGTAGGGCTTCCTGTGGCAGGAATTGCTCCAAGTGCTTAGCCTGATTAGCTCTCTGCTGTGTGTGTGAGAGACCATCTCTAATTTAATTTAATAGGATCCTGAGGAAAACAAACTCCTTTGAGCTGCCTCCGTAATGGCACTGCCATAGTTACCCAAAGCATTGCTCACAGTGTCTGGAATCGTTTCATTCAGCTACAGCATCAAGCTTTTTTTCTTTTTTTTCTTTTTTTTCTTTTTTTTTTTTCATAAAAGAATATATATAAAAGCAGCTGTGATATAAACAGTTTCCAAGGGAACGAGGCTGGGGGAGGGTTTTGTGTCCCGTGCCCTGCTCCGTGCGATGGGAGAGGGACGTGTGCTGCGGAGGATCCTGGGAGGTTTCATTCTCCACTCCTAATTCCTTTCTGCCACTGCTGCCAGATGTTGCAGTTTCTCAGGACTGCGCAGATCCACTCAGTAACTTGCAGAGCCCCACCAGGAGGAGCGGAGTGGACGGCACCGCTCCTGCTATGACCCGTGCCGGGACCTTTTGTGCCGGCTCTCTTCTGCTCAACAAAAGGCTGACACTTGGTTTGAACGCCCAGGAGGAGCAGAATGGAAAGGTCTGTGTGTGTGTGGCTCCAGAGCTAAGCTAGACCCGTCCCCCACAGCTCCCCTTGCACACACACACTGCCTGGACTCTTTGTCTGCCTGCTCCCTGCCCTGCCATGGGCTGTGTGTACTCAGCTCCACGGGAAGAGCCGGCTGTGGCCAGGTGAGTTACTCTTCCTGATGGGCTGGGGGATCCTTCCAGCTCCAAAGCTGGGTGCAGTGGGTGCCTCCTCCCTCTGCAGCAGGAGGAGAAGGAAGGGGAGAGGCTGTGCTTGGAACTGCTCCAGGGGAGACCCTGCTGTCGCTGCTCGGTTTGTGCTGCGTCCTCATTCTGGATGTGTCTGTGCTTTCAGCAGGAAAACAGGAACAGGAGCTTTCTGAAGGTGTTCAGCTGAGACAGACTTTGGTATTCTTGTTGAGCTGTTGGGAGCTTCCTCCCCTGTCCTTTCTTTCTCCTGAAACCAAAGTGACAGAGCCCTGGGTGTTGCTTGCACTGTGGGCTCTCACCAAGGGTGGGAGAGCTGTACAGGCTACAGAATGACTCTGACCATGGGGTTAATCCCGTCCCTCCACCCAGTGCTTCTTCCAGTGCTTGTAGCTGCTACCCTGAGCTGTCTAAGCTGTAGGAGCAGTTCTTGCTGAGGACAAACTTTCTCTTCCAAGTTTCCCTGGCAGAGCAGGGAGAGCGAGTGTAGTTTCAGCCTTTGGTGCCTGTGTGTTTTCGCTGCTCAGATTTTCAGGCCACCCTGATGAAGCAATTTCAGGGAGTTGTGTAGCCTTTTTTCCAAAGCCAGGCTCATTATTTCTTCTGTATCTGAGCCACAGCCTGTTCTCCAGCACTCACTTCAGTGCAGGGTTGCCTCCTTTGAAAACGGATGAGCTCCATGTGCTGCTCCCTTTTTTCTTCCAGAGGGAGCTTGTTGAAAGAATAAAAACTTTTCTTTTTCTCCTCCTTTAAAAGCATTTTGTTTCGTAGTTAACCAAACAGTTGTTTTAATTGGATCCCGTTTGCAGAGGGCAGGAATTAAAGAAGTTCACCAAGGAGCCAAAAACTGAGAGCTGTGTCTTGAGAACTCTCCTGAGCCCTGTTCTGGCTGCAGCGTGGGCAGGGCTGGGGCTGCTCCCTTGAGCTATTTGTGATATCCCAGTTCCCAACACGGGACAAATGACAACATGGGGAGACTGTTAACTGCTGAGGGAGCCCAGCAGGGGTGTGAAGCAGCTCTCTTGGGAACATGGCTGCCTCGGGGAGCTTTTTGGGATCAGCTTTGCTTGTCCTTTGTGTGTGCTTTGTCTTTGGTGTGAGTCTGTCGGTGCTCAGAGCTGTCAGGCCCAGATTTGGAGCTCCTTGATCCCTTTGGGTAGCAAGGGGTGCTCGAAGGGATGTTTTATGAGCATTCCCCACCCTGCTGCTCTGGTGTGTGTGCTCTCCACAAATGCCTCGGCACATCCTCAGGATCCCTCCCTCCGGGCTGCAGAGTTGAGGAAACTGTTAGCAAGTTCTTCACATTCTTACATGGGCTGGAGCCAAAACCATTTGTTTTTTGCCTGGAGGCATCTCTCTTCCCACAGGAGACCTGGTCTTGCATTCTTCCACTGTGGAACAGGAATGGGTCCCACGTTCATCTTCTCTGCTATCAAAGTTTTGGTGGGGAGGACAGCAATGGAGTTCCTGTCCTTGCCTGCACTGAGAAGCTCCCAGCACCTAACCTGACTGTAGCTGGGATCACTTCTGCTCTGAGGCTCCCAGGGTCCCCAGGACTGGTCTGTTTTCACCCTGTGACACTGAAAATCCAAAGATGTGCTAAGAATAGCAAAGCTCTTCTGCCTCCCTCCCTAACAGGGCAGCCACAGCAGTGTGAATCCCCAAATCCATGTTTCTGGCTCTGCTGGGGTTTGTTCCCCTGCCAAACTAGGGAAAGCCACGTCCATTCAATAATGCAAATGTTCTGTGCATGTTCCCATCCATCCTGGAAATGGGAACTTGGCATGGAATGAGCTCCACATGAGCTCTGGGGCTCAGGTCTGGCATGCTGTTTGAGGTTGAAACAGCTGATTTTTAGCCCTGTTTGACTTCAGGTTTGGAGGATATGCCCTGGAGAGCATGGCTCAGGACTGATCCTGCCTGCCCATGGTGGTGTGGGCAGCAGGGAGTTCTCCATTCCCTTCTTTCAGAGCATGGCTTGGCCCCTGTGGCTTGTCTGGAGACCTGCTCCTATGAGATCCTTTAACTGCTCAGCTGTGAAACCTCTCAGAGCAGCTGATAAAGGTTTCCTGGTGGGCAGGGCTGGGTGCCTGGGCTTTTCCTATGGGAGGATTCACTGATGAAGGTCAGGCAGGAGCTCAGCTTTTCCCCTCTGCTCCAAGTCCTTGCTCCATGGCTGTGTTCAGAAGCCCTGTGGCAGGATGAATAACAATGGTCAGTGGAGATTCACACCCTTTTGGGAGTTTTCCTGAGGCCTGGAGGCCACTTGTGCCCCACTTTCTTATTCCTGACCTCAAAAATGAATGTGCTCATCTAAAAAGAGGTTTCTTTTGTCTTTCAGGGCAGCTCCAGTGAGAGACAGCAGCTTCATTGAGAAGATGAAGAAGACGGTAAGCTGCTTGTTCTGCCTCCAGGGGGTGCTGGGAAGGTGGGGGAGCTCATGTCAATCCCAGTTTCCTCTGGAAACTGTCAGCAGGAGGAGCTGGTTTGGATACAGACACATGCCTGCTGCAGAGAGCATCCAGAGGAAGGCTGTGTGAGCAGCCAGGAATAACTCTTTGAGTCTGTGCCTGAGACTTGTTCTTAGAGAAGAAACTAAAGTGAAAATTCGGTGGTGGAAAAAAATAATGTAATATGAGATCAAAGTCAGGAGGGAAATGGCACAGACTTTGAAGTCATTGGCTGGCAGTTGTTTATCAGTGTGGTTGGTTCCCAAACTGGCTGGCTGTGGAATGGGAATTGTACACAGAACTGTCAGCTTTTGACTCTGCTAGTCTGGACACAAGAGGAAGCAGAGGAAGAAGCAAGGGCTGGATGCATTTTGCTTTTTACTTCAAAGTAGCTGGCTTGCAGCAGAGCAGGAGCTCTGGTGCTTAGGCACTTGCCCAGAGCCTTTGGCAAGTTCTGCATTCTCATCCAGGGTGTTCCCTGTTTCCAGGAGTCACGCTACAGCCTCGAAGCTGAAATAAATCTGGAAGGTTTATTCTTTGCTTTGGGTTTTAGTCTGACCCGAGTCTCCCCTCTGAGAGTGGCAAGAGTCATGTTCTCATTAACAGCTCAGCCTTGAGTTTTCTGCCAAACCCTTGGAGTCCTGCACAAGCGCAGACTCCTGGTTGCCTTTAGGTTGCAGTCTAGAATTCCTGATCTCAGGCATTTCCTTTGTCTGTGCTTCATCCATGCATTTGCCAAATGAGTAATCACCATGTAAAAGGGATTTTTCTCTTTCTCCAGGGCCGAAATATTGTGGTTTTCTATGGCTCCCAGACGGGCACAGCAGAGGAGTTTGCCAATCGCCTCTCCAAAGATGCCCATCGCTATGGCCTGCGGGGCATGGCAGCAGATCCAGAGGAGTATGACCTGGTAATTTAGCCCTCAGCAGCCTTGGGATACTAACAACCTTTCACTGCCCCCTAAAAAATCCACTGACCCTGGCCAAGGGGCTGTTGTGTCGTTTAGGGGAGAAAAGATCAGCCTGAGAGATGCAGGTATGGGCTTGGTCCTTGCCACTCTGCATTCTCTTGGTCCTTTAAGGCCTTATGTGGAAAATCCCATTGCTTTTCTGGTGGGGTAGAAATACTGACTTGAAATCCAGTGAGGGTGGTTGCCTTTATTTTCCCTGCCATTTTGGGTGGGTTTGACCTTTCTCAACCCCTTCTGTGAACACGCTGTGGGAATAGGAATTACCCAACAGCCACCGTGTGGGATCCTTGAAGATTCCTCCTTTCCTCTGCTTGCAGTCGGACCTGAGTCGCCTCTCTGAGATTGACAAGTCCTTGGCTGTGTTCTGCATGGCCACCTATGGAGAGGGGGATCCCACAGACAATGCCCAGGATTTCTATGACTGGCTGCAGGAGGCTGATGCTGACCTGTCGGGTCTCCGCTTTGCAGTAAGTGCCCCCATTGCAGTTTTTGGGTTGTATTTGGGCAGGAAGGCCACGAGCCCTCCAGAGTGGCTTTGGGAAAGGCCCAGCATGATGTCTGTGTCTTGTATATCTTGTCAGGGATGAGGTCTCTGAGGTTTCCTGCCCAGGCTTTGTGGACACTTGCAAATGTACATATGGAGGCTTTAAATGCATATATCAGAGTTCTCTCTCCACTCCCTAAGTCATGAGGGTTTCCTGGTATAAACAGCCCTGCAGGCACTGAATACAAGTCTGTAAATGAGCTACAGGCTGCTGCTGCTCTTCAGAAGCTAAATGAGCTACAGGCTGCTGCTGCTCTTCAGAAGCTAATTGAGCAGCCTGGGGCCAGATCTTCTCCCACCAATTAAATCACTTGGAGGAGTGTAGCTCTCTTCCTGTGCTGAGCTGAATAACTGGCTGAGAAACAACCACCCCACCTAAACCCTGGCCAAATTCCTTAGGCAGCATAATATTGCAAATGAGAATAAAATCCAGTGGTGGAGATGTGAGGCTGCTCTGTGTGAAGCAGTGAGCAAACATTTTCTGTGTGGTTTGTGGGAGGCAAAGGCCAGCAGTGGTTCTCCAGGCAGTCCAGGTTCTTACTGGTCCCACAAGGAGATGTGCAGGAGTTCTTGGAAGTGCATCCAGGCTCAGGGGAGGTGCTGGTGCCTCGTGACCACACACTCTCCAGCAGCAGATTCTTACTGGAGAGCTGATGGGGAGCTGGGAGAGGTCTCACTGTCTTTCTTCTGCATCCTATGTGAGGTGATATCAGGCCAGAGGATGTCAAATGGATGGGGAAAATTCACCTTCTGTTTCTCTCTGCTCATGAGTGTTCCCTTCCAGGTCTTTGGGCTGGGGAACAAGACTTATGAGCACTTCAATGCCATGGGGAAGTACGTGGACAAGAGACTGGAGGAACTTGGAGCCCAGCGAATCTTTGAGCTGGGGCTGGGAGATGATGATGGCAAGTGAGTGCCTTGGGCTGAGGGGCTGAAAGCATCTTGGAAAGGACCTTAGCAGGGAATTGGCTCCACTACCAAGGCAGAAATAAACTCTACAGGGCTGGTTGTTGGGGTTGACGTGTTTGTCTGCTGTGTCTCCCACAATCAGCTCCCTGTGCACAGGGAGTATCCTAAGGGATCCTGTGTCTGGGAAATCCCACTTTTAAGTGCCCGTGGGTACAACTGAAGCAGGTTTTGCAGCCTCCTCTGCCTTTGCCCTGCTGCAGCCTGTGTGGATAAACTCACCCATCCCTGTGAAGGAGGCAGCCTCATTTCCTTGGGAGGTGTTTATTGTGGGAGGTAGCAATTTTCCAACTCGTACAATGATATTTTCTTTTTGTTTTTTTTTACCTCTTTGTTCACCTAAGCACCTTGGGACATTACATCAGCCAGTGCCTCTACCTCTAAGATCTGCAGAGCCATGTGGGTGGGATATGCCAGGTCTGGAAGGCTCTAAGCCTGGAAAAATAAACAGTGCCAGGTGGAATTATGACCTTTTAGGAAGGTCACCTCATGCCAGGGGTGGACAATGTGGAGCTGAGTTTTTTAAAGACTGAGCCTAGATAGCAAAGTCTTCCTTGGCAGAGCTGGGGAAGGGAGGGGTGTCTGGTGTAGCAACAGTTCCCACTCTGTGCTCTGCAGGCCCTTTCCTGGTGATCTGTGGGCATGTGGAGGTATCAAAGGTGCCTGGGTCTAAGGCAAGTGCCTTTTCCCACAGTGATGGGAGCAGGACCATAGGGATGTCAGGTGGCTCCTCTGGGAATGGGGCTGGGTTGTTGACTCTCTCTTCTGTCCTGGCTAGCCTGGAAGAAGACTTCATCACCTGGAGAGAGCAGTTCTGGCCAGCAGTGTGTGAGCACTTTGGGGTGGAGGCTACAGGAGAAGAGTCCAGGTGAGTTTGGGAGCAGCTCCTGTTGGGTGTCAAAGACTGGCCACCTCTGACTGGTGGCTGTGCCATCAGCCCTGGGCTACTGTTCCCTCTCCTCTGCACTGCCCCCCCTTCCAGACTCAAGGAGGGCACAAGTGAAGTATAGCAGGGAATGAGGCTGTTTGGCCTGAGCCTGTCCTGGTGTGAGTCTGAGCCCAGCTCTGGATTCCTGTTCTGAGTGGGGAGATGATGGGTTTGGTTCCTTTGGGGCTGGTTGTGAGGCTCCAGGGAGGCTGAGGTTCCCCTTGCTTTGGGCTTTCTGCAGAGTCTGCCTGGTCCCTCATGTCTCGACAGGGGTAAAGGGATGGAATTTGCTTTTGTTGTTGAGCTGCAGCAAATCCAGCAAAGGAGATGGTGGTTCCAGCTGTACCTTGTGGGTTCCCGTTTGACTTTTTTCTTTTTTCTCTTCCTTACCCTCTCCAGCATCCGGCAGTACGAGCTGGTGGTGCACACGGATGTGAACATGAACAAAGTCTACACGGGGGAGATGGGCCGGCTCAAGAGCTACGAGAACCAGAAGCCGTGAGTGCCACCCCCAGGGCAGGGTGTGCATGGGCAGGTCTTGGCTGGAGGCTCCTTGATGTTTCTAACAGCACCTGCAGTGCCATTCCTGCAGCACAGCAGGTCTCTGCCCAAGAGAAATCAGCTCAGATCTCCACTGGGACTCTGAGATTCCCCAATTAATGAGTCATTTGTGGTGAGGAGATGGCTGTGGTCACATTGCTGTTTGGCTGGTACATCAGCATCTGTCCTGAGCCTTTCCTTGCCTGCATACCTTGCCTCCATGCCTTGCCAATGCATGATGGCTGCTGGCAGTATTGCTGTGGGGAGATGAGCTTTAAACATTAATTACAGCCTGAAACATTTCTTTGAGATGTGACAGTCCCTCCAGTCCAGTTCTCTGTTAGGTGTCCTTAATGGGACAGAAGCTGTTGACTGCTGGGCTGTCTGAGAAGAAGAAGGATCTGTTTTCTGTGCCAGTGTGGGGAGCAGCAGGATCATGATTTGGTTTGTGCTGTGGGTGCAGTGTGCTTTGAAACAGGATCCAAATCTTGGGAGTCTGCTCTGGAGTCAGAGGGAACATGCCTGGACACAAGGAGCTCCATGAGCCTGCAGGAGGGAATCCCAGAGCAGCCTTGTCTTTCCTTGCAGCCCGTTTGATGCCAAGAACCCCTTCCTGGCCCAGGTCACAGAGAACCGCAAGCTGAACGAGGGTGGGGAGCGGCACCTGATGCACCTGGAGCTGGATATCTCCAGTTCCAAAATCAGGTACTTCCCTGGGGGAGACTGCTCCTCTGTTTTGTCAGGAGCAAAGAACAAGGACGTGGCACCAGCCTCATCCAGCACTTCAGAAGGGGACCTTGCTCCTTAACACTGCTTTGGGTCCATCCCATCCCACATCCCTGTCCTACCTGAGCAGTCCCAGTTGCAGGAATTCTCTAGAAGTCACTCAATAAATGAGAGGGCTGAGCTGTGAGAGAAGGGAGAGCTGGGGAGTGCTCTTTCCTATGTTTGCCTGGTTTAGGTGTACGTGCATAGGGGGAATAAAACCCTGTCACTGGCTTAAATTCCTTAAATTGTTAGGAAGTTATGAATCCAGGTGGCTTAACATAACTGCAGAGGTTTTGAGGAGCTTTGAGGAGCTCCTGGAGATGGTCAGGAAGTGGTGCAGGTGTTCCACATGCTCTCCTCCTGCTCTGTGCCAGGTATGAGTCTGGGGACCATGTGGCCGTGTACCCAGCCAACGACTCCTCCCTGGTGAACCAGATTGGGGAGATCCTGGGCACGGACCTGGACACCGTCATGTCCCTAAACAACTTGGATGGTGAGTATGGATGACCCCCTGAGGGTCAGCAGTTCTCCTTCAGTTATGGCATCTGTCCTTCACCCTCAGATCCCATGGGGCACTTCCAGATATCCCACAGCCCCTCTCAGTGTTGTGCTGTTTCAGCAGGGGCTCAGAACCTGCTTGCTGAGATTAGCTGTAGTGGGTCAGTTGTGAAATGTGCTTAGTGAGTCCATTCAACAACAAATTATGTAACAGCACACTCCTAATTATGGAGCATCAGCCCACCAGAGCATCCTTCAGCAGCCCCAGAGCTCCTCAGAGCCCTGTGTGAGATTCAGTCCTGGGAGGAGGCACAGGCCTGGGGACTGAACTGCCAGCAAGGAGCACTTGTGCTGATACAGGGAGCTGTTCTGGGTAGCATTCCTGCCCCCCTGTGCAGTGTGTCCTGTGCTGTCATTCCTGTCCCTTACAGACCTCTCAAGGCTGAACAGAATGGCTCCAGCCTTGACTGCTGGCGCAGCTGTATGTGGCTGACAGAGCCTAAGGACACTTTTGAGGCCAGATCTGATGGAGGTGTAAGTGCCATGGAGGGCAGCCCCCTGCTTAGCCTGGGGGTTTGCTGGGCTGTGCACACACATCTCGGGGCAGTGAGCCCCTTGGGGAACACAGGGTGTATTTTTTGCTGCTAAACTGTCAAGCAGCATCTGTGAAACACAAAATGGGCTACTGGAGATGGAGCTGCCTGGGGAGGGAGGAGATTCAGTGTGGAGCTGTGGCTCTGACCCACAGGCTGCTCTCTGTGCTGTCTCCAGCCCTCACTGCAGCACAAATCCTCTCAACACAACAGCACGAGGGTGGATGGTTTGTAATTTTTCTTCCTCTCCTCACTTCTGCAGAGGAATCCAACAAGAAGCATCCTTTCCCCTGCCCCACATCCTACCGGACAGCCCTGACCTACTACCTGGACATCACCAACCCTCCTCGCACCAACGTGCTGTACGAGCTGGCGCAGTACGCCACGGACGCGGGCGAGCAGGAGCGGCTCCGCAAGATGGCCTCGTCTGCTGCCGAGGGCAAGGTGGGAGCACTGCCCCTCCCTTCCCGCCTGGGCTGGGCTGGGGGTCCCCAAAAGGCACCCAGAGAGCCCCCAGGGAGTGTTTGCCAGCCGTGCAGAGTTTGTGATGCCCGTGCTCTCCTTGCCTGCAGGCGCTGTACCTCAGCTGGGTGGTGGAGGCGCGCAGGAACATCCTGGCCATCCTGCAGGACATGCCCTCCCTGCGCCCCCCCATCGACCACCTGTGCGAGCTGCTGCCCCGCCTCCAGGCCCGCTACTACTCCATCGCCTCCTCCTCCAAGGTGGGTGTGGTTCCAGCAGGGAGTGTGCCGGTGGAGGGGCTGCTTCGGCTGCTGGACGTGCAGATTTAGTGATCTCCACGCAGGGTTTGTGCAGAGTCCCACACTGCAGCCAGCTGTGCCCTGATGCCACCACACTCTCTGGAGCCCTGCTCCTCTTTGCCTGTTTGCCCAGCAAGGTGGCATTTTAGGGGCTGGTCAAAAGTCACTCTTGGCAGCCTCCAGGGTAGCTCAGTGGTCCTTTGATGAGGACAAGGCAGAAGCCCCATGAGGAGCACACAGGGAGGAGTTTTTTGCTGCTAAACTGTCAAGCAGTATCTTTGAAACACAAAATGGGCTACTGGGAGATGGAGCTGCCTGGGGAGGGAGGAGATTCAGTGTGGAGCTGGGGCTGCTCTCTCCTCCCTGAAGCCCACTCTGCTATCTCCAGCCCTCACGTCCCAGTGTTAACATGAGGTTAAACCTCTCCCCATTCCTGAGCACAGGGAAGCAGTGTGGGCTTGCTGGGGCTCCTTCTGTGCCTGGCTCCAGCACCTCCTCCCTGCAGGTCCATCCCAACTCCATCCACATCTGTGCCGTGACCGTGGAGTACGAGACCAAGACGGGCCGCCTGAACAAAGGGGTGGCCACGAGCTGGCTGAAGGGCAAGGTGCCCGCGCAGGGCGGGAGCGGCTGCCTGGTGCCCATGTACGTGCGCAAGTCGCAGTTCCGGCTGCCCTTCAAGCCCAGCACGCCCGTCATCATGATCGGGCCGGGCACCGGCATCGCCCCCTTCATCGGCTTCATCCAGGAGCGGGCCTGGCTGAAGCAGCAGGGTGAGTGCCCTGCTGGGCTCTGTGGGGACAGTTGGTGCCTCCAGGCTGCTGCTTTGCTGCTCCTGTTGCTGGTGGGCCCAGCCAGAAGCGGGGTGGTGGGGCAGGGTGAGCAGAGATGAGGGGTTTTGTCCACAGGAGGATGGTTTGTCCTTCTCTTGGCCACAGAGGATGTTTGGAGGTGGACAGAACTGGGGCACTTCTCTGACCTCTGTCACCACCACACCTCCAAGTCACCACAGTCAGGTCACTCAGACTCGATTCTAAAGCTTGTGGCCACTTCTGGGAATCAGTCCTGAGTTTCCCCTTGTAACCAGAAACCATCGTGCAAGCCTGGAGTGGGGGAGAGCACAGGGCTGGGGGCTGCTGGGGGTGTCAGGACAAGGGGAGGGTGGCAGGGGACAGGGCTGGGGCTGGCAGGGCCCAGCTGATGGTTGCTGTGTGACCCTGCAGGCAAAGAGGTGGGTGAGACAGTGCTGTACTACGGCTGCCGCCATGAGCGCGAGGACTACCTGTACCGGGAGGAGCTGGCCCGCTTCCAGAAGGAGGGAGTCCTCACCCAGCTCCACGTGGCCTTCTCCAGGGACCAGGCTGAGAAGGTACCTCACTGTTCCCCCTGCCCCTTGTTCCTGCTGCCCACCATCACCCCCATGGCACCCAGCACTTCCCTGTGTCCCAGAGCCACGGGCTCTGCTCCTCTCTCCTCACTCCCACCTTGTTTCCTGCCAGGTTTATGTCCAGCACTTACTGAAGAAGAACAAGGAGAACATCTGGAAGCTGGTTAACGAAGGCATGGCTCACATCTATGTGTGTGGGTAGGTGTGGGGACAGCACGGGGATTTGGGGGCAGTGTTGGTATTCCCAGGAAAAGGAGTGTGACTCAGTTTCCCAGCACTACAAGCCCTGGGAGGGTTCTGGTGTGCAGGCTGGGGGTGGCAGGGCTCTGTGCTGTGCTGTGGTGTCTCACTCACTCCCCTTTGCAGTGATGCCCGGAACATGGCCCGGGACGTGCAGAACACCTTCTACGAGATCGTGTCTGAGTTTGGCAGCATGAGCCAGCCCCAGGCTGTGGACTATGTAAAGAAACTGATGACAAAGGGCCGCTACTCGCTGGATGTGTGGAGCTAGAGCAGGGCCAGGGGGAGAACAGGCCCCAGGCTGGGCCAGGAGCTGCAAGTGCCTGCTGCCCACTGCTGCTGTGGGTGACGGGGTCAGCCCCACACTGGCTACCCTGTGTCACTCCCAACCCTTCCTGGGCCTCAGCAGCCCCTTGGGGCAGGCTGTGCACCCAGGGGTGGAAGGGGTTGGGAGGGGCAGGGGGGTAGCTCAGGCTGCTGTCCAGGAGCTGCCATCAGCACCTCAGGGTGCAGCCAGCGTTTGCCTTGAGGGACATCAGGGACACGGCCGCTGCCGTGGGGCAGGAGGGCCAGGGAGTGCTGCCCTGAACATGAGCTGTTGCCTTATCCTGCAGGGACAGCAGAGGGGCTGTGCTGGGGCTTTGCCTCCCTCCTGCCACCCCTGTTTGTCCAGCTCTGGGCTGTGGGGCTGGCAGCTGCCTCTGGGCACAGAGCTGTCCCATGGCCCCACCAGCATCTCCTGCTCCATCCCTGCTGCCCACCCTGGCTCCAGCACCAGCAGGAAGCTCCTCTCCTCTGGAATACAGGAGGCAGTGGGGGTCTCAGCCTCCAGGGGCCCTGCTTGCTCCCCTGTGCCCAGCCCCTCCCTCACACCGTGAACGGTCATTTTTTAAATACTGTTTTTATTTTGAACATCTTTGATTTAAGCATGGAAAAAAAAAACAACCAACAAAACTCCCAGACTTTCAGGCTGTCCAATGATTGTAAATTATTTAAATACATTTGCCCTTGGAATAAAAATACTGCGTCTGGAGTTTGCTTCCTGCATCCTCTCTGCTGAGCCAGAGGGAAGGAGGCAGGAGCAGTAATGGATGATAACTGGGAGGAAATTTGGGGATGTGGTGGCAACTCTGGGTTTAGGCTGAGCTGGGGGCAGCCCCTACCCTGAGTGCTGGGCTGTGGGAGGGGAGGGAGGATGGCAGTGGGGGGCTCTGGACTGGGGTGCAGCTGTGCCCAACCTGCTCTTTGGTTCTTCCAGAGCTCCCAGTGCTGGTACAGGGTGTCTCTTTCCCACCAACAGGGACACAGGTTCTGCTGGGCTCGGCTGCCCACAGCCTGTGCAGACTGGGGTGCCATGAAGGAGCTCCTGCTGCAGCCCAGGTTGGTGGAAGGGCACAGGGAGATGACTTTTCATAAAATCAGGGGCTCGTTTAGGCTGGAAAACCTCTCCAATCATTGAGTCCAACCCTTTACCCAGCACTGCCAAACCCACCACTCAGCTATGTCCCCACCTGCCACATCTCCATGGCTTTTAAATCCCTGCAGGGATGGTGACTTCCTGAGTGCCCTGGGCAGCTTCTGCCAGGGCTGGACAGCTGTTTTTAGTGAAGGTATTTTCCTTAATACCCAAATATCGAAACCTGAGGCTGTTTCCTCTTGTCCTATTGTGACAATTGTCCTATTGCCCCCCACCTCCACCCTCCTTCCCGGGAGGTTGTGTCAGGACCCCCTTCCTGATGAACCAAAGCAGAGTGTGGATGCTGTTCCCAGACTGTCCCAGTGACCTGGGGCAGCTCCTTCCCTTTATTTTCACACGATGCCAGCCCAGGGTGCTGCTTGCACAGCTCCAGGCTCCTGCTGCTCCCCAGTGCCCCTTCCCTGTGGATTGGAGGCAAGGGAGGAGCTGGGGCAGCCCTGGAATGCAGGACTGTGCACAGCCCCAGCTGCCCTTGGAGTGACCAGTGCCCTCAGCACACAGAGGGGCTGCCCTGGGTGCAGGGCTGGGGGGAAAGGGGGAGCCTGCAGCCCCCCAGGAGCTGTGTGAGGCAGCCCCTGGGCCCTGTCCCAGTGGGGTGGGGAGCACCAGCAGCCAGAGAACACCCCAGCAGAAGGGAGGGGAGTGGCTGTCCCAAGCATCCTGCTGCTTGGATGTGGAAGGCAGCCAGGACAGGAGGTGCAGGGTGCTCCTGACTCCAGGTGAGTGACTCCAGCACGGCTCCAGCCCCGTGCTGAGCCCATGGACTGTCCAGGAGCAGGTCCCAGGCTCTGTCCCACACCCAGGAACGGGCTGAGACACCAGAGTCCGGACGGAATCGAGGAGGTGGGAATAGGGGATGGAGCAGGTGGGGAGAAACAGTCCAGGCCCCCACACTGCCCCTCTTCAATTCTCCTTCGTGTCCTGGTTCTTGTTCTGAATCTTCTGGTGCACAACACGGAGGGTGGTGAAGAAGTTGCCCAGGAAGAGGATGAAGAAGGGGATGCCGCACATGAGGACCTGCGGGAGGAGAGGCTGGAGTCAGAGGAGGGACCTGCCCGGGGCCTCCCCTCATTCCCAGGGCATTCCCAGGACACTCCTCACCTGCCACTCCTTGCACTCGGGGTGCTGGATCATGCGGAACAGGGTGATGGCGTTGTAGAGCTGCCAGAACTGCAGAGAGGAGATTGAGGGCAGCTGCTGCTTGCAGATGCTCAGCCCAGGCTGGCACCCACCCAGCTGCTACCCCTGGGTAGAAACCCACCCCAGCCTCGTGTGGGGGCAGTGAAACCACATCCAGCTCAGGGCCAGAGGGCTCCTTCCCAGAGGAGCCCAGCTGAGACATCCCCCCTGTTTCAGGCCAGCTGGAGCCCAAGGCCATGAGGAAGCCTCAGCCCAGCCTTTGGCCATCAGCCCCAAGGATCTGAGGAAGGACTCGATCCTTTGCAGCAGCAACTCAAAGCTGGAGCTCAGAAAGGCTTTGGAAAGGTTCTCCCCACAGCCCCTCTGCATTTGAGCCCTCAGCAGAACCACCCCAGCTCCTCCCCATCTCACTTCCCCAGTTGTGGAAGTGCTGGGAGCTTCAGAGGGAAAGGCTCAGCATTTGTTGGAAGCATCTCCCTGCCCCAGACATCCCACAGCACGTGGCTGTGGCAGCCTGTGGGGTCTGAGCCATGTGCAGGCCACCGAGCACAGCTGGGAACATGGCACATTCCACCCGAGGCTCTGGCATCCTGCAAGGACTGGGGCAGCCTCACCTGCCCAAAGAAGAGGAAGGGAAGCAGGAACGTGAGGCCTCTCCACATCCAGGACTGGAAGCCCTCTGCAAAGGATGAAGGATTCTGTGAGAGGCTGGAATAGGCTGGTGGAGCACAGGGAGGGGGATGCTTCATGTCTGAAAGAGCTTCCTGGGGAAACCTGGGATGCCCAGAGCCACATCCACTGCCACCTCACATCCTGAGGTGATGTGAGGCTGGGCTGGTGGTCCCAGCAGAGCAGGAGGATGGGGACAATCAGCCCATGGTGTGGTGCAGCCCCATAGGAGATGCTGCTCTGAGTGCTTTGGTTTGACCTGTAGCTTTTACTGTTCCTGCTGCTGATAAATCATCCAATCCAAGTGCCACCATTTCCTTCAGCAGAACCCACAGCTCCCAGAGCTGACAGCAGCCTGAGACCCCCAGCAAGGGGAAGCCCACTCACCCACAGTCAGGTCCATGTTGTGCCTCTCCCCCAGCGCTCGCAGCCGGTACAAGCAGCCGCTCTGGTAGTAATACTGCAGGAACTGCACAAAGCCTGCAGGGAGGGCATGGCTGCTGTCAGGAGCTGCCCAGGGATCACCTCCCAGCTCAGCAGCATCCCACAAAGGCCACAGCCAGAGCTCTGCAGGCACTCTCAGCACTGGGGCTCAGTCCCTGTCCCAGCACACGTGGCAGCACTTACTCTGGTACATGGAGAAGGAGAGAAACTGGTTCCTGAACATCTGGTACATGAGCCCATCTGGCCTGTGGAGAGATGGAGCTGGCTGGGGCACGTGGGGCTGGGAGGGGACAGCCAGCCCTGCCTGTCCCACATCCCCCCAGAGCTGCCCACAGCCCCCCACGGGACAGGGGACACAGACTCACCACGTCAGCATGACACCTGAGAGGAAGGTGGAGATGTAGTGATGGAAAACCCACCAGCCCTTGATCCTGGAGGGCAGACACAGAGAAGCAGTGTCACATCTGGAGTGTGAATCCTCTGGAGAGTGGAGCAGCCCAGCCCCAGCCACCCCAGAGCTGCCAGTGGCTGGGAAATGGTTCTGAGAGCAGGACCAGGGCCTGGGGGCTGGGCAGCACCAGCTCCACCTTCCCACCGCCCTCGCACGGGAGGCTCCTCCTGCCCCCTCCTGCAGCTCCCAGCAGGGTTTGCACACACCCTGAGTAGGAGGGAGCTGCTCCCTGGGACGGGTCCCACCTCCCCCAGCCCTGCAGAGAGGGCCCAGGGCACTCACTTGGAGCCGTTGTTGATCAGGATGCTCTCACGGATGGTCAGGGTGCAGTAGTACCACACCAGCAGGAAGTTGAAGACAGCATCTGTCACCCTGGGTCACACAGAGCAGGGGGTAAAGGCACCTTCTGGGGGCACAGGCACCCTGACAGCCCGTGGGACACACACCCCCAAGGGAAGGGACCTTTGTGGCAGCCACAAAGGCCACCCCACCCCTCCTCCAGGGCAGGGTCCAGATGCTTTACCTGGATCTCTTGTTCAGCTCTGGATATTCCAGGATAGAAGGGCAAGGGGGCTCTGGGAGGAGATCTCTGCCCAGCACCAAGCCAGACTCACCTGGAGTTGAGGAGGAACCGACAGGAGAAGGAGACAATGAGTAGGATGATGGTGAGGTAGAGCTTGAACTTCTCATACTCATCTTTATATGCAAACCTGCAGGGAAGCACAAGGACAGCCTTGGAGCAAAGGGGGCTGCTGGAAATCTGTGCCCTCCCATCCCACCTGGCTGTGAAATGTAAAAGGGTAAAAGGGATGTTCTGTTGGGAACCTCTGGGACACACACAGGAAGAACCTTCCCTTGTGGGTATTTCTGAGAGCAGAGCACATCAGCTGCTTCCACACAGCTGGGACACATCTGAGCACCCCAAAACACCCCAACCTGGTGGGGTGGGGAAAATAGACAGACTGGGATCTGCACATGTCACCAAGGGGAGGATTGAGGAACAGAGAGAGAGGGGAGAGGCTCCTTCTGGGCACTTCTGGCAAGGGAAAGGCTCTCAGGGGCCAAAACCAACTTTTGGTGTTTCCCCAGGGGAAGAGGAGGGGACAATCCACTGTCTGTCTTCCCTGAAGTTCCTAATACAGTGGAAACATGGACATGGCTTTGGTGAGGATCCCATTAACTTGTCAGAGCTAATGGTCCATCCCAGCCCAGGGGCAGGAATGTGAGGGGGAGCCAAGGATTTGGCAGATTCTTGGGAAATGATGCAGAAAAGAGCTCAGGAAGGGAATCTACACCAGGTGAGCCAAGGCAGCCCCGTGTCAGCTCCCCAGCTGTTGTTCCTGGTGCCAGGGGGATCCCAAGCCAGGCAAACCAGAGGAGCAGAGAGGGGGGGCTGTACTTGGCCTGTTTGCTGAGCAGAGTCACGTTCACATTGCCGAGCACCAGACTCAGGTACAACCTGGGGAGAGAGCAGAGCATCAGCACAAGGACCTGCTGTGGAGCTGTTCCCTCTTGTGCCACCAGTGGGGCCAGGGATGAGCCCCCAGATGCTTCCAGGCACAAACCCTCTGGAATCCCCTGGGAGCACAGGCACTGGGGTGTTCACCAGGGCTTCTGCAAGGGCACAACCACTGCCCAAGGGTGGGTGAGGGCCAGGAGCAGGCAGAGGAGTGAGGGGCAGCACTGCTGGCTCCTGCCCAGGTGTCCTTGGGGAGCCCAGGTGGAGCAGCACAGCTGTGACACCGCTGGGTGCAGGTGACAGCTCTGGGTCTGTGCCACAGGGGTGTGGAGGGTGGCCCTGGTGCCCCAGGTGCCTTCTCACCCGTTCTTCTTTGGCAGATAGGCCTCCATCTCAAAGAACACGTTCTGCCTCTCTTTAATCAGGCTCTGGGTCTCTTGGATGGATGTTTCCTGCTCGGGAGTCGCCTGGCCTTTGCATCTGGGGAGCAAAGACAGGCACTGGCATCAGGAGAGCCTCTGTAACGTCACCAGCACGTGCTGGCACTCCACAAGTGACTGACTCAGGCAAGGACACCCCAAGGACAGGGAAGGTGGATGGGAGGCAAGTGCACAACTCCATCTGCAGTGGAGCTCCTCTGTCATGCTGTGATGCTGCTCAAGAGAGGGGAGCAAGGTGAGGCCAGATGTGTCTCTCACCCTTGGCAAGGATGGGGAGCACTTCATGGTACCTGTAAAACCCTTGCAAGCTCTGAACTGCAAATGGAGCACAAATCAGGGCAGAGGAAAGGGGGGCTGGGGAGGATCAGCCTCCCCACAGCACATGGCTGCAGAGAGGTTTGCATTTGAGGCACAAGGTGAGCTCAGCAGCCCTGTCCTTGCTGCTCTCCCCTCCCAGAGCACCGACTCACTTTTTGAGGGAGAGCGACAGCTCCTTCAGCCGCTTCTTCTGCCGGGCGATGGAGCTGGAGATCCCATCCTGCAGCTTGGTCAGCTCCTCGAGTTTCTGCTTGTACAGCTTGTGGTTGTCCTGGGAAGGAGAGACCAGCACACATTAGAGCTGCCTGCCCAGCCCCCCTGTCCTTGGGCTCTCTGTGATGCTTTTGTTAGAAAATGTCTTTAATTTCACCTGTGCAGCTGCTGGGTGAGAGGAGGGGTGGCTGCAGAAGGCCAGGGGTGTTTGGGGACAGTCTGCAGCCAGCCCTGCTTCCATGGGGATGCCCATCCCCAACCCCAAGCAGGCTATCCATGGGATGTTCCTGTGTTTGGGACACCAATGGCTGCACACAGCAGATAGGAAAGACTTTGGAATAAACGCTGTGTCTATTGCCACTCAGAGCAGTGGTTTTGGGTGCTGGGCCAGGATGAGCAGCTCTTGGTTCATGGTTCCCAGCTCGTGGCTTTGGGGCTCCAGCTGAGCACCCCTGGGAAGCTGCTAGGAGCCTGCCAGTGGGCTGGACAAAGAGGACAGACTCACAGCAGGGCTGCAGCCAAGTGCCCAGTAACCCAATCACACCTGGGTGAGGCTGGATGCATTTCCCCACTATATTTAGTAGGGAAAGGGGAGAGCTGCTGGATCAATGCTGCTGCTTGTCCAGGTCAGCAGGAAAACAGCCTCACCTCACAGCAGCCTGAACGCCACCTCCAGCAGGGAATTACACTCTGCTCACAACAACCCTTGGACTAGACCTTGGCACTAACAAGTTTTAACCTCTGTAGCTCTTATCGACCACTTGATCACCAGATCTTAAAAGCTGCTCCCAAAGGAGAAAGGTGAAACTGAGAGCAGGGAAACCTTCTCCCTCTGGTGACAAGCAGTGGCAAGGAGGGAACGGATCTCAAATAGTCCCGGTTCCACAGCAGTGATTTATGTCCCTGATTTATCTGAAGCTTTCCTACCATCAAGCTTTCCTGCTGCCATCTAGTCACCTCCTCCTGGCTCTGGAGTTAACTCCGAGCAAGTGGCTTTTGTGACAAGTCCTTTAGCCGTGCCAGCATCCGAGCTCCCGCTCGGAGACCGCCCGGAGGAGGTGTCCAAAGGGAAGGGGAGGTGTCCAAAGGGAAGGGCCGGCGCTGAGCGGCTGCACTCAGGGCTCGAAGTGGGCGACCCGGGACATCCACGCAACCCTTATGGAGCAAGAGGAGGTTTCTCAAAGCCTCCCTTGCCCCAGATCTGGGCACAGCAGCGACGTGTCCGCAACAACATCCGCTTCAGCCCGCTCCCGGGGGGAAGGAGGGGGAGAGGGAGCGGGTGCAGCTGCAGCCCAGTGACCTGAGCGGCAGCAGGAGAAGGTTGGCCAACCCTTCCCTTGGGTGACCCGCTGTGAGCTGAACCCTGCCCACTCCTTCTCCGGCAGGCAGCGCCCTGGGGATTACACAAAGCAGGTGGAAGCACCTCTGACACCAGCCACCCTCCTGGCGCGGAGCCCCCGGCCAGCCCCGCCGCTGACAGGGCACGGCAGTCGGGCTGAAGCGTGCCGGGGCTCGGGGAGAGCTGGGCTGTGCTGGCCGCTTTCCGTGCGGGGCTGAGAGGAGCGATAAGGGCTGAAGCGGCATCTGCGCACCTCGCCCGGCCGTGCCACACCAGGCACCGCCGCTGCCAGCAGCAGAACCGGCACATCTGAGTCTGCACGCCCCGTGCGCGGCGGGCTGGGGCAGCGGACCGGGCACCCCGCTCCGCCGAGCCCCGCACAGCCCGGCACCGAAACGCTGTGCCCCAAGGCGCGGGGCCAGCACCCGAGGGCAGGGACACGGGGAAAAGCGCCCGGACTCCAGCGGGGAGAGCCCGCGGGACGCGCTGGGGATGCCGCGGGGCATCTCCCACCCCCGGTGCCGGTACCCCCGGCGTGCCCCGCCCGGCCGGAGCGCTCCCCGGGCCCGTGCCCGGGCCCAGCCGGGGCCGGTGGTACCTGGATGCGCTGGTAGCCGTCCTGCAGCTCCTCCCACTCGCGCAGGCACTCGGCGAGCGAGGCGCCCCAGGCCATGGCGGCGATGGCGGCGAGCGGCCCGGCCCGGCCCGCGGCGACGGGCGGCGCTGGCCCCGCCCCGCCCCCGCCCCCTTCCGGACACGCCCCGGGGCGGGGCCGGGGCGGGGCCTCGCTGCGCCGCGCTGCCCTTGAATCGGGGCCGGGAGAAGGAGGAACTATCTCAATTCCTTGAAATCCCTGGAATCCCTGAAATCGCGGCCCTTCGCTCTCAGCTCGGGCGGCTCTCGGGGTGCGTTCCCAGCCCTGCCCCAAACCCAAACCCGCCGCTCAATCCTGTTAGAGAAACAAAAGTCTCGATATTCAGCAAAATTTAGATTGCTTTATTTTATATAGACAGAGCAAGCAGCACTGGGGAGGCAGAGGGGTCACTGCCCACTCCATGCTCCACCCAACTTTGGTTTGCAGCTCCCTTTTATAGCATGGTTTCCTTGTAGTCATCAATTATTGTTATTTTTTGTTGTCATAATTCTGCCAGGTAAGCAGTGGTGGTCTGTGGGATCACTGGACGACGTGAGTCTCCAATTTGTCAAGTCCCATAGACAACCATCTGCTCTTGGTAGATAAGGGATGGCAGAAGTCAGGCAGTCTGGTCTTAGGGATAGGCTGCAATTGATCACACAAAGGCAGGAAACCTGATTCTGTAGGACCTGTTGGGCCGTGTGAAAACCTTGTTCTGCAAGCTGTCAGTAGATACAACTTATTTAGAAAACATAATATTCGTAACAGGAGGATTTAAAACAAAATTATTTAATAATATATTTTCCTTTTTTTAGTGTCATGCTTCATTTCAGACCTAAGTATTCTGGTTTATACAAACCCCAATACTTTTATGATTAACACAAATCTTTTATCAATTATCACAATCCCAAACACAGAGTGCTGCAAAGCCAGGGAGTGTTTTCTGTCCTGTTTTATTTGGTGATGCCAAAGAACAGAATTCAGAGTGCTGTAAGAGTGAGGATGGCACTGAGTTTAGGTTTCATGTGACAGCACTGAGGCTTTAAAATTACCAGCTGTGCCCAGAGGTTTGGCTGTAGGATTAGAAGGCAGCAAATGGGAAGGGTGGACTCGTCAACAATCCAGCCAGTGAGTCTGTGAGAGGCCATGGTCATATCTGTGGGTAGCTGAGAAGGCACTCACAGGGCACAGGGACTTCTCAAACAGGGAAATTCTGCTGTCACCTCTGCAGGCTGGAAGTGGGCACTGTCAGACTCTAAATTCACTATTCCAGACCATGGATAACAAACCTTTGGGGAAATAACCCTACTGAGTGCCCCACAGCTGAAGTTATAATCCCTTTGCTTACAGAAGAGTCGAGCTGTGTCTAATGAGCCAGATCCTGCAGGACTTGCATTCCCCAAACTGCCACCTCCTCCAGCACAGGTGAGTTCCTCAGGGGGCTCCAAATCTTGAACCAAAATGATATTGAGCTAATAGAGGAAAGCTTTTCCATTACATTTGGGTCTTTTTTCACACAGTGTTCAAGTAACTTTCTCCCCAGAAAGGGGAAGTGGCTTTCACCATGGGATGTTCTCTGTCAGTAATTTGGTTCAGTGACATCTGTGACTGGGGACCCATAGATTTGGTTCTCCCAGGCTGAGAGCTGTTCCACAAAGCCCCGGTTTGGTCTCATGTTCATTTTGCATTTCAGAAGGTATTTCCAAGCTCTCTGTAAACAGAAGGAAAGTAAACAAGTGTTAGGAATTGAACAGAAAGTGACTAACAGGCATTTTCACAAAGCAGCAACACTTCAGTCAACAGAGCTTTGTATTTGCTGTCTGTGCTGGACAGCAAGAACCTGCAGAGAGGAGTTTGGTACCAAAGTGAGGACAGGCTGGATCCAGATGTGAACCTGAGAGAAACCTGTCCCCTTCATGCTCTGCTCTCCTGGAGCTCAGGCTGCTTTCACTACTTAGTGTTTTTCTACTCTATGGAGCAACACAATCCTGGATTTTCTACCCTAAAATGCTGTTCCTTCCACAGATGATGAGCAAAGCAGTGAAGTATCAGCTGTTAAGATTATAAAGCCATGAAGGTTGTCACATTTTTGGATTGGTGTGACTTGATGTGGCAGAGCAGTTATGACCTTGCAGTTATCCCACTGTATTAATTACAGCCATCTTAATTATTTGTTAGCTCCAAGTAATCACCCAGAAACTCTGACACACACAGGGCAGATCCACCAGCATTACTCCAGCTCCATCCCTGGGTTTTCCTGTCAGTGCACATCTTCCTGCTTGTAAAGGAGCTTGCCCCCTGCACTTGGAAGGTTGCTTAAGTGAAATGAGACCAAAGGTCAGCAGATAGTGCTCCATTGGTTTGTTTTTCTAATCTTGCTGATTCTGCAGGCTCTGAGGCTGATATTCCAATATTTACTCCTCTGGGTCCAGAGTGTGGGTGTCTCTGGTTCCCCTGGACTCAATAGATCTACTCACACATTGTTTACTAATAGAATCAGGAGCTGCACATCCCAACTCCTTGCTTTTGCCTTTTTGGAAGTTTTCAAAGATCTTTGTTTGGATTGGCTGGAGGATCACACAGGAATCTGTTGCTCTGCTTTTGTCTGCAAGAAACAAACTTGTGTGCCAGGGTAATCCCTCAGGAAAGCTTTGCCCAGCCAACAGTGGGCAAGCACTGCCCTGACAGTATTTTCTTTTTCTTTTTTTTGGCATTTAGTGAAATGCTGAGACCAACCTGTTGATGCCAACTGAGAGGAATGGCAAGGCTCAGGCTTTGACTTTTGTACTGCCATTGGAAGTATCATTCTGTGATTCAGTGAGGCTTTTATCAGCCTGCAGGAGCAATCACAGCCCTGTTAGTGCAGGATTGAACCCTTTCTGAGCCCTGCTGGCACCCTCAGCCTCTAATTACCCACTGGCACAAGGCCATGGAAAGAGCTTTCCTCTTCCATTGGACATGTTTGCACAAAATCAATCACCTTATCAGATACAGACCCAGCTTCAGTGAAGTTTGGATCAATCCCTTCAAGCTTGCTTTCCAAACAAGGGTGAGGTTTTTAAGGGGAGGATGGTCAGTTGCCATGGGAACTCTCCTGCTCCATGTTAGGAGGCACCAGGAGATGCTGCCTGTGTGTTGTATGCAAAGGGAGAAAGGCCTGGCACCATGGGAGAGGCCACCAGGCTCTTGTACAACCAGGCCATTCCCAGCCATCCTTCATTAATTCCTTTCATTATTCAGAGCTATGGAACAGCCTGTACTGGCCATCTGACCTGTACATCCCTCCAGGGCAAGTATTATCCCATTCCAGATTTCTATACAGGAGTGTCTGTGGGAGGGGATTGCTTCTGGAAGAATAAAAAAGGATTGTGGAAGAAGTCAGTGCTGAAGTCAATGGTAAATGAGAGCCCTGCAAACAATGGGTCTGAACTTCTCTAACACCATGGAATTAAGAGATAGGATTAATTGCAGTAGCTTCCACTCTTTTTCCTCAAAGGAGAATAAATACCATGTTCTGTATCCACAGCTTTGCTTTCCTAGCCCTTTAGTTAAGTAGGGAAAACAAAAATATCACAAGTTCTAGCATAAGGACTCACATACCCAAAATCACACCTAAGCCACCTCCTTAATGGTCTAAAGAAGATGCAATCTCAAATCATATAATCAGTTCCCTTATCAGGTGGATATTGTGCATGAAATCACAGAGAATGTCTTATTACTACAGTGATGGGGGTTTAGGAAGAGAAATGAAGTGCAGAGTTTCTGCAGGGACTGTGACAGTGACATACCTGCAGGGAGAAGCGGCAGGAGTGCATCAGATAGGCCATGGTGGCTGTGCTGCTCCTGCTTATCCCCAGGCTGGAGAACACCAGCACTGCTCCCACCTCCAGCTGAGCATCTGAGTCAAGAAATGCCAATCACAAATTAGTGAGCTGGGAAATGGAGCTTCCCGTGGCAAAGTCAAGCACTAATTTGGTGACAGCTGACAGGGGGGCTGCAGCCTGAGAGACAGGAGCCCTCAGGAACCCTGACAGCAGCAGATGGGCACTGCCAGCTCCCATTTCTGTAAGCATTTGCCTTTCTTAAAAATCCACAGTCCAAACACGGCCTTGAAAAGCAGCACCAATGACAATGACCAGTCAATGCCTCATTACACATCAGTGTCACCTTCACACCAGGGATCTGAGGAGAAGTGATCTTTCATGACCTATCAGCTGTGGTCAGCATCACAAACCCTCCCCAGACAGGTCTAAAGGTATCTAAATCTTATTTTGCCTGGAAGGTTGCATATTTAATTCATAACCTTTTAACTCTTTCTCTCCATCTCTAGGCAGAATGATATTTGAAAAATATTAGCAACTGAACTCCAGAATTCATAGAGCAAAACCTTTTCTTTTAGTGCTGTCATGTGTTTGTTTGTTCTTTTTTTTTCCTAAGTACTAATCCAGCATTTTAAAACTCATTTCTATTGTGAGATACTAGTTCTGTCCTAAGATCTGGGTAGAACTGGCCCCACTCCAACATACACCTGGCATGAGGACACGCACACTCCTCTTGGAGTATGTGGAGAGCTTTAGTCTCGTGTTCTGGTTTGAGTAATCTGCTCTCCACTGCCAAATAAACAGTTCCACTATCAGGTAAACAGTGGAACACTTCCACAAGTGCAGCTAACAGACTCTTGTAGTCTGGTTTAGGAACAGCCACAAACCATGTGTGATATCAGAAGGAAACTTCTGAAGTACTACTGGGAAAAACCATGAGGCACAATGAAAGGCAAGTTAGTGAATGTCAACATTCAGGTGCACCAAACAATGAAATTCAGTTCAGGACTACAAAATTATATCCTCCAAAGTTGTTTCTTTGTGTACAGTTGTCATGTCTGACATTGTACTTGGATTAAGGTCTGTGGGGACAGGGTGGTCTTTTGCTTCTAGCTCTGTGCAGCACAGCTCAGCAGGACTTTGGTCTGTGGCAGGTGTTATTTGATAAGCACAATAAAAGATAATGACATGGTTGGACAGCACCAGGATGGAGCTGCAGGAGCTGTGTCTGCTGTGCAGCTGCAGGCACTGAGCTGCAGAGTGTGTTTTTTGTTGCCCTATCTGATGTAATCATCTGAAGGCCAGGTTCATGCTGTCCAACCTGAAAGTCTTCCCGGGCCCTACAATGGGTCTACACTGCAAATCACAAAGATTATCAATGCCTCCTGCTGAGTTCTCTGATGTGGGTCACACTCTGGTTCAGATAAAGCTCTGGTGGCTGAAGATTTGAGCTGGTGAGAGTCAAAGGGTTGCTGCAAAGGAGTAAGAGTGGATCCTATGGAACCCTGGTGCAAAGCCTTTTCAGATTGGGTGGAGAGCTCCCTGTTATCAGAGCGAGGTATCCTTCAAAGTGAGCAGGAACATCAGAGGCAGATGCCCTGCAAAATCTCCTCTCTGCCCAGCACACTGTTTAGTGAGGCAGCTCTGGTATCCATCAGGGTGTGGGCTTGCTTACCCTCCTGCCTGGGCTTCCTGTCACTCCCATCTAATGTCCTACAGTGAGCAAGGGCTCAGGAATTCCAGATCAGGATCCACTCACCTATGAAATGAGAAATGGTGGGGAAGGAAGAGAAAAGATCTGCTTCGAGTGAATCTGGAACAGGTATATGAAGGGATTTACCTTCTTCTGCAAACCTGGAAAAAGAGCACACAGACCTCATGGAACAGAGAAGCAGCCTTGAGAAGATGTGTTTGTTGGGGGAGAGGTGATCTCATTGTTTGAGTTTTTCATCATCATCATCATTAACATAATAAGGGATTTGCTATGGTGAGGCACAGACATGTTTGTAACACAGAACCAGTTTAATCACTGATTTTCCATTTCAATGGTATCAGCATTGATGCCTTAACTTACAGGTAGATAACCTACAGAGAGAGAAATGTAGCCACATGAACTGGAAGCAGGTGTGCTTTCACAGAGTGTGTGTTGGCTGTTCTGTGGAGCCCCCCCAGTTCTCTTTGTGTGGTTTTCTATGGCAGCATCTCCTCCTTCCACAGACTCAGAGAACTCATGGGGAAAAACACTGGTGAGGAATTTCCAAAATGTGGAAGCACATCATGCAGAGGACATGGGAATATTATCCACAGTGCAGAGACACTCCCCTGGAGCCAAAAGCA
Source organism: Oenanthe melanoleuca (assembly GCF_029582105.1). NCBI lineage: Eukaryota > Metazoa > Chordata > Aves > Passeriformes > Muscicapidae > Oenanthe > Oenanthe melanoleuca. The sequence goes on from NC_079352.1 coordinate 5,829,918, forward strand.
TGAGAATGTCTGCTGGTGCACACGTCCTGGGTAGGTAACTGGATTTGTTACTTTGGGTCATCACCTTGAGAAATGCCACTGGGTTTTCACTGTGTGAAACTGCATTTCCAGCAAGGCCTGTTGACTGAGCTGACAGGTCATGGGCAGAATGGGTAAGGAAGGAAGACCAAAAATGTGACATATTGGTGATTTAGCTTTTACACTGATGTGTTGGTAAGGTTTTGCTCTGAAAGCTATTTAGAGATACAGGTTTTTCCAGAAGAGTGCTGATATGTGATAGATTTGAAATACCAAGGGCTTCCCAGTCCTCCTCTTACCCAATTCACCTGTGGCATGGTCAAGGGCAGGACTATGTTGCTGTTGTGCTAAGTCTGGAGCAGAAATTAGAAAACTGAGCATGAAATGGCACTGGAATCTGCACAGAGGTTTCCTTGGAAGGCCACAGGCACTGACTCCTCTGCAAGCAAACTCTGTGTCACCTCATTTTTTCACATCATAGACACTGGTGAGGGTAAGCCTTGAACAGTTTAACTTACAGTGTTACAGGATCTTCAGAGACATTGACCAGTGATTTGATCTGCAGATCTTTCTGAATTTGTTTGTCACTGGCCTGCTTGAAATTGCCCATATATAGCTTTGCAGGCAGTATTTCTACAGGGTATGGCTCGAAGTTGTCTAGCTCCTGCCAGAAAGAAATCACAGACTCAGGTTAGAGAGTATCTTTGCTCCCATTAGCTCAATAAGTTCTTAAACAGAAGTCATGTGAAGAGTTGAACAGGCACTTAGTCAGCAGCCCATGACATATTTTAGTGTAATGATTCATTCAATCACCTGGATTTGCTATATATTGAAGTCTTTGCTAGTTTTTACTGACAATAATTAACAGCCTCCCTGTTGTGGTGGTATGACTTGAAGCAAACCCCAACCAAACAGGAGGTGGAATACATTTTTTCCATTGTCTGGAGGGGCTGCAGCATGACAGATCCTTTTGATGTTCTCCCTGGTTACTGTTTGCAAGGCTAAATGAAATCATCTGCCACCTGCAGAGCTGCAGGTGCCCTGGAGTGGCACAGCACAAATGTGCAGCTGCATCCTGTGTCAGCAGCCTGGAGGCTGAGAAGGAAAACACACAAGGAGTCAACAGTGCCTGGACATCCCTAAGGGGTACATGGACACCTGGATACTGCTCTGGGAGCACAAAGCAGCAGTCTAACAATTTAAAGCTTAAATTGAGAGGCAAGGAGGTGCCTGTGTCCAGCTGAGCCTGAGGGGGAAACTCAGCAGTGAATTGCCCTTCACAGAGCAGCACAAAGGGAATCGATTTTCTCTCCTGTGCTGTAGCAGCCACAGGTTAGCACCGTGTCATGGGCTATTTCCTGGGAACCAGAAGGGAACAAAATACACCTTGGAATGAAATGCTCTGTTGTCTAGCACCTTCTTAACCTGCCCTGCCTGTCCTAAATGTGCAATAAAGGGTAATTGTTTCTTATAAATTAAACAGATGGATGTTTATAGGTGAAACCAAGCGATCAGGACACCAGTGTTTGAGTGGATTGCTATTTTCTTCCTGGGCCTATTGAAACAAGATACTAGCACTTGCTTTGTGACCCTTCCCAATGAAAAGACATGGGTCACAGTGCTAGGTAGGAACTGTACTTCTGTTTGAAAACATTTGCTGTGTACTATGCCAGATAACCACGTGTGAGAGAGCAGCCTGCTTCTTGTCATCATCTGCTACTGTTTGTTCAGTTATCTGTACTCTCCATAGGCCAGTTTCAGGGTTATCAGGGGAACATTCCCAGCTTGTTTCCATGAACTTCCTTTCATGCAATAGAAGAGGAAAAAGTGTGGCTGTAAAAGAATCAGTGGTGAGACTCAGAGCAAGCACAGTAACTCAAATTACATTTAATTCCTTTGTCTGAAATTCCTGTGATTTGCAACACCATCTAACCAGAATTCACCATCCATCATCAATTGAATATGAATTGGAGACTAATTGGAAATTAGTCTCATCTCACCTGAGGCATCCACACTGTCTTATAGCTCTTCAGGAAATGGTAACAAGCTGAAAAACGCTTGTACCCTCCCTTCAGGACAAGCACGGGGTGGCGGGAGAAGTGCTCCAAGTTTCTGGCATGGAGGAGGGCATCTCCTTCCCCAGCATCTACAGAGACCAAAGAGCTGTTTGCAGGTTCAGTGCTCCCATTTCCCTCCCTGACATCCACAGCAAATCCCTTTTCATTCCATCTAATGCTCTGCAGAAAACTTTGTTAAAAGCTTGGCTTATTCTTTACTTGTTGCTGCAGGTCAGTTACAGGGGATGCTGCTTTTCCCCTCTCATCCTGATCTTTTATTCCTCTCCTGGTTTCTTTTCTAGATTTCTTTTCCTCTCTCCGTTTTTCTTTGGGAAATTCTTGTAATAAGTTCCCATAGTAAATTTAAAATAATGAAACTTCCCAGGGAAATTTTATTAATTTAAATTTAATAATCTTAGTTTTATGGAGGCCCTTTTCTTTAGTCTTCTTTAGGTAAACAGGGGAAAAAAAAGGATGTGCTTTAAATAAATTTTTCACAAATGTTTTAAACACTCTCCTCAATGAAATAGATTATGTGAGATGGCTGCTCCTCCTCCTCCTCCCAAGGAATCTATCCTGCTTCCCTCTTGCTATGTCAGCTTTAGAAACAGATCAGCACAATAGAAACACAGTTCTGATTTTTCACACCTTTACTGCCTCATCACTAAGCATTTAGGAACCTGCTTGCTTTATTCATTCCCCTTATACCTCCACTTTTTTTTTTCTTTAAAAGTCATGTAAATCTTTGCTAAAACTCCTGTAGCCTTTGTAAGGCTCAAACAAACAGAAGTGGCTCTGCTCACAGCAGAACTCCTTGCCAAGGGATGTGTGAAAGCCAAACAAGTCCATGGTTCAAGGAAGACTGAACAATGCCATGGAAAAGTTTCCAGTACTTCAGATTTCTTGGTGAACTCCATCAAATTACCACCCTCATTAAAGGTAAATCTTTTTAAATATCATGAAGTGAAGGCCTTTTGTGAACCTCAAAGAAGGAAGTACTCACCCTGGGAAGATGTGGAACCTGAGCTGCTGATTTCAGTCCCTGAAGCAGCACCCTCTGAAAGGCAATCATTGGACAAACCAAATCTCAGGGAAATGTGGCAAAAAAAAGAACCCGTTCCTCACATGCAACAAGGAGCTTCAGAGGATCATCCACAGATGGGAAACCAGGGCTGCCAGGATGCTTTGAAATAAAACCTGGATTTTTGAAGCCTGAGAACTTACACAATACAGTGAAAAAACAGGCAGAGCACAGTTTTTCACATAAAACTGGGAATATTTACATCTCTTCCAACAAGCTCATCAATTAAATGAAGAATGGGAAGAATCTCTGTCCAGCAGTGAGGTCTGGACTGACATGGGTCACACGTACCTGTTTCTTTCTCCTTCTCCTGACAGTCAGTCAAGCCAGTGTCGTGGTCATACACCACACAGAACCTGACATAGCCCAGCTCCTCAGGATTCGGGATCAGGTACTCCCCTGCAGAACTCTACCAAAATGACAGAGGAATTCCATCAGGAGCACGGCTCCACTCTTCTCTGGTGGCATCAACACTCCTGACATCTTGCAAGCTACAGCTCTCCAGCTAGGTGTTGGTTTGTACGTGTGGGTGGACACGACACTGCCAGCCCCGGTTAGGAGTCAGCAATGATGCAAATCACGCTGATTGCTCCACCAGCAGCAGCGGTGCAGATGCCAGCACTGTCCTTGTGAGGCAAGGCTGCACTGTGTGAGCTCTTGTGCAATGTTTTTCCTCATGTTCAGCTCCTCTGTGCCAATCCTTCGGGCTGCTGGAGCCACCTTTGCTTTGTGACAGAATACATCCCCCCAGTGGCAGCCGCGGGGCATGGCCAAGGCAGGGCCGGGCTGGGACATTTCCCTGGGTTCCACACCACTTCTGGCTTCCTGCTAATTGCTAACTCCAGGGATGGTTCACACAAAAAGCAATCCCCTCACCAGTTCAATCCTTTGGGCTGTAATAATGTGGTTTTCACAGAATTCAGGCTGAGAACGGGCATCTGAAAAAAAACCAAGCAAGACAGAGCAATTGGCTTTTAAAGGTGGAATCCTCTTTGTATTTTGGCAGTGGGAATTCAGGCACCACTCAGAGAAAGAGATTTGGAGATGTGGCACTTGGGGATGTGGTTTAGGGGTGGTTATAATGGTGCAGTGTCAGCTGGACCTTATCTGCTGAAGGTTTTTTCTAACCTTGATGATTATATTATTTGGTTTTTTTTAAGAAACCTTCTGGTGTGAGTATAACAAACTCCAGGGTTGATGTGAGTCTGTGTAACACCAAGTGATAACCAGCAGTGTTAGTCCTGACCCAAGTGTGCTCCTGCAGCATTCCCAGCATCAATCCTGTGCTCTGCCCTGTGCCTGCTCTGACCTGCCCAGCAGCTCTCCTCTGCTGCTCCAGAGCTGGGGAGAGGGGTACTGGAAAGACCCCAACCCCACTCCCAAACTGGCTAACTCCCTCACCAAAACATTTAATGACATTGCAATATCAGTCACCCTTCTGGGGGTATTGGCACTATGCAAAATGGAAGTGGTTATCAGGAATCTTTGTGTAATGGTTGAGAAATCTAGCCCAGTTCTAAAACCACTGGGAGCAGCAGGGGAGAGTGTGTATCCATGGGACTGATGAGAGCAGGGAGAGCTGAGCATGAGCAGAGCCAAAGCAGCACAGGTCATGGCACCTGAAATGGGATGAGGAAGGCCCCAGTTGCCAAGCCCCAGAAATTATGAGAAGTGGTGTGTGTGCTTTTCCTCACAAGCCCCATTGGCTCAGGATACCTGCCTGGGCTGAGCACAGTGCCTGGCTGCAGGCAGGGACAGGGACAGCAAGCAGGAACAGGCATGGGCAGGGAGGAACAGGGGCAAGAGCAGGAACTGGGGCAGGCAGGGACAGGCCAGAGCAGAAGAGGCAGATGGGGAAGCAGCAGACAGGACAAAGACTGGTAGGAGGGGCAGCAACAGCAGCAGGGACAGAAGCAATGGAGGGACAGGGGCAGGCAGAGACGGGGCAGGGGCAGGGGCAGGGGCAGGGGCAGGGACAGGGGCAGGGGCAGGGGCAGGGGCAGGGACAGGGACAGGGACAGGGGCAGGAACACGGACAGGGACAGGGACAGGCCTGTGCCGCGGCCTCACCCAGCAGGCACAGGTAGTTGGGCTCCGTCAGCCGCGATCTCCACCGGTACTGGTTGATGATGTTGTAGAGGTGTTGGGGCTCACAGAACATCACCCCCGCCATCCCCCATGCGCCCGGCTGTCGCCGACTATCGCGACACCACGCACCCCCCTCCCCGCCTGGCCGCAGGCAGCGACGCCCGCCGGTCTCCAAGGTTACCTCAGGCGGGATCTCGCGAGACTGCCGCCCGTGGAGGGAAGCGAGAGAGGGAAGTCTCGCGAGAGCTGCGGGCGGGGCCGCGCAGGTGCCGTGCGGGCCGTGGAGGTCGTTGGAGTCACCGGTGCCGCCGCCGCCACTCGCGCCCCGCCGTGCCCGCCATGCTGTCCCGCCTCAGCACCGCCAGCGCCGCCGCCACCGCCCTGCGCCGCGGCATCGCCACCTCCGCACAGGTACACCGCCCGCACACCGGCGTGAAACCCCGCGTTCCTCCTCCTCCGTTCTGGGGCTTGGGGGGAAGCCGAGGGGGAGCCCCGGTGCTGCTCGGTGAGGGGGCTGTGGAGCACAGGCGCTGCCGGGTGAAGGGCGGGGGTGCAGCTTGGTTCTCCATTCTGGGCCTGCACGCCGGGGTTGGACACAGTTCCGGCTGCAGGCCCTGGATGAGGCACTGCCAGGCCGGGAAGCAGCCCCGGTGCTCCTCGGCTGTGGAGCCCTCAGTGTCCTCGGGGAGGGCCTGAGGGCTCGGGTGGAGCCCAGGCCGCTCCTCGGAGTGGGGCTGCGGGGCTCGGGTGGAGCTGGGGAGGGCCCCATACCTTGGCTGAGGGGCTGCGGGGCTGGGGTGGAGCCCGAGGCCTCACTGAGGGGACTGTGGAGCCCGGGCCCTCCCCAGTGAGGGGCAGCAGGGCTCGGGTGTAGCCTAGCTCGGAGAGGGGTGGGAGCGTGTGCCGGTGTCTCAGAGGGGAGAGGGCTCGGCGGGTCTCGGTGCTGCTTGTGCCGGGCCGGGCCCAGCAGCTCCCGCCCTGCTCCAGCCAGGCTGCGGCTGTGATAATCCTGTGTGAACTTCCTCTCTCTGATGTGTGCAGAGAGCGATGGGTTTGCTGCTTCCTCCCTCTAGTGCAAAAATGCCCCTGCGTTCCGAAGGTGCTAAGAACTAAAGCTGGTGGTGGGGGTTTAGCAGTAATCCTTCATGTGCCAAAATCCACTGTGCTGACTCCAAACCACTGCACGTATAGAGACTGACCTCTATTCTGTATTAATTATCCCGGTGAGATGTAAAAGAGTGATTATTGCAGCTATAAAGATGTGCTGTAAAAGGAGAGCCGTGTCTAAGTCTTTTAATGGGAGCTGTATTTATTAGCAGCAAGTTTTGACCCCACGGTGGCAGCTCAATCACAGATGGGGCCCATGCCAGACTTTGCTTCCTCTTAAAGAGTTTTATGCAAAATTGTATTTGTTACAGTAGCAAGGAAACTGCGCTGAGGTCAGTCTGGTTCAGTTCTTGGGTAGATTATTTCCCATCATAGCACAGTAATTAAGCTATTCATGAAGGGACGTGGAGCTATTATGGCTTTTATCTGGTGTGATTATGATAAATAATGGCTTTCTCAGCAGTAATTCCTTGTTACATCTCCACGGTAGTTTTCCATCACTTTGGCAATGTTGCACTTTAAGGTTGTTCTGGCCCCTGGAAGGAGCTTTTCTCTTGTGGAGCACCACTTTGCAAACAGGCATTTGTGAGAGAAATTGCACCCTGCCAGTCACTACCTGAGTGAGGATAAAATTGGTTCACAGAGCAACCAAGCAGAGTTGGTTCTCAACCACATGATCAAAGCTGGAAACTGTAGTCTCTTAATGTTCCCAGTCCTCAGTCTTGAGGCATCTGCAGGTGCTGTTTTGGATTTTTATCAGGTATAAACATATACGCAGTGGTTATTGCATTTTTTGCAGTCCATTAAATGTATTGATTTGCCAAAATGAAAGGCACTTTTTTTTTTAACTGGCAACATAAAGCAGAAAAACCTCAAACCAGATTTGCCCTAAATCAGCCCTGGGCCTGCAGGATGGCAGGTATTAGTCTCAGGCAGGCATTCCCATTGGGAGAAGGGTGATCCTTTGGGTTCCTTTGCCCTAGCCTTGCTTCCCTTTTGAGCTTCAGATAACAGGTAACCATTTCCTCCAACTTACCCTACCAATAAACCTGAAGGATCTCTGGGAGGCTGCTGTGAGTCATTTTCTGTAGACTTAGACCATCGAGTTTGCATAGTGCTTGGTAAAAAATTGAGAAACAGAACTAAAAGTAAAGAAAGAATGGCGAAATCCCCAAGGTCACTGCTTGGGGGTGGGGGAGTAGCTGCCAGAACAGCTCTACAACGTGTTTGTTGTCTCTCTTGCACAGAACAATGCCAAGGTGGCAGTGCTGGGTGCCTCGGGGGGCATTGGGCAGCCCCTGTCGCTGCTGCTGAAGAACAGCCCTCTGGTGAGCAAGCTGAGCCTCTACGACATCGCTCACACTCCAGGCGTGGCTGCCGACCTCAGCCACATCGAGACCAGAGCCAGTGTCAAAGGTACCCTGGGAATGCTCTGAGTTCCAAAGGGATCCTCCCACAGGAGTGGCTCTGACCCTGAATGCTTGTGAGGGGACATCTTCACCCACTGATCCTGAAGCCCAGTAGCAATTTAAGTAGCTTTTTCCTCAAGCAGTGAATGATTAATTAAGGTTTAGCTGATTAGATTGATGTGTATGGAGATGAAAATAGGCTGTGGTTGCACTGTTGAAGGGGAATTTGTGACATCTGGCAGGAAACATTCAGTGAAATTATCTCAGAGTGTTGAATTTAAAAGTTTGACTAGAAATAGGTTTAACACTCCCTGGGTGTCCACATGAATTCCATGTGCTTCTTTTCTCTTGTTGAAATCAAAACTTAATCTGCTCATCTTTCTTTTATCTGAAGATCACCAAAAGGTGACATTTTACATGAATGTGCCAGTCTTCAGTTCTTTCGGAGCACTGACTCTAGTGCTGAGGCTTTTGGAGAGTAAATACACATAGCAGGAGGAACTGGGAGTTTGGAAAACAGGTGAATGTGGTGAGAATGTCACATCAAACGAGATCCATCCATAAATGTGTTTCTTTACTTTTCAGCATTAAGTCTAAATTGAAGGTTAAATTTAAAAAAAAGAACTTGGATACCTCTGGGCATGATTTTGTACTTCAAAGTGTCAGCTATTTAATAACTGTCAAAAACATAATGCCTGAATACCTTCCATTTTAGGCTTCATGGGACCTGAGCAGTTGCCAGAATGTCTGAAGGGCTGTGATGTTGTTGTTATTCCAGCGGGAGTCCCAAGAAAACCGGGTGAGTTCTCTTTGTTGGAAAGCCCCAGGGCTGCTTTGAAGTGGATCTCTGCACTTCTGCTGCTCAAACAGCTGTGTTTGCTAGGGTGTAAGTGCTCTGTTAATGCCCCTGCCCAGAGCTCCTTGTGGTATCAAGCAGCTCATTCAGCCTCTCTTACACTGTCCCTTGTGAAATGGGCTAAATTGATTTCTGGAGTTCCTACTCAGGGCTGAGCTGCAAAGACTTTTCACGCAAGTGATCCTAAGTCTCCCTTAGTGTTTCTTGTCCCAGAGCAGTGCTCAAGGAGTAAAACCTGGTTCTTTGTTTCATTTCTGAGCAGAACAGAAATAATCCATTTTGTTTTGCATCAATTATACAGCAACTTCTTGGAGCATTTCTGAATAAATGCTGTTAAGCCTTCCTAGAATGTTTCTGACCTGCTTCTTTTCCACTCTACTTTCCTATTGGGAACATAACAAAATTCTAGACTTTAATGCCTAGCTCTTCCTAAATCTTCATTTTGCATGGTTAAAACAGTTGCTGCAATAGAAATGGGGGGTGGCACACAACCAGCAATATTTTGCATGCAGCAGTTGGCATTTAAACTGTAGTTGTGGAAATGACTTAAAAGAGGGGGCAGAATTCATCTTGGTAGCAGTTGTGCTGCTCTGAGCATTGCTGGTGTGGGTTGTGTGGTCACAGAGTGCTTCAGGCAGCCTCAGTGAAGTGGATTCTGATAAAGGGCAGTTGGGCTGGTTGCTCCAACCAGAAAGGGCTGATCTCTTTATTAGTGAGAGGAGTTACCTTTGGAGCCAGTTCATTACTGCAACTGGATAATTTGTTCTTGATCTGTGGAACCAGAAGCTGATGTGTCCAGAGCAGAATATTGGATTTTGGTTGGATTTCCTGCCCATGATGGTAACTGTGGGTAAATTAAAATCCTGCCCTGGCTGTGTTTTAGGTATGACCCGTGATGACCTGTTCAACACCAATGCCAGCATTGTTGCCTCTTTGACATCTGCCTGTGCAAAGCACTGTCCAGAAGCCATGATCTGTATTATTTCTAACCCAGTAAGTGTTTTCTGGAGACATAGAAATGTGGAGGAAAAGGAAAACCAAAATCCAGACTGGGAATACCAGAGTAATCCAAATTCCTATTAATTTTGACCAGTATCCTTAAGGTCTGCAGTGTATATGCAGAAAAGCAAAAAATCCTGGTTCTACTAACCCACTTTTCTTGGCTGTATTTAATTCAGAGAAAACTTGGATGTAAAAGTGTTTAATATCTCCAAGTCTGTGTGACTGGTTATAATGGAAGCTGGTGTATTATCTGGGATAAAAGCCTTAGCTCACTAAGGGAGGAGCCTTTGTAATGGGAATGAATAAATTTATTGTCTTAATGGTTATTTAAAATTAATGATTTTTTTATTCCAGCCTGACTGTAAATTGCTCTTCAATTTAGGCATTAAAGTAATTGGCTACAGTTGATTCCAAATTGGAAGTATAGTTCAGGTTGTTAATTGGCTTGTTAAGTTCATACATTGGCTTCATTACTAAACTGCTTTTAATCAGTGCTTTCCTCTTCTTGCTTGTAGGTAAATTCAACCATCCCAATAGCTTCAGAAGTTTTCAAGAAGCATGGTGTGTATAATCCCAACAAAATCTTCGGTGTTACAACACTGGACATCGTCAGAGCAAATACTTTTGTGGCTGAACTAAAGGCAGGTCATGGTTAACATGCAGGGGGAGGGATACTGCCTGCTTTGATCATCAGATCTATAAAGAAGTGCTTCCAAAATCTCTGCAGAGAGCCAAAGGAGCTCAGATTTCTGTGCAGCTAGAGGCAAAGGCAGTGATTCCCTGCCTCCCTTATTTAGAGGAGCCTGAAGATAAGGTTCCTTGCAAAATGTGGTTCAAGAGACTTTGACCTTTCCTTTCATAGCTGTGAGCTATGTGTTGGCCTTAATTCCCTTGGCATTCCCAACCCTTCCATGTAACCAGAGGAGAGGGTTTTGTGGGTGTTTGCAAGTGAGGTGTGTGTTTGCAAGTCGAGCTCTGTGCTGTGTGTTACAGGATACTCTGCAAAGTATCAGGAGCTGTAACAGTTTACTGCTCTTCATAGCCCTGGTGGTGTTTATGTTGTGCTGCTCTTTATCCAGGCCTGCAGTAATAATATCCTGTAACTATATGAAGTGATCAGAGTAACCCAGAGTTCCACTCTGTAGATGTGGCTTTGTCCCTGGAGTGCAGCTGCCTCTGGAACTCCTGCCCTGTGTATCCTGATATCCAGGGCAGAGAGTGAAGTGTGGTGTTTTCTCTTGCTCTTCTTGCCCGTGTGCTTCAGAGGCTGGAAAGTTTCATGTTTCTTCTAGGGCTTGGATCCAGCTCGAGTAACTGTTCCAGTTATTGGTGGCCATGCTGGGAAGACCATCATCCCTCTGATCTCTCAGGTGAGCCAGGGTGACAGCTGTGTGTGGCAGCACACTTGTCAGCATGTTAGGGTTGGTATAAAGTGCCTTTGTGATGGCAGGTAATGTGCTAGGATAGAGTACAGTCTTCCCTGCTCTCATGGCTGCTTTCCTTCTGGCATGGGGTGCAGGATAAGGTAAAAGGCAACAGTCTAAGTCTGAACCCCTGTGGGCAGTATAAACAGTTCTAGTTTTCCTCTAAAGGAGTTTGGGATAAGAGCTGAGGGGTACTATGGGTGTTTAGGTGTCCTGTCACTGTTTGTGACAGGTATCTCATACAGCAATACCTGGCTTCAGGAGAAAAATTGAATTGATTTTGCCATGATGGGCTGGAAACCCCACTTAAATCTCCAGCACTGAAAGGCACAGCTCAGGCTGTGCAGGGAGGCTGTTCAGCCATCACTGGTAATCTGGCCCTTCAGCCAGGCTGAAATGCAGTGCTAAAGCAGGTGCAGTCTCATGGGGAGATGCTGGGATGTGGCCAAGAGCAATCTATAGCAAAGGGGAAAAAGCTGTGCTCTAAGTGGGGGATAAAGTATCCTTTATAGAAGAATTTTCTTGGGAATAAGAGCAAGGGCTTTGGAGCAGCTGCATGCTGAGAGGTGCTGTAGTTAAACAGTCCATTGGGACAGGCACAACTGTGCTTAAGCTGCTGGTATAGCTGTATCTGAAGGTTCAGTGAATTCCTGAATACTGCTGGGGAACTGGATCTTTCATAAGGCTTCACTTCCATAATGCCACGATGACCCAAATATTTACAAGATTACTTTCTGAAATTCCTAATGCTTGGAGGGTGTCTGTAGTGCACAGGACTACACAGTAGTGAGGAGCTGTGGCAAGCCCTGGTTTAGCTGTGGAGCTGTGGTTTGTCCCTGAGGAAGTTGGGCATGGCTGGGTTCCTGTTCAGGCCATGCAGTAACCCCAGCCCTGAAGGCTTTTGCAGTTGATCAGTGTTACACAGCTGTGAGCTGGGGAAACCCATTTTGCCCAGCTGAGAACTGTTGGTAACAACTGCAGAAAGTGGTACAAAAAATATTGTGTGCTTTATGCTGAATCTGGAGGGATTCTGGTATTCAATAGTAACTTTTTTTTTCCCCATCCAGTGCACACCAAAAGTGGAGTTTCCTCAGGATCAGCTGGAGAAGCTTACAGCAAGAATTCAAGAAGCTGGGACTGAAGTTGTCCAAGCTAAAGCAGGAGCAGGTGGGTTCTTGAGTAAAGCTTCCAAGCAAATCTTGTCTGTAGGGCTGCAGTCCTCTGCAGTTTAATCTTATTTACAGGTTATGGTTGTCAATCTCACTGCTCTGCTATGTCAGCTGCTACCTGGGCTGTGCTAGTAGAAACAGCTCAGTATATAAGACTAAATATTAACTGATCCCACACCACTTATAGCTTTAAAAGAATCTTCTCTGTCAAATTAAGCTGTTTCTTTTATAAATCTGGTCAGAGACATATAGGTGGCCAAAAGCTGCTGCTTTATCTAACTGGCCATGAGCTTGAAGTCAATGACACTGCATTATTCTTATTTTGTAAACACACTGGTATGGAAACCTTTGATGCTAAAGGAAGTATCAAATTTCAACATGATCTCTTCTGAAAGTGGTCTAACTCTTCCAGGATCTGCCACCTTGTCTATGGCCTATGCTGGTGCTCGGTTTGTGTTCTCCCTGCTGGAGGCCATGAGTGGAAAGCAGGGGGTTGTTGAATGTGCCTTTGTTCGATCAGATGTGACAGAGGTCCCATACTTCTCTACACCTCTGCAGCTGGGGGTATGTACTCTACATCATGAGCCTTACAAACAGCAGCTACTGGTTGTGTCCTGTGGGTTTTACTCAGTGGTTTCAGTTCAGATGAATGCCTGCTGTTGCTGGAGTTAAGAGCTGAGTGTGCCTTTAAGAGTCTGCAGTATTTGGGTATGGTCCTTAGACACAAAGTCAGCTTCACAAGGATGCTGCTGCTTTTATTTGCTCTTAGACTGCAGGTCACTGAGTAACCAGAGGTTCAGACTTGGCCTAAGAGGTCACATTTGCCTCAAGTCAGGCCTGTTTACTCTGGGCTTTCATATGATTAACCTGAGTCAGCAATCCTGTCTCCTCAGCTTGATCTGCTACAAGCAAATCCTCAGAAACTGAGGCACACGGGGAGCTGCAGCATGGATTAGGATTAATAGCTTGCTTTCAGGACCTCTGCTGAACTCTGAAAGAAGTGTTCCTTTTGTCACCCATACCCTGAGGGAGTGGAGGAAAACAGTGATGCTGCAGCCCTGTTTGCTGTCTTAGGGGCAGGCTGGTGAGGGGATGGAAGCAGAGAGATATTAAGAGGGAGTGTAGACATCTTGAAAACCTGAGAGTGCCACTCTGAGGCAGTTTGAGATGGCAAGTAAAAGACATAGACCAGAGAGATCCTCTTGCCAGATGGTGGGTGTGGAGTTAGGAAGGATCAGCTGGTGTCAGTCTCCTCCTGAAGGAGCTGCTGGGTTGGCTTCTGGTTTCACATGTGAACAGTGAATGAGAAGTTTGTGAGGGCTGTAGAAGTTGCCACAGATAGTGAGAGACTTTGAGGCTTTCCAGGAGGCACAGGGTTGGCAGACTAGAGATGACACAGGTGCCAGGCTGGGTCTCTATCTCAGCTGGATAATACTTGCAGCTGTTAAGCTGTTCTTTAGGTCATTCAATTAATGGTTAATCCTTAAATCCTCTTTCCCTTAGAAAAAAGGAATGGAGAAGAACCTAGGCCTTGGCAAGCTCTCCCCCTTTGAAGAGAAGATGGTTGCTGCGGCCATGGCTGAGCTGAAGGCTTCTATTAAGAAAGGAGAGGAATTTGCAAAGAACTTCAAGTGAAGACTTGACAATGGGGAGGAATTAACTTCCTTAATTTATTAAGGCATCATGTCACTTTACGACTTCTGATTCAAAGCTCATGCTTTGATTGAAGTCTGTCTGTATTAACTTGATGCTTGTTGCCAGTGCAGTCTAATCATCAATAAAACGGCCTCATTTTTTCAGTGTACCATGTGGAGTTGTCCTGATGTGCTTGTCCTTTGCAAGGTGGAGGCTGTAGGTCTCTGAGAGGGGCTTGGTTCCAGCAGGAATGAAATAGCCTTGGAAAGGGGGTGAGCTGATTACTCCCAGCTCTGCTGCTGCCTGGGTTTGGGCTCCTTGTTCAGCACAGCCACTGGGAACCAGATGTGACCAGATCAAATTGGGTGTAGGGGCTGCACAAGGAATAACTGAGTGAAATTATCCTAAAGGTGCTTTTTTCAGGAGGTGGCATTACCTCTTACCTTGTGTTACCTTAATCTTTTATGTAATTTGATTTTGAAGGAGTTAGTGAAAAGAGCACAGCGTTTGAAACGTCAGTCCTGCACTAAGACAATAATTAAACTGCTGAAAGCAACTTCTTTCTAGTTAGGAACAAAAGCCTTGATTTAGCATCTCCATAAATTTCTCTTACATTCCTCCTCTTGTGAATATAAAAATAAGTGTCTGTGAGAAGATGGTGATGACGAGTTCTGTTGCTGACTTCTTTGAAGGTAAGCTTTAATGAAGGAAGTTATTAATTCACTCTTCCTCTGTGCTGCTTACGCTGTTGCTTTGAATTGCTCTCATCTGTGTAGGCTGAATTCTAAGTTGAACAGACTTTTTTGTGATGAGTGAAGGAAAAGCCAAAGCCCAGCACCTCTGGAGGAACTGAGGTGAATGTTGATTTGAGCCAGACAACATGGGGTAGTTGCTTACAAGAAAGATATATAAAAATCATAGATGCTCTTTGGTCACTGCCTTTTATCTTCCTCCCACAAGTATTTTTTTCTGAGCTCCCTTAACTGGGTTTTATTTTTTTACAATTTTAATTAGTTTATCATTCTGAACCAGATCACACAGTTGTGAGTATTGTAGATGCATGGAGAATAAAGTGCCTGGTTCTTTTCCTGCCCTCTGGAAGATGTGGGCAAGGAGGACAGCAAGCACAGTCCTTGTCACTCCTCTGCAGAAATTCACTGTGTTAAAAGCTTGGTTTCTTTACAGGAATAGTAATGAAATAGAAGCGTTGGCAGTCATTACTCAGCAGGCTTGGAACAAAGTAATTATTAGGTGGTATTAATAGAATTAAAGATTGTGTTGGAGGGGGGCAGGGGAGGATGTTGGAACTGGAGGACACTGAGGAGGAGTGACAGGCCAGACCTGGTAAACGTGGCAGAGACTGTTCCAAACAATAAATGGGAAAGCATGTGGCAGGCTGCTCTAACTGAGTGTAAGGGTCTTGCAGGCCTGTTAGCAATTTCAAACCTGAAATAAGCAGCACAGAGTGTTAAAAATGGTGTGTGTGTCCAGTCTGGGTGCCCAGGTGGTCCAGGGGCACTGCTCCATGAGGCTGCAGGGAAAGCCTTGCCTTGCAGTCAGCAGGACAGGAACACACATTTCTTTCAGTCCTGCTATTTTTAATAAAGCAGATAGAGCAGATTTCTGAGCACTGGAGACTTTTTAGAACTTGAGGTTCATTGTGTGGCTTAGGTCATTCAATCTTTTCTTGTGTCAGCAGTCCAAACCCAGCAAATTGGGGGAATTGCATGGACAAGCAGAAAGCTTTGCTTGTACCTGTAGGGACTCGGGCAAGTGGAGCTGAGGTGGAAGAGGATTATGTCTCAGCACCTGCTGACTTGTAGGTTCTCCATGGTCTCCTTCAAATCTCCTGAATGTTAACAAAGTCCCCACACTCTGGATTTTGGGGTTGTTTCTTCTTCTCCCCAGTCCCATGCTGCTTTATTGGAGTTGCAGCTATTCCCTGTGCTGGAAATCTGCTGCCTTTTGGGAAAGGAGATGAGACACCCTTCTTGTGGCTTTCTGCAATGAAAGTCAGAGGCCAGAAGGACACTGGCTGAAAGTGAGAAATGGACTTGTGTCAGTCTTTCCTTCTTGGTCACTGTACTGTCCCTGTGGCTGAGCAGTGCTGTGGTGGGTAACAATCCCTCTGAAGATGGTTTGTAAAGGTGTGGGACCTCCCACCCCTTCTCTCTGAGCAGATTCCCTGAAGGAGGAAGGGATCTGGTGCATATCCTTCCTTGGGAGGAGCAGGACTCAGCTGGGTGTACCCAGATAAGCAGCACTTTTGTGGAAGTTGTTTCCTGGTGCTGTGGCTCTGAGACAAGACCTTCACCCTCTCTCCTGTAGGTTCTGCAGTGGGGCTGCCCTGCTGAGTCACAGCACTCACTCCAGTGCTGGCAGTCTTTGTGTTAACCTCCTGTGGAGAGGAGTGAGCAGGTCTGGAGGAAGTGAGAAACTTGCAGATCTTTTGGGTTTCATCCCTTTTACTGAGCAGACTTTTGTCTCAATGCTCTCTAAGCACCTCTTCCCTTGCAGCAACATTTCTGCACATGGAGCTGCCACCTCCTCAGGCAGCCCAGCCCCACACCAGAGCACAGATGTCAAGATACAGAGGAGATGTGTGTGGAGAGTAATAAATAAAGATTCTCCAGATGGCCATATGTCAGGTCACTCGAGCCCACCTGCTGCTCCTGTGCTGCTGCAGCAGCATGTTAAATACAGGAGAGGATAGAACAAGGAGAAAAGCAAATGCTGAATGGTGTAACTCATCCTGCTCATTGCTGTCCTGAGGGGCTTCAGGTGGGATGACCACAGGAGCAGGCTGGCAGACTTGTGTTGGTTATTCCCAGGAAATCTGTTTTCCCTTCCTGGCTCTATGTAAAGGCTTTGGTGTGGGGGTACAGATCTCTTATCCTGGGGGGCTCTGAATGCTGAGAGCTGGCACCACTTTCCTTGGGGTAAGGCTGGTTACAGCTGCAGCAGGTGTGGCTGTGCCTGAGGACAATCCATGGCATTTTGGTGATATTTAGGAGAGGCAGAAGAAACAACAACGGTTGAGTGCAGCCTCTGCCTTGCCAAAGCTGGCTGCCTTCCCAGCTTCAGAAAAAGAGCAAAACTGGAGAGGCTGGAGCTACTTCAGAAAGGTGTTGGGTGACTATTGCCCTCTCTCAGGAGCCCACCTCCAAAATTCACAATCTCCAGTGCTTTCTCCCCCCAAAAGCTGCCAGGACAAAGAGACACTGCTGCCCTTTCCTTCCACTGGGCAGCCCAGCCTGTGCACCACAAACCCTGGGGTACCCTGTGCTCAGCCTCCCATTGCTGGGGCTGGCAGCTCATCCTCTGGCCAGGACTGGGGAAGGGAGAGGTGGAAATACTCCCTGAGGTTGGCTGGGTGCAGCTGGGGGTGCAGGCAGATCTCCCCCACAGCCAGCTCAGCTTCCCCCTTTCCTCACAGGGTTTTATGCATCACAAACCATCTGAGCTGCGGATTTGGCTTTGCACAGGCCTCTGCCCCTCCCCTGGCTCACTGTCTGGCCACAGGCAGTGTGAAATCATCACCTTTGCATTCCCTGCTCTTGATTTACTGAAATGCCCGAGAGCTCCCACGTCCCTCCGGGGTGCCTCAAAGCAGAGCTGGAGAGCAGTGCTGAGGCAGGAGGGTTTGTTTGCATTTACAGGGAAACCTGTTAATAAAGGAGACCAAAGGGACTGCTCTTTTCCTGGCTGCAGGAACAGATGGCTGGATAACACAGTGCAATTAATATGCAGGGAGTCCTGCCGGGGCAGGGATTTGATTGCCTGTTAGGAGAGGTTAGCACACTCAAGCTGAGCTCTGCCACCACACTGCCCATCCCTGGCACCTGCTGCCTGCAGGGACTCTGTGGGGACACTGGGACAGATTGGATGGGTCACAGATGAGACTGTGGGCACTGGATATGGGGCTGGGGACTCTGGGACAGTGGCAGGTCTCTGCTTCTCCCATGCTGGGTGATGCTCTGGGAGGGTTTGCAAAAGCAAAGGATGGTACTGGTGATGAATGACAGCCCAGAGGTATTTCCAGGCTGGAAGGGCAGCACTGGATTGTTCTTTCTTCCTGGATTTGTTACCTCTGGGTAAAGGTACCAAGGAAAGCAGTAGACGAGCTCCTGGATGAGCAGAGGGAGGTGGGCACAGGAGAGGTGGGCATCTCCTTGCTGCAACACAGTGCGGGTACAGAACATTTCCCAGAGCTTCAATAAATCCACAGGGACAAAAAAACTCCTGCCAAGGGCTTGGAGGGTTAGGGAACCCTGAGGAAACAGGAAACCCAGCAAACCCACCCCAGTACTGAGCTGGGCCACGTGGCCACACGGTCAAGCCCAAATCGATGGGAGCTGCAGCAGCTGGGCCAGATCGAACAGCCCAAGGTCACCCTGGGCACGTGTGGGGCTGTTCCCATCCCAGTCCCCATCCTATCCTGGGCTATCACGGTGCCCCCAGCCCCTTCCTCTTCGTGCTTTTACTTTTCCTCCTCATTTTCTGGTCTTTTCTTCCCCTCCCTGTCTCGTGGAGGTTGTTGAGCACCATGAAAGCCGCGCCGGGCTTTGATCAGGGGCTCCCGCCTGCGCCGTGCCAGCAGCACGTTCCCGCACGGCACCGCCGCTCCCGGCCGCCCTTTCTTCTGCGGCAGGAGGAGATGTCGAGCCTCAGCACAAATCCTTGCAATTAGGCCTGTTCTGCTGCCTGCCTCGTTTGATCTCCTTTAATTATTTATCGCCTTTTCTTTCTCCTCTTTCCTAAATCCTCCGTTTCTTTCAAGTGATGATTTCCCTCCTCTCCCCCCAGCCGTGGATGGTTCTGCCTGTTTGCCTGCAATTACCGACCCTTCTGCTCCTTCCATCTCTCTCCTTTTGTTCTCCACCAGATCACCCCTTCTCGCTGCTCTCATGGCTGCCTGGCAGCTTTTTCTTCCTGCTTTTCTTGTATTTTTCCCACCTGGATGCCTATTGCATTTCTCCATTCCTTTCCAGTTGTGGTTCTGGCTGTGTTTGCTGCCTGTGCCAGCTCTGACTGGGATCCTGCACCCTGGGCTGGGCTATGCCCCATCTCCCACTGCTGCTCTCCTGGGCTACTGGTCAAACCCTGGTGTGGTCCTGCAACCCTGGCTCCTGTCCTTGCCATGCCAGGGTCTCCCTGTGCAGCTTCTTCATCCCTCATCTCCTTTGTTTCCCAGGACCTGATGCATTATTCAGTGCTGCAGAGCTGCGGGGTGTTGGGAAGATAATGGTGCTGCAAAGGGCATGGGCTCACCCTGGGGATGCTGGATTCTCCTGTCATGGGCTGATTTCCCCCTCCAGCATTAAACCAGGAATAGTCCTGACCTGGTCCTCCTAGGAGGTGACATCTGCTGTCAGCCCTGGGGGGGACATGGCAGGGACAAAGGTGGGAGGCAGCAGTGGCCCTGGCTGTGCTCCAGGGGCTGCACCTCCCAAATCCAGCCCCATTCCTTGACTGGAGTTTAATAGAGGCAGAGATACAACATATAGCCACTTGTCTATGTAGTCCTTGCGTGGGTAATGGATGCAGGATGCAGGTTTTGCTCAGCAGATGTAGCAAACCATTCCAAAATGTTGTTTAATCCTTGTGGCAAGAGGATGCTCATGCCCTCCAACCCTGTTTGCATCTGGGCACTGTGAACCCCCAGGTGGATTTGTCCCCATGGCTTGCTGCCACCTCAGCCCTGTGCATGGGGTTGGGGAGGAAGGTGAGGGATGGAGTGATTTCAGGCTGGTGTTGCTGGCAGCACTTTTTTTCCTGGGTTTCCTGGGTCTGCCCTCCCTCAGGAAAGAGCATCACCCAGCTGCCACCAATTGTGGAGACATCCCCACCAGGACAGGCCTCTCCAGCCCTGGCTGCTCCCAGGAAATCTCCCCTTAGACCCCATCTTGGGCTTCCCATCCCTGTCTCTGCAGCAAATTCCTCCCCAAATCCTGCTCTGAGGCCAAATCACCCATGAAGTGACAGCCAGGTGCTTTTGTTGGGTTCTGCTTGGGCTGCAGCCAAATTCAGGAGGGAGCTGTGGTCACAGGGGATGCAGAGCCCAGGCAGTGCAGGGGAAACTGAGCCAGGGCTGGGACCAGGTGTCCCCAGCCAGGTGTGTTTGGTGTCCCTGGCACTGGGGTGAATTCAGAGTGTTTTGGGAAGATAAACCCTGCCCATGACCACACGGGGCAGTTTTGAGGTGATTTAGAGGAGGTTTGGGAGCTTTCCCCCTTCTCTGGTTTCACCATTTCCT
This sequence comes from Oenanthe melanoleuca, assembly GCF_029582105.1. Classification (NCBI taxonomy): domain Eukaryota; kingdom Metazoa; phylum Chordata; class Aves; order Passeriformes; family Muscicapidae; genus Oenanthe; species Oenanthe melanoleuca. Next base: position 5,850,020 of record NC_079352.1, read on the forward strand.
GTCCACTGAGGAGGATGAGTGCTTGGCATCACTGAAGGAAATGAAAATGAATTACAGGCTCATTAACACCAACTCATTACCTGAGCTGCAGCACTGGGGAATGTCCCGACGCCTCCTGCATCACCACAACCTCCACAGCCATCTCAAAGCCCCCACACCTGTGGGGATGGGGGTGTTCCATGTGCTCCCACCAATGCTGGGAACTGGGCTGGTTCTGGGGGACCTCTGGGAAGGATGGGGGGTCTCCGTGGAAGGACGAAGGGGGTCTATGTAAGGACGGGGTGCTCTGTGTAAGGATGAAGGGGGTGTTGTAGGGGGTGATCTGTGGAAGGATGGGGTGCTCTGTGTAAGGATGGGGCTCTCCGGGGAAGGACAGGGGGCTCTGTGTAAGGATGAAGGAGGGTCTATGTGAGAACGAGGGGCTCCGTGGAAGGATGAAGGGAAGCTCCGTGTAAGCATGAATGGGTGTCTATGGACGGACGGGGATTCTGTGGAAGGATGAAGGTGGGGAGTCTATGGAAGGACGGGGTGCTCTGTAAGGATGAAGAGGGCTCTATGTAAGGATGAAGGAGAGTCTATGTGAAGACGGGGCTGTCCTTGGAAGGATGGGCGATCAGTGGAAGGACGGGGGGGCTCTATGGAAGGATGGAGGGGCGCTCAGTGGAAGCACGGGGGGCTCTGTGTAAGGATGAAGGGGTGCTGTGTGTAAGGATGAAGGAGTGCTCTGTGTAAGGACGGGGCGCTCTGTGGAAGCACGGGGGGTTCTGTGTCACTGTGTCAGGATGAAGGGGTGTCTATGGAAGGATGGAGGGGCGCTACGTGGAAGGACGGGGGCTCTGTGTCAGGATGAAGGGGGCTCTATGGAAGGATGGAGGGGCGCTCTGTGTCAGGATGAAGGGGTACTCCATGTAAGGACGGAGGGGCGCTCTGTGTCAGGACGAAGGGGTACTCCATGTAAGGATGGAGGGGCGCTCTGTGTCAGGACGAAGGGGGCTCTATGGAAGGATGGAGGGGCGCTCTGTGTCAGGATGAAGGGGGCTCTATGGAAGGATGGAGGGGCGCTCTGTGTCAGGATGAAGGGGTCTCCATGTAAGGATGGAGGGGCGCTCTGTGTCAGGATGAAGGGGTCTCCATGTAAGGATGGAGGGGCGCTCTGTGTCAGGATGAAGGGGGCTCTATGGAAGGATGGAGGGGCGCTCTGTGTCAGGATGAAGGGGTCTCCATGTAAGGATGGAGGGGCGCTCTGTGTCAGGATGAAGGGGGCTCTATGGAAGGATGGAGGGGCGCTCTGTGTCAGGATGTGCTCGGTGCGAGCGCAGGGGCTCGGTGCAGCGCGCCCTCCGGGCGGCAGGCGGCGCTGCGGGCGGCGGGGCGCGCTCCCCCCGGCGCGGCGCTCTGTGTCGGGCGGCTCCGCTCCGTGTGCCGGAGCTGTCCAGCACTTCAGCAGGGGCCGCGCCGGGGCCGCGCGGGAGGGGCCGCGCCCGCGGGACCCCCGGCACACACCGGCACACACCGGCACACACCGGCACACACCGGCACACACCGGCACCCCCGACACCCACGGGCACCCACCGGCACCCCCGGCACTCCCCGCGGCCGACAGCCACCCAGCGGGGCCGGGCCCAGCGGGACGGCGGGGCGAGGTGAGGCGCGGCCGGGCCCGGGGCTGCGGGGCCGGGAATGGAGAGGGGCGTGTGCGGGGGGCGGTGGGACTGCACTGGGGGAGCCCTGGGGGGATACTGGGGGCTTGCAGGGGATGGGGAAGGATGCCCCCCCCACCCATCCGGTGATGCTGCGGGCAGGGGGTGACGGCCCCCGGCGATGGGGATTTGGGGTGCGGTGCTCCTCAGGGGAATGGGAATTGGGGTCTGCAAAGGGACATGGGTGGAAGGGATGGATAAGGCGTGCATCGTGTTGTGGGTGCTGGGACAGCTGGGCACTCCAGCGGGAGGGGTGTGCCAGGGGTGTGCGCCCGTGAGGTTTGATGCTGCTGGGGGTGTGGGATGGGGTGAGGAGTCTGGAAATGAGGTGCTTTTTGGGGCACAGGGCGTCCCTCCGGGGATGCGGGTGTGCCGGGGGCTCCCTGGTGCTGGGGGAGTGGCTGGGGGGGCAGCCACATCCCCCTTTTCCATGCTGGGGGGAGACAGGCTGGGACTGGGACAGTGGGTGACCCCCAGCAGAAGGTTTTTGGCTGGGAAGGACGGGACAGTGATGGTCCCTCAGCAGATGCTGGTGCCTTGTGTGGTGCAGGTGGGAGATGAGGCTGAGACAAGGTCCCCAAGCCCCTCTTTCTGCTGCGTGGACCCCCAGGCTGTGCTGGGGAGGGTTTGGCTGATGAGATTTCAAACCCTGCGGGTGTTGTAAGAGGGAAGGAGAGGGGGCAAGGCTTGGCAGCGGGAAGCCACAGCAGCAACTCAAGCACTCGTCTTTTGGGAGTGTTTTGTGCTTCTCCTTCCCAGATCAGGAGGTTTGTCCCCAGGGATGTCCGGGCTGTGCCCTGCAGGGGGCTGGTGGCCATGGCTCAGGGGGAGCAGGTGGCTTTCAGAGGACACAGGTTCATTTATTCCCTCCAGAGCAAGATTTCAGACTGGATATACCTTGGTTTGCCAGTGCTCCCACTGCTGTAGGGGGGTCACCTGGGGGCTGGCAACATTTTGGGGTGTCTCAGGTTGATGTCAAAATGTCAGAGACCCTCTCTGAGGGTGCAGATGCTCACTGGTCTCCTTGCCCTGGCATATGGATTCTTCTCTGACAGGAGCACAGGGACACTCCTGCTGGGGAGGATTTTGGGGACAGTGTTTGTGTCCAAACACACATTGTCATTGCTCTGTCCCACTCTGCCAGTGTGACCTCACACGGTGCCACCCTCTGTGTCTCACCTGCTTTCCCCTCAATCCCCCTGGCATCCCACCTGCCTCCCCCTGCCCCAGGACCCATCCTGACACGTACAGGGAATGTTGGGGGCTTTCAGAGCCAGAAATTGGGCAGATTTTAAGGGAACCTTTGGTCCTTGGTCACTGTTGGGAATGGCAAGCGAGGGCTTTGCCAGGCAGAGGGGTGCAGGAATCTTGATTGGCTTTGTCCTTGGTGCCAAGAAAATGCTGCTTTTCCTCTGGACAAAGGGTCTGGTGCCTCCTGGGTCAGATCCAGTTGTGGGTGGATGTGTGGCAGCGGGTCCTGGAGGCTGCTGAAGAGGGAGCAGAGGGTGCTCACCCTGTATTTCTGGGCAGAGATATGGGGTTAGTGCTTATGCTGAGGGTCTGCCGGAGGTGGGGGGGTCCCCAGTCTCCAGAGCCTTTTCTCCTCCTCCTCCTTCCTGTCTCCCAGCTCCCGTTTTCCCCGGCCAGGTGGCCCGTGGCTTATATAATGTGCTCAAACCCCGGAATAGCTCCTCCCGTTACACAACCACCCAGCCAGCCACGGGGGGGGGGATGGTGGGGGGGATTCCCAGCTGGATGCTCCCCCTGCACTGCCTGTGACCCCCCCCTCCACCTGCAGTGCTCAGCCCCGGGGGTTGCTCGCCGGGATTGTGTCCCCTCCGGGGAAGGTGACCTCATTGTGACAGTCATCCCCTGCACCTCCATGTGCTCAATAATTGCTTTTATTTGTAGTAGTGTTGTTACTCCCCTTCCTCACAGGGGTGATGGGCCTCGGGATGACTGTGCCTCCTCCTGACTCCTTGCCCAGCAAAGCAAATGGCCCCAAAGGTGCAAAACCTGGGGTGGCTGTTCCTCCTCTCCATCCCCATTCCTTATTTAAGCACTCCTGTTTGGGGAAGGTCTGGCAGGGCATTCCCAAGGGGATGAGGAAAGTGTGGCCAAAGGGGTACAGGGCTGGGGATCCCATAGGAAAACCCATCACTGGATCCTCTGCCTCTCCACTCAGCATGGGGGGATGGCTGAGCCACGTGGATGTGCTGCTCCTTTCCCTCATCCCTGATTCAGGAATGGGATCACTGCCTGGGTCCTGGGGCTGCTCCCTGTCATGGTGTGACCCCTTTCCCACCAGCTCTCCTCCAGCCAGGGCTCAGAATGGAGCTTCTCAATAGCCAGCAGCCCAAGGGGTTCAGGCTGGGGGGGCTTCAGCCACGGCATTTTGGGGACAGGAGTAAATCCTGACTCCTCACCTTCCATTGTGCCCTTTTCCCTGGATCATCTCCAGGGGATCTCTGTGCCCACACCCCTGTGTGATGCTTGTCTGGAGGGGGACCAGTCCCCAACCCTGGCTCCCCATCCCTAAATCCCCAAGCCAGGAAGGAGCTCAGTTGCTTAGCAACTGTTTAGCTTCTCCACCAGCCTCCTCATCTATTTTAAAATATATATATATATATTTATATATATGTGTGTGTATATATATATCTGCACAGACGTAGGTATGCACATGCAGCTGCAGCTCCTGACCTCCTAGCCAGCATCCATATATTCTTTACTAATTGCTTTGAAGTCTGTGAGGTGTCAAATTTTGGTCGGGCAGCTATAGGAGAGCATGCCTGGGCTTGGGGAAATAGGGATGGAAGGACTGGGACGGCTGTCACCAATCCATTCCCACTGCCCCTTCCCACGGGCATCATCCCTGTGGCTTGGGGCTGGAGGGCAGTGCTAACAAGCCCCAGAATGGCTGCACTTTTAAAGCTAGATTTGCCTTTTTTCCTCGTTCTTGAAGGTCTGACTCACGGTTTTTGGCACTGGAAGGCAGCTCCGGAGAAGGTCAGCCCAATTAATGGCAGCAACCCCGGACTTTTCCTCCTTGTAACTCCAGCTGGGTGTTCAGGGGAGGCTGACTGCCTGGCCGTGGTGTGCTGGCATATTTTGTGTCCTGAAAAAAAAAATCTTCTCCCAGCTGTCGCCACAGCACAGACAGGGAGCAGCCTGGGATGGGGCTGTGCACGCTTTGGGGCAGGGTTATGGTTTCAGTCGGTGGTAGTGTGTCCTGATGAGATTCCAACAGGGGGGATCACCCCTCTGAGCCTCTCTGGAGCGACTGGAGCATCCTCCCCTCATCTGGGCTGTCGCTGCTGTGTTGGGGCCGAGCTCTGGCACGCTCAGTGGTCCAGGCAGCCGCCGTCCTGGGCTCGCTGCCCACATCCCGTGCCCGCATCCCGGCACGCGGGTGCTCACGGCCGCCCCGGCTGGTGCAGCTGGATGTGGCGAGAATTAATGGAGCACCGGCCGGAGGCGGCTTTAATTAGCACCGAGGCACGAGGAGGGGGCTGGATGCCCGGGGACTGCTGCCGCCTTTCCCCAGCGAGGGAGAGATGTCGGGAGAGCATCCAGGCGCCCGGGAGAGCATCCAGGCGCTGCCATGGCGCTCCCCCCGGGCAGCGGCTCCATCCGCAGTACGGAGGCAGAGCCCTGCGGCACGGCTGCTCAGCGCCGGGGCTGCGGGCTTGGCCCGGGGGCTGAGCGGGGCCCAAGGGGGGGTTTCAGCAGAGCCGGCTGGGAAGGGGCTCGTTCTGGGATGGGAAGTAAAAGGGACAAAGCAGTTTGGTGAAATAACACTTTTTCCTCCATCATTTTGCTTTTCTTTTGGGCTGGAGTTCTGAAGCCATGAGCTGGACAAAGCCCAGGTGGGACAGCCCCAGGGCTGGGACATGGGGACAGTCACATCCTGGGGCCATCCCACCCCAGCCCACAGGGAGGGGGCTCTGCTCACAGCTTGGCTAGAAACCAGCAGCCCCAAACCCTGCCAGGGCCTGTCCTGGCTGTGTGACAGGGGCACAGTGCAGTCTGTCTGTCCTTCTGTCTGTCCTGGCACTCTCTGAGCTGGTTCTGCAGGTGCCCTGGTCCTGCACACCCTGGGGGTGATTCACATGGCTGGGGAGGGAGGGAGAGATCTGGGCATGGGGTGGAGGATGGTGGTGGAGAGTGAGGAGGAGGAGAATGGAAAAGAGGGATGGAGATGGAAGATGGGGACGAGGAGGACAATGGACAATGGAAATGAGGATGGTGGATGGGGATGATGATGACAAAGGGGATGAGGAGGAGAATGGGGGTTGAGGATGGAATTAGGGATGGAGGATGAACACTTCCAAAAGCTCTAATCCAAGTACCAGAAAGCACCTGCAAGCTGCAAAGCTGGATTGACCTCCCCAAGGCCCAAGGTGGCACGTAGGAGGAGGATCAGGATCCCAAAATTCGTGGGTGAATGCCTGGTTAGTATGGGAAAAGAGGGATTTGCTCAGGAGCCTCCCCAGAGGCTCCAGCCCGTTGTGCCAGGGGCTTTGTGCCCTCCTGGGTGGCAGAAAGGGAATTTGGATGTCAGCAACTGTCTCCAGCTACACCCTGCAGCCTTTGGGAGTGTGTGGAGATGCAGAGCTCACCCCAGGACGCCTCCCCTCCCTCTGGGCGAGGCAGCCGGGCAGCGGCTGCCAGTGATTGATGTTTTGTGGGTAATTACTGCAGATAATGAAATATTTAACCATCGTCTTTATTATCAGGGTAGTGCCGAGCCAGGAGGGAAACCACTGCTTTGGGACAGGGCTGTGCTGATGGGTTTGTGCCGATTTTGGTGCTGGCAGAGCCGGGTGGTGCCTCTGTTGTGGCCAGTGGATTGAGGTTGTGATGGTGGCAGCCACTCTGTGTCCCTGAGCTGTCCCCTGTGAGTGCAGGGCATCGATGGGGTTCTTGTGGGGCAGGGAGAGCACAGACCCAGCTGGGGGACATGGGCCCCCACTGTCACCAGCAGTGTAGGGCTGGCTCTGTTTGGCACCCAGGGGTTTGCCTGGGGCACTTTTGGAGAGCTGGGGGGAGGGTTGTGGGTGGGTTTTTCCCATTCCTTTGTTTCCCTGCCCGTGCTGTGGCTGAGGCAGGGGGTGGTGGCACTCCCACGGTGGATATTGCTGCAGGCTGAGGGGACACTGGAGTGCAGTACCACGTCCATCCCCAGTCCTGCTCCAGGGGCAAGGGGATTTCTCAGCTCCATCCTTTTCATGGAAACAGGGAGCATTTCCTGGAGGATCTGCATGCCTCCCCCACCATTCAACCTTCTCCCACAGGTACCCATCCAGCTGCCAGTTTGTCTCCATCTACCTGCCCAGCTCTATATCCCACACACTCTCAAGGTTTCTCAGCAAGGAATTTATCCACTGCTGGGCTCAGGATCAGATGAATTCCCACTGGGGACAAGCAAGCAGAGGCTGCTGCAGAAAGCATCCTCTCCTTTCCCCTCTCCTTCCCTGAGCCCCTTTGTGGGGGAAGGTTTCTAAGTAGGGAGCTTGCCTCTTTCCCTAACTTCCTTCCAGGTTTTTGGTTTCATGTCCTGATGAGAGAAAGAGGGAGAGGAGTCCCCAGGACAGGTTTTTCTGCAGCATCTCTTAGAGTTCAGGATGGGCAGGGAAGGCTGAGCAGGGTTGTGGGGTGTCCTGGGGCTTGAAATGTGGGTGCTGCAGGCAAGGGGGGACTGGGTGACCCTCCAGGTGCAGGGATGAGCATCCAGAAGTGCAGAGCCCTGGCTGGCTCCTGCTGCACCAGGGATCTCCCCTGTGCCTCTGCAGAAATAAAGGCTGCTGGCTCCTCTCTGCATGGTAGTAATGGGGGGGGAAAAGAAAAAAAAAAAGCCTGTAATTAAGCACTCAGCTGCTGTCCTCTCTGGGCAGGCTCATCAGGAGATAAATGACTGTGTGGGGCAGCCAGTAGCAGCAGGAAAGTCAGGGATATGCTGTGGGGATGCTGTGGGGTGGGAGATGCCTTCTGGACAGGTTGGGATCCCCACTACTCCAGGGAAGGCTCTGAGGTATTTTCTCTCCTCTAACAGCAAAGAACCCTCATCAAAGCCCCTCATGGATGATCTGCATTCCCACCCTGGCTCTGTCTCAATGCATGGCCATGGAAAGCTCTGAGCTGCCTGGTATTCTGGTGGAATGGCACACTGGGAATGGCAAACCTTTCCTGACTTGAAACAGATCAGTCTGTGGCCCATCTGCCCTTCCTGCTTCTACTGGGCTTAGGGATGCCTCCTTCCCTGGGCCAGTGTTTGCCCCTTCCTCCATGGGCAGCATGTCAGCCACCCAAGGACTGGCTGCTTCCTGCACAGGAGATGACAAAGCCCATCCTTGGAAAAGCCTCTCCAGCAGCATCCCTGGGATAGAAACACCTCAGAGAAATGGCTTTCTGGCAAAAGCTGCTTCTCCAAGCCCAAATCCAGCTTGGAGAGTGAGGCAGGATGCTCTGCTTTTGCTCCTGATTGTTTCTCTTTGTGCAGGGCCCCTGTAAAGCCCAGGTGGTGCCTCTGCAGCCTGGTGGAGCTGGTGGTTAAGGCAGCAGATCTCCAGTGGGAGCATCCCATGCTGGGGAGAGGGATGGAGTGCTGGGCACGGCGGGACAGTGAGGAATGGGTGCTCAGCCATGCACTGATGGCTGCAGGGCACTGAGACAGGGCTGAGTCTGTCTGGCTGATCCAGGAGATTTGGGAGCATCTCCTCCCTGAGGCTTGGGGAGCATCAGCCAGAGCCTCAGCACAGCAGTGCTGCTCGGGAACAGTTGTCCTCTTCCAGGGGTTATTTTTGGAGCCAAGTGAGGACACACTGACTGTGTGGTGGAAAGAGGAGGGAGAGACACGTGAAGGTGAAGGAGCAGGGAAAAGGCAGGGGGGCAGAAGCTGGTGGGGGTCATCATCTCCCCTTGCAACCCACACTGGGCCATAGCAGAGGGTGCCAGGCCATGGCCCAAGAGAATCAGCAAGTGTTTGCTGCCTGAGCCAGACATCAGGATGTCCCACAACTGCAACCAAACCAGTGCAGCTGGGAAATGCAAGGGCATATCTGAGGTCTTTGGGTCCCTAGAGGACTGTGAGGCTGGATGTCTGTTCCTGCTCCAAGCCCACACTGGCTGACAGTGGGGTCCATATCCTGCTGCTGCTGTCTTGGGCCCCACAGACCCACCCTTGGCCACCTTTTTCCAGTACAAGGCTGGAGCAGAGCACCCTCCTCTCTTTCCCAGGAGCTTGTCATGATGACAAGCCTCAGCCTTGCTGTGAGGATGAGGAAACCAAAAAAGGTGCAGGGAGATCTCCTAGTCACTGTCCCCATCAACCTGCTTTCAAGACTGATTTTACCCTCAGGTCCTAGCAGGGTCCCCTCACTGTCAGGGGGTGAGAGGGGAAGCAGGGCAGGGACTGACCTTGACTCTCCCTCTCCCTCCCAGGCAATCATGGCTCTCTACAACAATGGGGCTGAGGTGCCTTCGCCCCAGGAAGCCTCCAACGGCTTCCCCCAGCCCAGTGCCTCCGGCACGTGGCACAAGGGCGAGGAGGAGGTGCGGCTGGTGGAGCCCAGCATGGTGAAGAAGGCTCACCGGGAAATCCTGGACCACGAGCGCAAGCGGCGGGTGGAGCTGAAGTGCATGGAGCTGCAGGAGATGATGGAGGAGCAGGGGTGAGTGGTGGGGACGCTGGGGATGGGATCCTTTTGATTTGTTTCACTTTGTTATCCCCCTTTCAAAAATACCTTGATGTGGGAAATGTCCTCATTTGGAAGTAAATCAAATTTTGGGTGAAACAAACAGCTTTGGTGGAGGGAAATGTCCAGGAGTTCATCCACTTTGTCTTTTGGAAGTTTGGGCTCTCAGCTTGTCCTGAGGGAAAGCTGAAGCAGGAAGGAGGAGTGAAGCTGCTCATGGTTGTGCATCAGTGCCACCTATCCTGTGCCCCACATGGCTGGGATGTGAGATCCCAGAGGAAACCTGGGGTTTAGTCACAGCTGGTTTGGGGCTTCAGTTTGCCCTGTCTTCCTTCTCCTCCCTGGTTTTGGGGTGATAGCCCTGTCCCCATCCTGCCAGTGCCATGGCCAAGCTGCTCCCCAGCTTTTGCTCTTCCCTTGGGAAACAAAGGGCTAAGGAAAAACCCAAGGGGCTGAGAAACATCCCATCCTAGGTGGGCAGAAAGGACTGGGGAGCCAGAAAGGAGACCCCCATCCCTGGCAGGCATGGCTGTGCTGTCTCTGCCAGCAGCCAAACATCCTGATCCCTCTGACAGCTCTCTAAAACCTGATGGATGGAGCAAATTCTTTAGCACACTTGGGTAGATGGGGACTGGTATCAGCTGGGGAGAAGGAAAATGGATTGAGGGAAGGCTTCGCCAAGGCTTTCATTAAGAGTGCAAGCGTGACCTAGAATTAAATTGTCTCACACAGACTGGAATAATGATTGTGCCTAATTTGTCATTATGGAAATAAATAAGGCTGACCCGGAGCTTTGGGGAGCCCAGAGCCTCCTGTCGGGTTCCTGAGCCCTAGTAGGGATCTTACTACTGGTAGTAACATTGCTGCAATGGGTATAGCAGCACTGCAACCAGGATTGTTGTTATTGCTATAATTGCTTTGCTGTTATTAAGGCTATTAATAACACTGATGATAGTGATACGCTGAAATGATAATATAATTACAGTAATAATCTTGGTCAACCTGCTTAATCCTCCTCCTGCTCTTCCTCTCCACACAGGGGCTTTTCAGGGGGGTTCCATGAGAAGGGATTTTCAGCCCTGAGGTTTCTGCCTGGACCAGGGGCAGCCTCCTTGGGGGAGTTGTTGATGAGGGCAGAGCCCCAGGATGGATGTGAGTGTCAGCAGAGGGGGATCTGCAGGGATTTAAGCACTTCCTTGTTTCCTTGAAGGTGGATGGCTCCTCCTGCCTGTGCTGTAGCTTGCTCCAGGCTGCCTGCACTGTTATTCCCTGCCTGCAGGCTGGATTCCTTGTCCAGAAAAGAAGTGTCAGCACATTTTCTTTCTTTCCCAAATCCATTCTATATGTTAAATGCAAAAGCAAATGCCCTCCAACGGGATTATAAGCAGCACTAGGGGAATGCAGGAGGGAAAAAGCTGGTGGTGCTCCTGCCTCCATCCCTGGAGGTGGTGGGGAGTTCCTCACCTTGGCCTCCCCCCACAGATTTGCTAATGGCCCAGCTGCAGTGGCCCATCTGTCACCTCCTGTTTGGCCTCATGTCCCCTCTGCAGGAGCACAGGCCGTGTTCTTAGTGTGCTGCAGCAAATGCTCATCTTGGGCAGACATCTTCCTGCTGCTGTGGGCTGGCTGATGTCCATGGGATGGCCAGGGCCAGCAGCTCTGTCCTTCTGGGGTGGCCACACTGCCCAGTTGGGTGCACTGCCATCGAGGGAAGGGAGCAGAGCAGCATTCAGGGGTGCTACCCTGGTTTTGGACCTCCCCATGCCCAGGTGCAAGGTGAGAGGAAGCAGCCAGGCTGCCTCCACACCCTGTTATCAGCCTTCCTTCTTATCAGAGTCTGGTTGGGGAATTAATGAGACCCTTTCAGTGCAAATGAGTTTGTTAATATTAATTCCCCTCTCCTTGCTGTTCCCCTTCATGGACACTGCAGGAGGGTGATGCCACGTGCCCTTCTTCACCCAGGGCACCCAGAGGCACCCAGGGCACTGTGAGGGGCATCACTGTCCCTAGCATGGCCTGTGTGAAGTGCCAGCCTTGAGGACTGCAGGGCTAGGCCTGGCTCTGGCATCCATTTTTCTGGACTGATGGGATGTGATGGAAAGGCTGCCATGAGCAGCCCCTGTAGAGTCTGTGGCTGAGTCAGGGACACACACAGAGCCCCACCCCTTCCCTCTCAGGGTGGCAGTGTGGTGGTGACATGAGGTCCCTCTCCCTTCACCCTCTCCCCTGGGATGATGCCAAGAGCATCATGGGTCTCTCCACTACATCCCTCTGTTGGGATGTTTTTAGTTGAGGAGGATGCTCAGGTGCCCTTGTGCAGCCACAGGATGTGGCACAGGATCACCCTTCCCTTCCCAGGGACACCTTGGGGATGGCAGGGGTGCCACGGTTTGCAGTGGCTGTTCTCAGATGCCAGGACACAGTGATTAGTGTCTCCAGTAAATAACCCTCAGTGGTAGCACAGAGCAGGCACAGCTTTCAGGGCCCCAGAGCATCACAGGGGGAGCTCATGATGGGACAGAGATGCTGGGAGTGAAGCCCAGAATCACAGGCTGCAGTGGTGGCACAGACAAGGGGGTTTGGTGGGCACTTGCCCCAAAGCCTGGGGCGGTCAGGGGGAATGGCAACTTCATGGTCATCCTTTTCTTTTCCCCTTTCCTGATGTCCCTTCCTCTGCCAAGCACTGCTGGGAGAAGCAGAAGTCCTGCTGTCCTCCAGGCCCTGATGACTGCCACCATGCCACCTGCCCTTTTGATTGGCCCCTTGGGCCATGTGTCACTTCCAAAGGTGTAGAGTTCCTCAGCAGGTCTATGCTCCAACCACAGCAGCCCTGACCACGTCTTTGCCCATCCAGGTACTCCGAAGAGGAGATCCGACAGAAAGTGGGGACCTTTCGGCAGATGCTGATGGAGAAGGAGGGTGTGCTCACCAGGGAGGACCAGCACGGGCGCCAGATGTAAGTCAGGCAGCTTCCAGTTGGTCCATCTGTGCATCTCATCCCAGAGAGACACGTCCTTGATTGCCTCTGAGTGTCAGTGGGCTGGTGGGTGAGTGGGTGAGGACATGACTGGCTAGATGGATGCACATGGAGAGGGGATAGAGATGGATGAATGGATGGATGGATGGATGGTTGTTGGCTTTGATGGTTGGTTGGTTGAATGGATAGTTTAATTGATTTGATGGTTTGTTGGTTGATTTGGTGGTTTGGTTGATTTCATGGTTTGATGGCTGGTGGGTGATTGGTTGATTTGATGGTTTGTTGGTTGGTTGGTTGTCTGTCCAGTCAGCTGAAGGCAGGATTTGTCCCTCTGAGGCAGTATCCTGTCTCTGGAGAGGTTAAAGGTTATCCTGCACTGGTGCTTTGGAGACCTCTGGGTGCTGTGCAGAGGCCAGCATTGCAATGCTCCTGTCACAGCTGATGAAACCTGGGTGCAGAAGGTCTCAATGCTTGGCTCACCCCACCAGCCAGGGGCAGGAACCCCATGGAAGAAGCTTCTCCAAGGAGATCCTATACTGTTCCTCTGCTTCTAATCACTCCTCCCAGTGCCTGGTCCTGGTGGGCTGCATCTGCCCTGGAAGAGGGCTTAGGGCTCAAGTTTGGTGTCCAAAGCAGCCCAGCTCCTGCTAGGCACATGCCAGTTGCTGCTCCTGCCCTGCACAGGACTGTCCCCAGCCTCACCAGGGTCCACCCTGCCTCAGTGATGATTTATCAGTGCAACACTTAATGGCCCAGGCAGCATGGCTGGCCTGGTGTGCACCATCCATCAGCCTGGAAACCAGGTCACTTGGGACAGGAATAGATGCTTCAGGTTCACTGAATATTAATGCTTCATTAGGGTCAGGAAATCAGGGCGAGGGGGGAGGCAGAGAAGCCATGGCAGCAGGGAGAGCCTCCCTCACACCACTCTGCTGGCACGCCAGGCAGGGTGGCACTCAGGGACATGGCTGTGCCTTGCCTAGATGGGGCACAGGGGCTTGGGACAGCATGAAACATTCAGGATTCTCCTCCAGGCAGGATAAAAAACAAGGCATGGGGAAAACCAACCTGCCCAGGTCACTGAGATCACACCTGAGGTGTTAACAAGTGGCCTTTGCTGGTGGGGGCAGGAGTCATCTCCAGGGCATCTTCCTGGCAGGCTCGTTAGGGCCAGCACTGTAACGAGCACATGGGGAAGCCAAAGGTGCCTTGAGGTTACCCAGGCAGCCCTGGCTGTCACCTTTACAGGCTTGGTTTTGAAAAACGAAGGGTAATCATTAAAGATTAGCCCCAGGGCTATAAATAATAGTGCTGAGCTGGAAGGAGCAGTCTCATAGCAAAGGATTGCTCGGAGGAGAGCAAAGCCAGAGGCACTTGAGGAGGCTGGTAGGAGCTGGGTCCAAAGCAGGTGGCTCTTCAGCAGCAGGGATCTGAGCTGCTGGAGGATATCCTGTGTGCCAAAGGTCTGTGCTGCGTGAAGAGGCTGGACACAGGGGTTAAAAGAGCTTTAAATAAAGAGCCTCAGCCCTTGTGGTGGCTGGGAGAGTGCTCAGCAGAACATCTCGTGGGCTGGTCCTGCTCCAGCACTGCTCTGGGCTTTTACCACTCGGTCCTTGGCTGCTGAGACTGTGAGTCTGAACCAGCTGGTCCTGTTTCAAAGCCAGTGTGAGAGCTCAGCATCATCTGCATAACTCCCCCGGGAAAACTGAGGCGTCGAGCAGAGCTGTGACCACCTGAGCCCCTGGCTTTGCTCTTTGTGCTCTCCCAGCTCCCATCTCCGTGTGCACAGCTCAGTACAGCCCAGTCCCCAAGGAGAAGAGCTTGATGGACAGGCTGGTGGGATTGCAGACAAAGGCGAGCGTGTGCTGGGCAGGGAGGGATAATTGGAACAGCACAAGGCTGGTCTTGAGCTGCTGAGCACAGCTAATGGGTGAGATGCTGGCAGCAGGCTCCAGTGTGGAGCACTGCCTGCTCACGGAGCAGAGACACACACAGAGAATTAACCCTGCTCCCTTCTCTCTTTGCCTCTTTTCTCCCCCTTCACACGGTTGGGTGGGTGGTTGAAAGGTTGTTCCTACCTTTGGGATGTGGCCAAAGCAGGAATCACTTGCAGAGGACCTGGCAAGCCACAGCTGTGGTGCAGAAGGGAGCTCAAGTCCTGCTTGAGCGATCGTCCGTGGTTAGGGGGAGGCTGCCTCGTGTGTAGTTTCGGTCCAAGACATTTCTAATTAGGTTAAACAGCCCATGGCCTGCCTGTGGCCAAGGATGTCAACACGTGCCACTGTCAGATCTGCAGTCTGGGACTGGGAGCTTCCCTTTTCTCAGGCAATGGCCAGGCTGCCAAGGGACTGATGCTGAGGGGCTGCACTTCCCCACCAGCATCTGTGACTGCTCACCTCAGGCTGGGAAGAGCAGAGGAGCCCACATAAGGTTTTTGAGGGTAAATCTCCCTTGGGAAGCAAACACCTGGGCTGGTGTGGTGCTGGGCACTCTCCAAGACTCAGGCCCCATCTCTTAAGTTTCCCTCCAGAGCACCTGGATGTCATTGTTCCTCCACGGGTGAGATGTCCTACATCCCCCAAGAGCAAAGGAGAGGCTCTCTGTGGGATTTGCTCCTGGGGCTGATGGCAGAGCCAGACCAGGAAGGTGAGGGCATCAGGGTTGGGCAGGGTCTCCTGAGACTGTCCTAGTCCAGCTGCCAGGCCTCTGCCAAGCCCTGCCCACAGCCCCAGTAGTCAATGGCAACCTCATGCTGGTTTCCATGGCAGTGGGAAAAATTAATGCTGATGAAGCCACTCAGGAGAGAGAGAGAGACCCTGATGGCTCTAGGCACAATGTCCCCCCATCCCTTCTTCAGCTGGCCCGAGGAGGGACACTGACCATTAACCTGCCTGAAGCTCCAATGCTGAGCTGGTGGCACTGCAGGGTGCTGGCCTGAAAGCCCAGATCATCCTGGGTAGTTCCCACCTAAATTTCCATGCTGGTCTTCTGCCAGCTCCTCTCACCCTTATCCAGCCCTGCAACCCTCTTGGGCTGACCCAGCCCCCCACTCAGCCCCAGCACTCGAGCAAAGCTAAAAGGGGCTCGAATGAGCCTGAGGCTGGGCCCTGTGGGGAGATGGTGGCCTGGGTCTCACAGTGTCCCTGTGCCAGTCTGGTGGGGATCTCTGCAGGGA
The DNA here is from genome assembly GCF_029582105.1 of Oenanthe melanoleuca. Lineage (NCBI taxonomy): Eukaryota > Metazoa > Chordata > Aves > Passeriformes > Muscicapidae > Oenanthe > Oenanthe melanoleuca. Next base: position 5,865,566 of record NC_079352.1, read on the forward strand.
TTTGGGCCACAGGAAGACCCTAAGCAGACCTCCACCCTGGAGTTTTGCTATGTGGGGACATCACGAGGTCCCCAAGGTCCCCTGGGGATGCTGTGGCAGAGGGAATGTCCCCCAGCCCCTGTAGCTGCATTGAGGCTGCTCCCTCTCTGGTGAGAGACAGGGGATGAGGATCCCCAAACGAATCCTGCTCTTCCTCCTTTGGCAGTGTGATAGAGAACCACCACGGGGAGGATGGGGAGGAGTATGCAGTGGAGTACCCCGACTATGGAGAGGGCTGCCTGCTGCAGTGCGACTGCTCGGCCGAGTGCTACCGCGAGGACAGCGGCCACCGCGAGTACAGGTTTGCCTGGATTTTGGGGACCCATGCGGGGACACAGAGGCCAGGGGCTGTCCCTTCTTCTTTCCCCAACCCTGTCTGCTGTCTCCCGCAGGCTGAAAAGACGCTCGAGCAGCTCCACCTCTCCTCCACCCAAGAAGAAAAAGAAGAAGAAATCAGGTCACCGCCGGAGCCGGTGAGTCCCCGGCTGTTCCTGCACTGTCCCCTCTCTCTGGAGGGAAGCTCACCTCCCAGCTCAGCCTTTTCCCAGACTCTGGAGGGGCAAGTTGGGGGGCAGTACATCCCTGAATGTGCACCCTTAAGAGGTGCAACACGTCTGCATGTACTGATACTGCAACACACACCCACTGCATGCACTGGTGGGACCTTGCCTGGTCCATGTGGGGAAGGAGCACCACAGGGCACAGCACTAGGCAGGATATGGCTCTGTGGAGGGTCCATCTACCCAAAACTTCACCACTTAGCACTGGCTGCCTGGGCAGGATTATGTCCCTAATGTCCCTTTCTTCTCTGCCTTTCCCATGGCAGCAAAAAGAGGAAACCCGGCTCGGAGCGCAGGTGAGTGACCACTGGGCTGGGTGGGCTGTGGGGTCCCCTCTGGGCTTGCAAGGCCACTGGGCATGGGCTGGCCTCTATCACTCACTGTTCCCCTCTGAAATCCTACTGAGAATTGGCCACCTTGTCTCCAGCTGGAGGCTGTGGAGCCCAGGAGGTGGCAATGAGACGCAACAGGATTTGGGCATTCCAGAATTGAAAGCAGCCAGAGCCCTTCTGCCAAAAGTCCCTTTCTGTCCCCCAGCCCAAATCCCCCAGGAAATAACTGCCATGTGATGTTCATGCATCCCATGGGGTGGTGGGACCAGACTCCCCTGGGCCAGGGGGAAGAGGCTGGGGAGTCTCCTGCTCCCTGCTCAAGGGCACCCACTTCCCCTCTAGCTGTGACAGCTCTTCACCCATCCGCAAGGAAAAGAAAAAGAAGACTGGAAAGAAACACAGACGTGACAGGTAGGATGGACATGACAGCAGGGGTGGTTGGGGAGGGTGAGGCTGGTTGGGACTGCTCAGGCCCCAGGCTGGGGTGGGATTTAGGCATGGATAGGGATAGACTCTGATGACTTTTCATGGGGCCATCACCTCCTCACACCCACTGTCACCTGTCCCATCCAACGGCCCACCTCGGGGCCATCCCCCTGTCCTTCTCCTGATCCCTGGAAACTGCCCAGCCTTTGCTGCCTGCTGGCCAGATCAGTGTATCTCCTTCATCTCTGCCTCCTCTTCATCCCTTAGGTCTGAGTCGGGGTCACGAAAAAAGAGAAGACACAGGTAAGAGTGACAGCTACCAGGAGCCACCCCACTGCCCCCAGCTGCCAGCTTCCCCTGCCAGGGACCCCCTGTGTCCTGCCCTCCTGCTGTCCCCTCCCCTCTGCCCATGATATAGACCCCCTCACCCCATAGCTGGACACTGTCCTCTGTCATTGGATTTGGCCACTCTGGCTGCCTGTGGGGTCCCACATGGTCCCAAATATCCCTCTGAGGAGAAGGGGGCATCCCAGGCAGCCTGGCCAGGGCAAATCTTGGATGTTGCCCTGCTCTGCAGGTGCCTTCTGCCAACACTGCTGTTTTAGGGGAAAGGAGTGAAAAACAGATAAAGGGTGCCAGAGAGGGCACAGGGCAAAATGGGCGTAGGGGCCCGAGTCTTGAGGCTGCTGAGCAGAGCCAGTCCCTCCATTCTCTCCTGTCTGGTCTCACCAACCTACACCTGACCCCACAGTCCCCCCAATCCATCTGGGATCCCCACCACGCTCTGAACCTCCATGGAGCCCAACTCCAGACGAGGCAGTCCTTCCCCTCGCTCCTCCCGCAGCCTCGGTGCCTCTGGGGGGCAGGGAAAGCCACCCCCAGCTGCTGCCCCCGCTCCCACATCTGCAGCTTCCGCCTCTTCCCGCAGGTCCAGAAGCCCCAAGAACAAACGGAAAGAAAAAAACAAAGAGCGCAAGAGGTGAGGGGCCGGGCTGGCGGGGGGAGCGGGGCTCTCTGTGTCCCTGCGTGTCCCCCGCGGTGGCTCAGCTGTCCCCCGGCCCCGGCCGCCCTCTCCGCAGGTCCCGCAGCGAGTCCCCCGCCTGGCGCTCGCACCGCCGCAGCTCCTGCAGCTCCCACAGCGCCTCGCTCTCCTCCGACGACAGCGGCTCTAAATCCCCCGGCAGGTAGGGACAGTCCGGGACCCCCGCCCCAAACATCACAGCGACAGCCCCCAGCCTCAGCGATGGGACCCCGTGGGGTAGAGGGCAGGGACAGAGATGTCCTTGTGATGGACATCCTTATGTGGTGGAGGGCAGGGAGGTGGGAGGCAGAGGTGTCCCGGAGATGGAGACCTTTAGGGATGGAGAGCAGAGGCAGATGACATAGGCATTCCTAAGACAGGTCTAGAGGGGAGTGGGATGGTGCTGCAGCATCTCTGTAAGGTTTGGGAACGTGATCCCAAGATGAGGTTTCAATTTTTAGCTGAAGAAAGCACGAAGCACCAATTCTCACCCCGTTTCTGGCTTGGGCAAAGCCTGGGCTGCTCTGCTGGCTCTGGCGGAGCCGGGCCGAGGGCGGGCCGGGCTCGGGGCCGGGGTGCCGGCAGCTGACGGTGCGGTTCCCCGCAGGCTGAGCCCCAAGCGCCGGCAGGATGGCCCCAAGGGCAGCAGCGCCCGCTCCAGCCGCAGCCCGTCCTCCCCCTCGCCCCAGCGCTCGGCCTCGCCGCACCAGAACGGGCACAAGGGCAGCGCCCAGAACGGCCGCCACAGCCACGGCGCCGCGCTCCCGGAGCCCTCGGATGTACGTAGGCTTTTCTTGGATCACTCTTCGCTTCCCTCCCCTCCTCCCTTCACAGGACTGCCCCCCCTTCTCTCCTCTCCCCTCCTTCCCCACTCGCCCGGCTCCCCGCCCTGCCCAGCCGGAGCGCACGGGGGAGATGTGGGGTGCAGGTTGCACTCTCCCAGCACTCACCAAGCCCGCGCTGGCTGCACGATCTCCCTGGGGGAGCCAGCCCGTCGCCCTGAGGCAGGGATCAGGGCAGCCAGCAGGTCATCCCTCCCCTAAAGCCACACGTCGCACTGCGGATGTCAGCCCCCGGGATAATGGCTTGGCAGGTCAGCATCACCTGCCAGGGTCACCACCGGGCTCAGCACCTCCCTGAGATTGACTCCAGGCAGCCAAGAAATGCAGGAAAATTCTTGTTTTCCACCAAACCCAGCCCTCCCAAGTGCCAAGGGGTCAGAAGCAGTGCTCAGGACCCCAACAGTCTGGCAAGTTTAGGGTTTAGAGGGGATTTGATGCTGGATGCTCAGATTTTAGGACCTTGAGGTCCCCATGGCAGGTGACATTGGAGCTGAGCATCCCCAGCTCTGCCTCAGCATCCCAAGGGTCTTGCTGAAACCTCGGGGGCTGCTCCTTTGCTGAGTGGGGCAAAGCCCTAACCCAGTGGGCCCAGGAGCCAGCCCCAGTTTAACCAGGGCTGGGATGGTGAGCAGCCTGCCTTGGCTAAGGGAGGGCTGGAGGCAGGGCTGAGCAAAGGCAGGGCACTGCAGGACTCCACTAATGGGGCTCAACACAGGTCCCCACTTGCCCCAGGGAACTTTATTCCCACAAGTGAGGTCGTGCGAGGACACTCCTGGGCTGGCAGCACCCAACGCTGACACCCCAACACCTTCAGGGCCAGGGGCACCCTGGAAAACGGGAAAACATCCACATCCCCTTCACCCTGCCCAGCCCAGCACCCCCCAGCAGCACCCAGCACCCTGCCCACCTCTCGGGGCACCTCTCTGCTTTCTTCTTTCCTGTGGTTTCGGCTGGGGCGTGGGGGGGTTCGGGTGCCGAGGCGCCGCCCCCCGGGCGGGCCCCGCTCTCCCCTGCCCGCCCAGCATCGCCCAGGCCGCCGAGCTCCCTTGGCTCCCCGGCACCAGCGGGACTTTTCTCCAACAACTTTCTCTCTTTCTCTCTCTCTCTCTCTCTCTCTTTCTCTCTTCTTTCTCTCTCTGGTTTCTATTTTTTATTTTTTTTTCTTTTTAATCCCATCTGTGTTTTTCTTTAGCCTCCCATTTGAAAAAAACCCAAACGGTAATATACACTTCCATTTCTTGCTCAGCAGAAGCAGGGACGAGGGGGAGGGAAGGGCAATGAAACGTGCTTTTTTTCCCGCCCCCTTGTTTTAGTTTCCTTTCTCATGATTTCTTTTCTTTTCCCTTGTGATGTACAGAAATGCAAATGATATATATTTCTCTTATTTTTATTTCCCCCCACCCCGTCGTCATCGTGTTGTTCTAGAATTTTTTGCTTTTGTGTGTGTTAATGTGGAGAAGAAAAAAACAAAACAAAACAAAAACAAAAACCTGATGTGTTTTCTAAATATTTACAACCGCTGAACATTGTATTTCCATTTTCTATATTTTGAACAAGGAATTTAAAAGGGAAGAGAACCCAGCAGCTCTGCACTGCAAAGGAGCGAATTGCTCTTTTCCTCCTCAAATTGGCCGGTGTCCTCGGCTGGATGCTGCTGCCGTGGCGAGGTTTTCCTCCCTGGCTGCGGGATGAGGCTGCTGGGTGCGGGGTTATCCAAGCACCCTGCATCCTGCATCCCGGCAGGATGAGTGCTGAGCACCCTCGGTACCCAGCCCCGCCCCCACCTCCCGCAGACTCCCCAAAAATCTCCATCCCACCTCAGCACCCCCAGAGCCGCCGGGAGCCAGGGGTTGCCTTCCCTTTTAAATACCCAGTCCTGTCTCCATCCATCCCTGCTGCCTTCCCAGCCTTCCTCCTGGGTGTCTCCTCCTCCTCCTCGCCCACACGCACCCTCCAGCCCCTCTCTCTCTCTCCGGTTTTCTTTGGGCCAACACAACCCGACATCCCTCGCCGTGTCCCACCTCCATCCATCGCCTTCCCTGCATGTTATCCGGGACTTTGCCATGTTATAGAGTGACTTTTTAAGACTGAACCGCAGCCTGATCGGGTTACAGACACCAGCCAGCCACCTCCCCGCGGCCCCCCCGCTCGGCGGCCGGCCGCAGCCTTTCCATTGCAAAACAAACAAACAAACAAACAAAATTAAAAAAAAAAAAAAAAAATTAAAAAAAAATTAGAAGCTAAAGAGATCAATTTAAAAAATAATTTTAAAAATTCTAAGCAAAGCAAACGGGATTAGCCGAGGGGTCTGGATCACCGTACTAAAGAGTCCTTGTCTTTTTCCCATTCTGCCCTCCAAATGTGGAGATTATTGTTTTCTTTTTTTATTATTGCATTCCTGTCACTGCCAATTTCGAAGGTAGGTATTTCGTCCACCTCTGCACGTTCACTTCTGCAGATGAGCCTGTTGAAAAGCACCGTAGCTTGATTTAATGTTATTTTCTCTTTCTTTCTGACTTTCTTTCTCTTTCTTTCTCACTCCCCTTTTCTGTCTCTCATTTTGTCTCTTTTTGGTGGCTATATATAATTTTTCTTTATTTGTATGGTTTTCCCCAGTTAGCTGCAAAGCCATGCTCTTCTCTTACGTTCTTTATTTTTATTTTTTATTTTGCCCTGTCCACGTAATATTTTTTTTTCTTTCTTCCCCCCTTTTCTCTTCCCCGTCTCCTCGTGCTGTCGGTAGAATGCATTTCTGTGTCTTTCAGCCTCCGAATTTGTGTTTGATTCCATTCAGGGGCCGAGCACGGCTGTTTCCTTTCAGTCCCCCATTAGTGGCCGGGTAATTAAGGCAAATGTAATTAGGGAGGAATAGGGGCAGTGGTCATGGGTAGAAGTGGGCACAGGGGGTTTTGGGGTGGATGGATGGGGCAAGAAATGAGAATTCTGGGGAGATGTGTGGGTTTAGCCCCTCTTCAGGAGGAAAAAACCCAGCTCAAGGAAAATACTGAGGGAGGCTGAAGTAGGGAAAGGTTTAAACCTTCCTGCCTGGAGAGAGGCAGGTCCAGGACATCCCAGTCTATGAGGGGCAGGGGACAGCATCCCTGCCCTGGCTGTCCCATCCCCACAAGTGCCCAGTGTGTGTTTTCCCTCTTAGGCTGAATCTTTGTCAGTCTGGGTTTATTTGGGATGCTTTCACCTTTGTTGCCTTCCTGCACGCCAGGGCAGGAGACTCCAGGGTGTGGGTGGGAACCCTGCATCCCACAGCCCGAGCCCATGGCATGGCCAGCCAGTGCCACAATGCCTTCCTGGGAAAGAGGAACCCCTTTTCTTTCACTCTTCATCATCCTCTTCTTCTTCATCATCTTCTCTGCTTTAATGTTCCTCTTCTGGGATGTGGGGCTGGGCATGGGCTCCCCTGATCCCCCATTCTGGGGCTGCTGCATCCCCCTGGAGCAGATCCATGTCCCCCAGTGCTTGCAGGGCAGCTGGGCAGGGCTGATTGTCACTGTTAGCCTCCCCCTCACTGCAGCCATTGCAACAGCAACTGGTTTTTAATAAAAACCCCTAATCCTCCCATTTTGGCTGCAGCTTGCTGCTCTGTGGCTGGAGGGATTGGCTTTTCCATGGGAACAAGGAGGTGATGGGGTATGGATCAGTCTGGGATGCTCAGGGATGTGGAAGCATCTCGTCCCTTTTACAGCATCTTCGTGATGGTCCCCAGAATCCCAGCCCTTCTTTTTTGGGGGAGAAAAGTGGCATTGAGAACACAGTGGGATGGGTGGAGAGAACCTTAAGGATTCACTGACCATTCATTGGTGTATTTGGGGCAAGGGGATGGTGAGGAACTGGGGTCACCAGCCCTGGGTGTGGTGGCACAATCCTGGCACCACCCCAATATCCCTGAACCCCCTTTGATCCCCTCAGCTGGACTCAGTGATGCCCTGTGCAGGATTCACCCTTTCAGGGCTTCTCAGGGACCTGGCACTGGGCTGAAGCTGGGGGGAAGGAGACCCCAAAGCCCTCTGAGCTGGGGTTTGCCAGCTTGGTCAGGACTGGTGTTGCAGGAGCTGTTTCCACCCATCTTTTAGGTCTCGTGGTTTTGCAGAGATGGGGGGAACACACAGGCAGCGTTTGTGGCTCAGAGGAGCTCAGATATTTGGGATCCTCAGGGCTGGGCAAAATCCCTTGAGGTCTCAGTGAGAGCCTGGCTCAGGGCTTGGCCACGGTGGTGGCCCAAGGTTTCCCCTCCCGTAGGAGAAGTGAGTTGGTTTGTTTTATTTCTCCTCTCTCTGGCTCTGTCTCTGTCTCTCCTCCTTCTCTCGCTCTTTCTTTCTCTCTTGCATTTTTGTGAATCTAATGATGCACTTATATTGCCCCGCTTTTCCCTTCTCTTCATACCTTACCTACTAAAGGAGGAAATGCCACTTTTTTGGTAAGTGGATGTTAACCAAGAGGGACTTAAAAAAAAAAAAAAAAAAAAAAGCATATAATGGAAAAAATAAAAAAATAAAAAAAAAGGAAGCAGAAAGCAAAGTCTGTGTTGAGTGCTGATGAGGACTTAGCAGTTCCCTGCAGAGTCACAGCTAACAGCTCAATGCGTGTCCCAGGAAGAGCTCAGAGACATTCGTTTATCTCAGTAACGAGGACATTTGTGAAGTTTTGCTTTGTTTTTTTATTTATTTATCTTTATTTTTAAAATTTTGATTTGATTTGGATGGTTTGTTTTTCTTCTTTCTTTTTCGTTGGTTTCTTTTATGCCTCCTCGCCCCCCCGGCCCCCCTCCCCTGCCTTGCCCTCCATTGTCGCTCTGTGCCGTTTTTTCCTCGTTTCTGGATTTGTTTTAAGCCGAAAGCCGTACTATCGATAAAAACTACACGTATCGGAACATATATCTCTATATATGTGCATGCCTCTGTGTGAGCAGACCCCATCACCTCCAGCCCCCTTTGGTTCGACCCTTTCCCCTCGGCTCAGTCTGATTTACTCTTCCCCACCGCCCCATCTTCCCCCCTCTCATCTTTTCTATTTTTTTTCCCCCATTTTCCTTCCTTCGTTTGGGTTTTATCCCCCTTTTCCCTTCCCCATTCTTGGTCGGGTCGGGCGGGCACCAGGGTTTGCTTTATCCCCTCTCCAGGTGTTTTTGGGGGGGGTTGTTTCTTTCCCTTCGAGCTCTCCCTCCCCGACGACTTGGGGCTTTCTTGGATTTATTTCTTTTCCTCCCATCCCTCCCCTTCCTTTGGGTTTTTATTACGATTTGAGTTCTATTTTTTTGGCGTTTTGCATGCGGAGGTTTGCATGACCCACGTTGTTGAGGGCGAGAGGAAGGTGCAGAGTAGCGTCTGTGTAGCCTGCCTTATGCGATGTGCATTGACGTTGTGATCTGCGCCCCCGGCCCGGCGCCCCCCGTTAAAATCCCCTTTTTCCTTCTTTCTTGTCTTCTTCCTCCTCTCCCTCCTTCTCTCTCTCTCTCTCTTTCTCCCCCCTTGCCAGAGGCCGGCCTCCGCGTCCCCCTCTCCGCGGGCTCACGGCAGGACGGAGCCGCCGTCCCCCCGCAGCCGGGGGAGCCGACACGGCGCCCGCAGCCCCCGCTCGCCCACGCCGGAGCGGGCCAAGCACGGCCACCGGCACCGCTCCCGCAGCGCCTCGCCGCCGTCCCGACACCGCGGCCAGAGCAAGGGGCGCCCCCCGAACCCCCGGGAGCCGCCGCCGCCGCCGCTCAGCCCCGCCGGCTACAGCAGCGACTCGGAGGGCTCGGCCGGCTCCCACCCGTACCACGCACCGGCCGGCCCCGACAGGAACCACGGCGCGCACGGCAAGAAGTGAGTCCCCGGGATGGGGGCCTGTCATCCCTGCCGGGATATGGGAGCTGGGGTGGGATGTTTGGGGTGCAGCTCCCTGCGGGCGCCTTAAATCCATCCAGGCAAAGCACTGGGGGCTAAGCTGGGGAGCGGGGATACTCGAGGGATGAGAGTGGGAATAGGGATGGGAAAGGGACAGGAATGGGGATGGCAATGAGGACGAGTTGGGGATGGGGATGGGGATGGGGACGGGGACGGGGACGGGGATGCTGACAGGGAAGGGATGGGCTTGGGGACAGGGAACAGCCACAATGGGTCACTGCTAGCACACTGTGGGAAGGGTCATCCCTGCAAGAGATTATCGCACAGCGAAGGGCAGTGCCTGGATGGCAGCACGGGATTAGAGCATCCCACAGGATGCAGGATCTCGAGTAAATGAAAACTTTGCGCTTTACAGTCAGGGGTGTAGCCCAGTCAAAAACAGGTGTCATGTAGGTGTTCCTTATGGGGACCTGGGGTCCTGGCTGCTGTGGGGACACCCCGCCAGCCAGGACGCGGCGCGAGGCGGTGCTTGGGATCTGCCTTCCCAGGGTGAAGGAGCGGCACCACCGGGGCCGGCCCAACAGCAGCTCGGAGTCGTCAGCCAAGCACTCCCGGCACGCCTCGGAGCGGAGGAAGAGCCCGTCCCGCAGCCCGGGCCAGCGCAGCAGCTCCTGGAGCTCCAGCGGCTCCCTCTCCAAGTCCCGCTCCCGCTCCCGGGACAAGAGAGCAGCACGCAGCCGCTCCCGCTCGCCCTCGCCGAAAAAGCCAGCCAGCAGGTGGGGGGACAGGGGCTCGGGGACACCGCGGGTGCCAGGAATGGGCTCAGAGAGCGTCGCGGCTCGGGGTGGTCCCGGCTGCCCTGGGACTCGGGGAGGGGTCGCAAGTCATTGTTGGTCACTCTGGAAACGCCAGCCGCGGGTGGGAGGGTCATCCGTGCAGGGAATTGCTGTCACAGGGTGACAGCACGGGACCCCAGCACATTCCCTGACCCTCCTCCTCCCCGGGGTGCAGAGAGAAGGACAACGAGCCGCGAACACGTCACGGTGATCCCGATCCCGCCCGCCCTCGGCGCCGCTCCAGGAGCTACTCTCCCATCAGGAAGCGGAGACGTGACTCCCCCAGTTTCATGGAGCCCAGAAGGATCACCAGGTGGGTCCTGGCGTGTGGCAAAGGTTCTGCCACATCCCGGGGCTGAGCTGCTGCCAGCTGACCCCAAAGGGTGCGGGGTGGGTGGGCAGGTGGATGGATGACGGGTGGATGGATGGATGGATGGATGGATGGATGGATGGATGGATGGATGGATGGATGGATGGATGGATGGATGATGGATGGATGGATGGATGGATGGATGGATGGATGGATGGACAGACACACAGATGGACAACTGCAGCTCTGTGGATGCACAGATAGTCCTGAGGATGACTGTGTGAATCAGCTGGCCCAGACAGATGGGCAACCAGACTGCTTCCAACACTATGACCTTCTGATCTCTTCCTATTTCGGGCATGAAAACAGGAATTAATTTTAATCTGCCTGTGCATATTCCAGCAATAGGCACGTCCACAATCACGTCCCTCCTGCCCTCCAAAAGCTGGTTTCTCCTCCTTGGGATCCTATTGCCTCAGGATCCTGAGCTGTAAGACAGGCAATATTTCGTGCCAGACGAAACACTGTGTGCATATGTAGCACCTCGTTAAGATGCAGCGCTGGCGGCGGGGCCGTGCCGAGCCGAGATTACCTCCTTCCTGACCTATTTGTCTCTTCCACTATCAACTAGGAGATCAGAGGGGGCTGGATTTTCAGAAATCAGCTCTGCCTCTTTGTGGGAGGGATTTTGTTTTGCCTGGGCAGGACTGGAGTTGTCAGGAGGGAGGACAGGAGAAAGGACAGGAGGAACACTGCAGAGCCCAAGGGTTAGAGCTCCCCACAGTTCTCCCTGATGGATGCCCTGGAAAGAGAATGGGATGGGAAAGCTTGTCCCAGCCCAGCCCAGGTGCCGCTGCCTGGTTTTCTATCCCTCCTGCTCCACCCTGGTTTCACCAGGATGTCCCCAGGGAGGTGGCAGGGCTCGGCTGGAGAACAGAGTCCATGGTCCTTGTGGGGGACTGTTCACCCCATCCCCATGATCATCCTTGGGGTGGATGGGGATGGCAGACCCCGCTGTGCTCGGGGTTCAGAGGAGCAGAGCCATGTCTGTGAGGATGCTGTGGGGAGGGGGCAGCCAGGGAAACACCCCCAGACCCACTTGCCTGCCTCATTGCCCAGCCAGAAGCCTCAGGGCTTTTCTTTGCCCTCCTGCCCTGTCCCCAGGTCCCATCACGCCCCTCCACCATGTGGTCCTACCTCAGTGATGCCAACTTCTCCTTTTCCATTTCATCCCAAGGTCCCTCCCGGAGAGCATCGCCGCCAGCCTGGCTCCCAGGGTAACCTTCCCCCTTCCTCCTCCTCCTCTTCCTCCTCCTCTTCGTCCTGGACCCCTCTGTGTCTCCTCACAACATAGGATGCCCTCGGCACCCAGCCACTCTCTGGTCCCACTAACACTAGGCTGGGAGAAGGGACAAGGGGCCGACTCCTCATGTCGCTGCCCCCTGTGTCCCCCGACCCCACTGTCCCCGCGCTGCCCGTGTCCCTCCTCATCCTCAGGCGCCAGCGGGCTGCAGCTCGCCTCCCGCTAATCCCAAACGTCTCTTTTTCAGCAGCTTTCAATCTTTGGTGTCTGGGAAACACAAAAGCCACATTAACCTGCTCACTTTCTGCCCTCGACGCTGCCTAATCCAGGACTAACACCCCGGGGGAGGGGGCTGGGGAGGAGGAGAGGGATGGATGGAAAGGGAGGTGATGCCGGGGGCCGCATCCGGTCCGAGCCGAGCCGCTGGGATCTTGGCTGCCCTGGGTGGATGCTTGGCCATGCCGGGGGTCCAGCGCCGGACCCCCTTCTCTGAGCAGCCTCCGGGGGCCTGGCTCAGTTTTCCTTTTCCATTTGCAGCGCTCGCAAGCGTCCCATCCCCTACTACCGGCCCAGCCCCTCGTCCTCCAGCTCGCTGAGCACCTACTCGTACAGCCGGAGCCGCAGCCGCAGCTACGACAGCTACAGCTCCAGCCGCAGCCGCAGCCGGACTCGCAGCCCCCCCAGCCGCTCCCGCAGCCCCAGCCGCAGCCCCAGCTACAACAGCCGCAGCAGCTCGGAGAGCGCCGGCTTCTGAGCCCCCCGACAGCCCAGCTCCGCCCCCTCCATGCCACCTGCGCCCCCAGAAGGGACGGGACCAGCGGGCAGGTGGAAAGGAGCCGGAGGATGCTAAGGATGGACCTGGCAGCGGGGGAAAGCACGGACGGGAGCTCCAGTGGAACGCCCTGGGAGGGGGTGGTTCCTTCCCCCTGCTCTGGGGTGTTTTGGGGTCGGGATGGGGAAGGGGAGGATATCTTCTTATTTCTGCGAGTGCCGGGGTGGGGCGGGGTGGGGTGGGCGAGCACAGAGCGAGGGAACAAAACGCTCTGCAGAGACCTTGGGGCCAGTGGGTGGGGGTGGCTGGGGCCCCTCCTGTGCTTTTTTGGTTTGGTTTGACTGTTTTTTAGCACAAGAGCATCCCGGGGAGGTGGGCGGGGGGGCAGGCTCAGCTGGAGGGTGTGATGCCAACCGGAGGTGAGCAAGACCCTGTTTTCCCCAGCGAAGTTGTCCCCAGGGTGTCATGGGGGACAGGGGCACTGCAAAACATTTTGGGGTCGCCCCAGACCTGAGCACACACCGAGCCATGGATGAACAAAGCCGGCAGCACCTGCAATCTCTTCCCAAATGAGGAGATCCAGGGAGAAAAGCTGCTCGTCCCAGCTCAGGAGCCGAACCCACCCCACCCAGTTTGGGGGCCCCGAGCTGTCACCCCCTGGAGGAGGGAGCTGCAGGGCCCGGGGCTGGGCAGGGTTTTCCCCTCCTGGGGGTGCATCCAGCCCTCCTCTGGCATGGCCTGTCCCACCTCTGGGCCTGCAGCCCCCAGTCCCCTCCTGCTCTGGGGAAAAGTGGCTGCTTTTTAAACTGAATTATGGGAAGAGAGAGGCAGGAGGGAGGGTCCCGGGCTTGGCCCGCAGTCCGGCTTTTGCAGGATTTTGCTGATTTCCAAAAAAAAAAAAAAAAAAAAAAAAAAAGCCCCCCAGGCGCTGAGGGCAGTGGCGGCCCCCGAGGCGGTCGGTGTTTAATCCCGGTGGCCCCGCGTTTTCCGGCCGGCTGGAGCAGGACAATGGGGATGAGCCTCCCTGGGTGGGAGAGCAGCTGCCCGCATCAACCCGCTGGCCCCGGATGTAAAGCCAGGCTTTGGCCGTCCCGCTTGGCGCTGCTTTCCAGCCAGCCGGGATCGGGAGGATCCTTTGGACTCCAGCTCAGCCTCGTTAGCCGTGGCCTGATGAACCAGAGGAGCCGGGAGGGCAGAGATGAGAGTGAAGGGACACTAGTCCAGGCTCAGCCAGAGGCTGAGGATTCACCAGCCCTTGGAAAAAATCCCAGGAGCTGGGCAGTGATGGGTGCCAGCGCCTGGGAGTCCCGCTGGCAAAGACACCCGAACAAGCAGAGGTGTTAGAAATGGGGTGAACAGGTAAGGAGGGGACACGCTCGTGGCACTCCATGGTGGAGCCATGGCAGGGTGGCAGTTCTGGATGCGACTGTGGCAGGAGGAGGAGACAAAGGGTCCTGCTCTCCTGGATCCTGGGGAGATGGAGGATGAGTTCCCCAAGCATCCCGACAAACCCTGAGCCACGCGCTCCAAAAACCATCCCAGCAATTCCAGCTGCTGCCCCACAACCGCCGTTCCCCCCCTTCACCCCAGGGGAAGCTCAGACTGCTCTGGACCCCCAACCCTGCTGGGAAATGGGGGAATCCCCTGAGAACATCCGAACCCAAGCCAGCAGCGGGGATTTCCCCAGCGGCCGCAGCCCCACCCTGCAGCCCCCGTGGGGCCGCGGCTCCCCAAAACCCGAGACCCGACTGCAGCGGCGCCGCGGACCAGCCAGCACATCAGGGAAAAATTCCAGTCTTCCTCTTTTACAGTCTCTGTCTCCTGCCGCGGAGGGAGCCAACTGGAACAAATACTCTGTAGAAATACTTCAGTATTTTCCTGTCGCGCGTGCGCTCTCTCTCTGGGTTGTGAGTACAGCTGTAGATGCCGTGAGCTGGTGCAATTATAATAAATATACAGTATATATTGTAAATGACTCTGCTGGGCACCGAGAGGTTTCTTCCTGCCGGGAGCATGGCAGGGTTATCCTGCTCCCTCCATCCGGCTCCCTGCGGATCCATCCTGCTCTTCCCTCTGGCTCCGCGGGTTTTGTGCCTGATCCCACCGAGGATCCTGCTCTGTGTGTGTGGAACCCTCTGCATCCTCCCTGGCTCCTTGCAATCCTCCTGGCTCCCTGCATCCTCCCCTGCGTCACTCCCACTTGCCTGCCAGCTCCCATCCATCCTGCCTGCATCCCTCCCGGCATCCTTATCTGCATCCCTGCATCCCTCCCCTCTCTCCCGCATCCCTCCCTCCCCGCATTCCTCCCATTTGCCTGCATCTCCCCCATCCATTCCACCTCCTGCATCCCCCTCCTGATCCCTCCCGTCCTTCCCTGCGTTCCTGCCTGTTCTCATCCCTCCCACTCCCCTGCATCCCTTCCTGCATTCCCACCTGCAACCCTTCCATTCCTCCCCGCATCGCTTCTCTGATCCCTCCCTCCCTCCCAGCATCCTTCCCTGGATCCCTTCCATTTCCCTGCATCCCTCCTTGCATCCCTGCCTGCATCTCTCCCCTCTCTCCCACATCCCTCTCGTTTCCCCGCATCCCTCCCACTCCCTCCCCTCTGCAGTGCCCCGTCTTCCCCTGGTCCCCCCCTCCCCCGCCTGCCACAGCCCCCACAGGATGCAGCCCCCAGCCCCACATGGCTCACTCACCTCCCCACAGCCCCTTCCCCCTCACTGCCATTTGAGTCAGCACTGGGCTCTGCTCTACCCCCAAATTTCCTGCTGCTGCATTCCCCCCACACTCCTGGAAGTCACTAATTCATGAGTGTGTCAGGACTCAGCTGCCACCCACCTCCCATCAAATCCACGGCAAATCTGGGGGCAGAGGGGAACTGGGCAGAGGTGTTGGGGTCCCAGAGCTGCTGGGCTTGCTGGGCTGGAGAACAGCCCTTCCCAGGATGGGAGTTTGGGGTCTGGCCCCAGATGGGAATCCCTTCCTGAGCACCAGCTGTGTGGGGAGACTTGTTGGATGAGAGGATTCTGCTCCTTCCAGCCCCCCAGTTCCCTGCAGTTCCTCTGCCCCTCCAGAGCCCCCTTAACCTCATTATCACAATCAGCCCCCCTGTCCCACTGGTCCCCATCAGGTCCTGCAGGTCACCAACCCCAAGGGCCTCAGGGACCCCCACCCATGGGGACTGGAGCAGCCCAGCTTGGTGCTGGGGTTTCACTACCATGGTCCTGAGCACTGGAGCCACTGGAGAGTGCCAGAGGGCTGGGGGGCTCCAGAACCTTCTGGCTGATGGGTGAGCAGGAGCTGGGGGGCTCCAGAACCTTCTGGCTGATGGGTGAGCAGGAGCTGGGGGCTCCAGAACCTTCTGGCTGATGGGTGAGCAGGAGCTGGGCGGCTCCAAAACCTTCTGGCTGATGGGTGAGCAGGGGCTGGGGGGTTCTGGAACCTTCTGGCTGGTGGGTGAGCAGGAGCTGGGGGCTCCAGAACCTTCTGGCTGGTGGGTGAGCAGGAGCTGGGGGCTCCAGAACCTTCTGGCTGGTGGGTGAGCAGGAGCTGGGAGGTTCTGGAACATTCTGGCTGATGGGTGAGCAGGGGCTGGGGGCTCCAGAACCTTCTGGCTGGTGGGTGAGCAGGGGCTGGGAGCTCTGGAACCTTCTGGCTGGATGTGACGCAGTGCAGGGCCACTCCGGCCCTCCTGCACTGACTCATCTCGCCATTCCCGAGCTGCTGGCCCAGCCCCAGCCCCTTCTCACGCTGCACGGGGCCGCATCCCGGGGATTGTTTTCCGGGCAGGCAGGCGGGAGGGCCGGGAGCGGCTCCAAGGGCCATCCATCACTCCCAAGCAGGCCAAGCCTCTCCCGATGAGAGGAGGATGGACATTTCCCTGGCAGGGGGGGCCCCGAGGCTGCCAGCCCCCTCCGCACACCCACCCACTGCGGCTGCGTGTGGCCGCCCCAACCCCGGGACAGTTTCTCGTCCCTTCCCCGGGGCTGCCGCAATTTCCATTAATAGCCAGCTGAACAGCCTGGCTAAAAATAACCCCGGGCCCTCTTCATAAGGCGCGGCCGCCGCCCCCCCGGCAGCCCCGCACGCCATGGCCGAGCGCCGCGTCCCCTTCACCTTCCTGCGCAGCCCCAGCTGGGACCCCTTCCGCGACTGGTACCATGGCAGCCGCCTCTTCGACCAGTCCTTCGGGATGCCGCACATCCCCGAGGATTGGTACAAGTGGCCCAGCGGCAGCGCCTGGCCGGGATATTTCCGCCTGCTGCCCCGGGAGAGCGCGCTGGTGCCCGCGCCCGGCTCGCCCTTCGGGCAGGCGCTGAGCCGCCAGCTCAGCAGCGGCATCTCCGAGATCCGCCAGACCGCCGACAGCTGGAAGGTCACCCTGGATGTCAACCACTTCGCACCGGAGGAGCTGGTGGTCAAGACCAAGGATAACATCGTGGAGATCACCGGTGGGTGCTGGGGGATGGAAAAGGGTGGGATAAGGGATGGGAAGTGAGAGGAGGAAAAGCAAGAGATAGAGGAGAGGAGAGAAAAGGAAAAAGGGAAAGGGAAAGAGCAAATCAAGGCACAGAGGAAGGCCCAGCACTACAGCTCAGTGTCAGGGTGCACTCAGGTGCAGAGACCCCCCAGCCCCATGCATGACCCCTTGGGACACGGGCAGGGACCCCTGGCTGGAGCCACAGAGGGTCCCGGGGTGATGTGGGGTGTCACGAGCCCCTGCAGTGCCCCACAGCACCCTGGATGCCGTGACAAAGCCCAGATCTGTGGCACGAGGCCAGGATGTGCTTCCTGCTGGGTCAGGGGGGCCTGCAAGGAATGGGGGTAATTCCCCAGCCAGATGAATTCGGGGTGCAGCCCCAGGGAAAGGGGGGTGCTCAGTCTCCAGCCCTGCAGGATCTGGGGCCAGCTGTTCAGCCCCTTTTGCCACCCCAAGCTCCTGGCACTGCTGGGGGCACTTTCCTCTGCTTAAATTTGGGGGATGCACTCGGAGTGGCCCTGCAGACACCGGTCCCCCCATGTTGCTCCAGGCTGATATTATGGCAAAAGCCCCAGGATGGGCAGAATCAGCCCCTCACAAGCTGGGGTGGGGCAGGAAGGTTCCCACCCAGCCAGTCCCTTCCAACCATCGAGTGGTTTTGTTTCCTTCCAGGCAAACACGAGGAGAAGCAGGATGAGCACGGCTTCATCTCCAGGTGCTTCACCCGAAAATACACGTAAGTACCAGGGAGGAGGGGAGACACCTGCTGCAGCCCCCTGATGTCTCCAAAGCCCGCTGACCAAACCGGGAATGCTGCTCAGCCAGGCTGGGAGTGGGAGAAGCAGCAATTTGGGGCTGAGCATTGCATGCCCTGGGTTGGTTCTGCCCCCTTACCTCCCCCTCCCCTTCCTTCCCAGCCTTCCCCCTGGTGTCGAAGCCACGGCCGTGCGGTCCTCGCTGTCTCCCGATGGAATGCTGACGGTGGAGGCCCCCCTGCCCAAACCTGCCATCCAGTCTGCCGAAATCACCATCCCTGTCACCGTGGAGAGCCAAGCCAAGGAGCCGGCCAAGAAATAGGCGGCACCGAGGAGGAGGAGGAGGAGGAGGAGGAGAAGCCGCGCTGCCCCCCGCCCCCAGCTGTCCCTTCACACCCACCCCCTTTTTACTGTTGATTTTGTACTCGCCCTGCCACTGAGTGCCTTGAATAAATGTGAAGGAAACGACAGAATCAGCCGGAATAAAAGCTGGTGAAAGAAACCTGTCGTTGTGCTGTGTCTGCTCCCGGCACCACCATTCCTGCTGGGAGCTGCACCAGGACCAGAGCAGCGGGACGGGGCTGCCTGGGGCCAGAGGGGCCAGCAGGAGACTGTCCGAGCCCTGCCCAGCACTTGGGGTCTGTAACCCAGGGCTCCACAGCCCAGGTGTTCTCATCCCGAGTCTTCACAACCTGGGCTCAGCATCCTGGGGTCAATGTCCCAGAACTTTACACCCTGAGTCTCCCTATCCTGGATATCACACGCCTGGGTCTCCTACATCTCAGCTCTCCATATCCACCTCCAGCATTCTGGGGGTTTATATCCCAGATCTCCAGCATCTCTGGTGTTCATATGCCAGGTCTCCAAAATCCCTGGTTCAGCATTCCAGTTTTCCACAGTCTGGGTCTCCTTCATCCCAGGTGTCTCCAATCCCAGATCTCAGCACAGTGAGCACTCCTTGTCCCTGCTCTCCTACTCTCAGGGTCTCCACATGCCCTATCAGAATATCTGGGGTCTCCTCACCCCAGTGTCACCATCCTGGGATGCTGCATCCCTGAAAAACAAGTACACAAACACCCCTTCGGGTCAGAGAGCAAATAGGGGCTTCATGGGCAAGAACCCACCCCAGCAGTGCAGCCCCTTGAGCCCCAGTCCTGCCCCCCAGTGCTTCCTCTTCTTTCCACCCCATTGTCTTGGGGGCTGAGCTCAGGGGGTAAAGCCTGGGGGGTGAAGGGGGGTTGCAGTCCCGGTGCCATTTGGCCCTGGCTGGCCCCGTGTCCCCTGTGCCCTCCATGCCCTCGGGCCCTGGGCAGGACTGGCCCTACATGGCCGAGGTCAGGCCCACGTCCCCCGATGTTCCCTGATCCATCAAATCCCACTAATCCTCCTGAGTCATCCCGCTGGCAGACGGTGACCCGGGAGGAATCCTGCAGCTGCGAGGCCTCCCGAGCTCGGGGGGCTCCACGTGCCCCCTGCTCCCACCCCCTGCCCGCGGTCTCGGGTGTGATGAGTTTGGCAGGTCTCAGGCGGATACTGGGGATCAATTCCCGATCCCGGTGATCAATTCCTGCTGCCGGGGGTCACGCCTGTGCTTGGGGGAGTTCCCGTGTGTGTGTGAATCGGAGTGTGAGACTTTTCCAGCCCAAGAAGCCCCCGCGGAGCATCCCCGGCCCCCTCCCCTCTCCTGCGGTGACTTTCGCTTCCGAAAAGCGCCGAGCCGGGGGTGGAGGCTGTGGGGATGGGGGTCGGGGTGTCCCCCCTGTATGGGGGTGCTCGGTGAGTCCCCCGCCCTCGTTTCCCAGCCCTCGCCGGGGGTGTCGGTCCCGCAGCCCCGGATCCCTCGCAGGGCGCGTGAGTCAAGGCGCATTTTCTGTTTATAGTTTCCCGGGGAGGGGAGTATTTTTACAGCGTGAGTCACCGCGCGTGTGGCTGCGAGCGGAAAACCATGGGGCAGGGAGGGAGGTGGGAAGGACGGAGGTGGGGGAGCACCCACCCAGCACTCGGGAACCCGCGGGACCCTCCCCACGCCCCCACCGCCCCGCGGGGCGCTCGGAGCCGCCGCAGGGATGCGGATCCAGCAGCAGAGCCCGGCCCGTTCCCGAGCCCCCCCAGCCCACGGAGCCCCCCAGAAAGTCGAGACAGGCGATAACAATTAAGCAGCGCTGACGTCAGATCTGTAAGTTTATTTGCTCAATGTACGACGGCTACATAATGACTCACATTCATGATATTCCATCACTGAGGAAAAACTGCTAAGAATGGTCCGTGTGTGAAATAATTCCTTACAGAAACACGGAGTTGGAAAAATAATCACTGATTAGACCTTAAAAATAGTTCACTGCATAACATGACAAAAAGCACAAACAAAGGCTCATTCAAAGAACACAGTCATTGTTCTCCTACACTGTAATAATTATAATTTCACCATGACGAACACCAGACATTAAGATTAAGCTAACACTGGTGTTTTCTTTTGCTTTTTTTTTTTTTTCCTTTTTAAAAACAAAATCATATATAATTGCATGTCACTATAGCAACATCCATAACAGATCAGTTTGTTACGATCACTATTTGGTAGAGCAAACTTTACCCCCGAAAAAAAAAAAGGAAAGAAAAATAAATTAAAAAACTTTAAAAAATTTTTGAAGACTATTTTGTCATAGGAATACATAACATCTACAGTATAAGTTAATAAATTTCAAGCTACTGTATAGAAATACGACACTAGCATGCACAATATTGTATCAATAGAGTAATGGAGCAGTAATCATTTCACTGGAGAGACAGTATCATAGGCAAGTGCATCTCTTAAAAAATGAAAGAAACCATTCAAGCTGCTTAAAAATCAAGTCCCTGACCCCCACTCCGTTTTTAGCCCTCTTGTGCCATCTCTCCTGCATAAGTTTCCTAAAGCAGCCAGAGCAAAAAGCCAAAAAGAGTAGTAATTATTTGGAGGAAAAAAAGGAAAAAAAAAAAAAAAAAAAAAAAAAAAAGATAGGTTTTGTAATTCCAGTAAATCACTTCCAAATCGTACAGCTGGGCCAACACTGCTCACTGGACACAGGAGTGGATGAGAAGGAGGTCAGAAGCCTAAAGCATCTCCCGGTCCGGCACTGCACAGCCCTCGGCACGGGATGCTGCACCCAAATTCCCGGGGGAGACTCGGAGCAGGGGGAAGCCCGGCCTAAGAAAAGCCTAAAGAAAAGCCTAAAGAAAAGCCGTGCCGGGGTACGGGCGGGGCGGAGGCGCTCCCGGGCAGGCGGGAGGGGCTGGAGCCGTGTCCGCGCCCCCGGGCCGGCAGCGGGAGCGGCGGTGCCGTGTGTGCCTCACACAGTGTGTGTGCCTCACACAGTGTGTGTGCCTCACACAGTGTGTGTGCCTCACCACGATGTGTGTGTGTGCCTCACCACGGTGTGTGTGTGCCTCACCACGGTGTGTGTGTGCCTCACCACCCCGCGCCGTGTGCGGCTGGCTCTGCAGGGGACGGGGAAAGCCTGGTTCCAAAATCAGCGTCACAATCACAACAAGGAACTAAAGCACGAGCGCGGATTCTCCTCACTGCTGGCGCAGCGCTCCCAGCAGTGAACCTCCGACAACCATGGAAAAAAAAATCAAAATCAAAGCTAAACTTACTCAAAATGGGGTAAGTATTACCTGCTAAGCAACTCAGATGCCCCGACTCCCACCCCCGGCCAGATCAGACAGACTCAAAAAGATTTTGCTAAGAAGAGAACTAAGTTCCTGGGCTCCCAATGGTGGATAGAAATGTCTATGATTGTAGCTCTTCCCTTGAGGAATTTCTCTACCAAATTAGTGTCTAAGCTCCTGAAGTTCACTCATTACACCACAAGCTTCCCCAGGAGAAAGGAAAACGCACCCGGCTTCCCTGGTGACAAACAAGGGAGCCCTGGGTGCTGGAGATCTGCTGACAAACCTCATGGTACAGTGGGAGAAAGTCAGGCAGAGTGAAATGGCAGTGCAATCCCTGAGGAAGCAGCTGTGGCACCTTAAATCAGGATGGTCTTTTGAAATACCAAACACAGTACATGACATACAGACCTGAATGCTCTTTTTTTTTAAATTTTTTTTATTGTTTTTTATTTAAGTGGCATTTTTAAGTTTAAACACTTCCCCCTTTGTCTAATTAAGTTCTTAAACCTTTTGCTGTGGACTTAAAATAGTTGAAACAGCCGCTAGCCAAGCACCTGTTAAGCTGTTGACCAAAAAACTAGAGCAGCTTTGATGTTCCTCGGGCGGGCAGTCTTCTTGCCTTGGGCGACACAGAATAGCTAAAGCCAGTCCACAGGCGAGGACTGCTCAGGAAGGCAAGCCAAAAGAACTAGCAAAAGAAAGAAAAACAGACAATCAAAGGCTTGATGTCATATGGCTGTAATGTAGAAATACTGTAAACTGCAATTTAGTGTTAATACTGTAAGCTACCCTAATAAATATCTCAACCAAAAAAAAAAAAAAAACCAACCCAAAAAAAAGAAAAAAAAGAAAAAAAAGAAAAAAAAAAACCAAAAAAGATTGGATGGCCTAAATCCCAGGGCTTTGCAAGCCCCAAATTCTTTAGTTTTGTTGGTTTTATTTTTAATTCCTTCTCAATTTGGGGATTTGCAGCTGCGCCCTGGCAGGCAGAGCGCTGCAGAGAGAGGCCCCGCGTGGTGCGGGCACACGGCACCCGGGCTGCGGAAACAAACGCTCGAAGCCTTACTGGAACCACAGAACTTCCTTTTTTTTTTTTTTTTTTTTTTATGTTTTTGCGTTGCTTTCCTTAAAAACGAGGGCCATTCCATCCACGCAAATTCGTCTTAAAACCCTTTTTTTATTTCTAGCAATAAAGTTAAATTAAAGACAGCTCCACTTGTATTAATAATCTACAGAACAGTCCATATGCCAGTGAGGCTGCTATTCCATACCAGCACAGCCAGCCTGACTTCCACTAGTGGTGTTTTGGCAAAAATGTCAACGAGGCAATCAAAGACAGGTTGTGGGGGGCCTCCCTGGGAAGGTGTCCCCTCCCTTTCCCTCCCCCACCCCGGACCCCCCCCACTCGTGGGAAAAAAATAAAGACTGCAGTAGTTAGCATCAGCGTGCGGCTGCCAGTCCATCGGGGGGGTCTAGTTGTTGCCTTCTCCGCCGTCGTCGTCTTGCTGATCGCTCGTCCAGAGCGTTAGGTTGTCGCGCAGGAGCTGCATGATGAGCGTTGAGTCCTTGTAGGAGTCCTCGTTGAGGGTGTCCAGCTCGGCAATGGCGTCGTCGAAGGCCGTCTTGGCCAGGTGGCAGGCCTGCTCCGGCGCGTTCTGGATCTCGTAGTAGAAAACCGAGTAGTTAAGCGCCAGCCCCAGCCGGATGGGGTGGGTGGGCTGCATGTGCTCCTTGCTGATCTCATGGGCTTCGCTATAGGCCTTCTCCGAGGACTCCACCACGGTCGCCCTCTTCTCCCCGGTGGCCACCTCGGCCAGGTAGCGGTAATAGTCCCCTTTCATCTTCAGGTAGAAGACTTTGCTCTCGTACTGCGTCTCGCTGCAGTTCTTGATCAGGTAGTTGTCCAGCAGGCTCAGCACATCCTGGCACACCGCTTCCAACTCCTTCTCGATCTTCTCGCGGTAGGCGCGGACCATCTCGATCTTCTTCTCGTTGCCATCCGCAGAGGTCTTCTGCTCGATGCTGCTGATGACTCGCCAGGACGAGCGCCGCGCCCCCACCACGTTCTTGTAGGCAACGGACAGCAGGTTCCTCTCTTCGTTGGACAGGGGCTCGTTCAGCTCCGTCACCTGCGTGGAGAGAGCGGGAGAGAAAAGAGACATTTGGGTTAAGCCCCAGCTGTTTGATATTGCCTTCACACCTTCGGGTGTTCCTGTGCATCTCTAGATAGGCAGGAGGAGGCTCTCAAGTCCTGCTCTGCTCCCATCCCAGCAGGAGCCAGCTGGGAAATCATGCTGTGGTCCAGATCCACAAAAGGAGCAGGAGTTGGGTTTTATTTGAGAAGTCAGCATCTTCCAGAATGAGAAAAATCTTCTAGGAAAGACATGCCTTTCACCTGTAGGATGAGAGCTGGACTGGGTGACACAGGGAGAGGGACAGTCAAAGCAAGATGGAGGAGATGGTCCAAGGTTATGAGCTACCAGAGCTACAGGGTGTTCATCTTTTCCACTTCCCACAGCATGAGGAATATGCTTGAGAGACACCCAAAGAATCTCTGAGATGGTACAATCACAACTTCCTCAGGCACCTGCACAGAGGAGGACTTAAAAGCTCACATGGTGAGGGGAAAATCCCCACACTGGATTTTCCTCACGGAGGTTAACAGTGTCACCTGCCTCACGCACCACAAAAACCACAAAAGGATTACAGAGATGATGAGCACAGAGCTCCCTCAGCAGCCTGGGAAGCATCCCTTGGTGTCACAATAATCCCATTCCAGCTCCCACAACACCATCTCTGGCTGCAGCCATCTGGGCAGCACCGTTGGCCAAGACTGCACCAGCTGCCCACCCCAGGTAGGAGAAGCCTTGGAGCACACAGGCCACCACATGGCAGCTGCACATGGCTGCTCCCCTGGGGCAGTTACAGCTGCCAAGTGGCACTCTGAGCCTGGGCATGGCCACTGTCCACTGTCCCTGTTCCCTCAGGACATGTCCCCACCCCACATCCTGGGCACAGTCAGCTGGGAATCAGGCCACCAGAGCAGGAACCTGTGAGCCACCTCACGGCAGTAAAGGATTAGGTAATGGTTTGGATGTGAAAGGCTTCTGCAAACACTGAGTCACTTTCACAAGGATCTGGAAGGACAAGGTTTGCTCTGGGCCAGATAACCACATTTATGGTGGGGGTCAGGAGGCCAAAGGCCCAGCCCAGGACCTCATCTGAATGACCTGGAATGACTCACAGTTGCTCACACCATATTGACCTGCACATTCCAGAACATCCACTCCTCCTGCAGCTCTTCAGCCATGCTCTGTCTAATGTCTCCTCCGAAAACCAGGCTACAGCTATGCCTTGTTTCCCTCACAGCAAGCAGAGTCTCTGATCAGACCCCTCTAGCCCTTTCAAGGCAGAGACAGCAAGCAGACCCTCCACTCTCACCTCGCTGCTGTGCTGCTCCACAGGATGCTCTAGAGCCTGGCAGAGGAACAGCAGACACCCCTTTTCCATATGGCAAAGGGTTTTCCTGTGCAAGCACAACTGCTTCTGCTCCAGGCTAAGAGACAGCGAGGGAGCAGGGAAATGGGTGTCACATTACTGAGGGCAAGATCTCCTGGGACTATCAGCAGCCACCAGCAGCGCAGGACAAAGAGCACAGAGCAGGATGCCAGGGCAGCTCCCAGTGCTCCCGCCCAAGGTAAGCAGGGCAGCAACGCCCGGGCCATCCGGCAGCTCCCAGTGCCAGGCCAACCCTCCCAGTCCCCTGCCAGCCAGGAGAACAGTGACTGTTTAACCACAGGGCCCTGGGATCCCTGTGATATCCTGCTTCCTGCAACCACAATGTGCCCAAACCCCCGTGGTGAGACACTGGCACGCTGGCTCCTGCCTGCCTGCTGCGCTGAGGTCTCTACTCTGCAGTTTTACAGAATGTCTCCCTTCATTCTTCCCTCTCAGTGATACCTGCACAAACAATCAGTAATGATTCTGTGAGTTAAAGACGTCTTTGGGAGTACAACCAAGGTGTCCCCCTGCCCCAGAGCTTCTGGGCTGTCTGTTCTCAGAGATACCAAAGGCTCCATCAAGTTACCTGGGGGTCTTGTCCCACCTAAGCTGCCCTGTTTTGAGAGAGGGATTTGGAACTAGAAACATCCAGAAATCCCAGCCTGAATTATTCTCTTCCAGCTGTAAATGGAGCATCCAACATCAACAGCCATACAAGAGACTCACTGATTCCAAGAGTTTTCTGTCCTGACAGGGGTTGTGGAGATTGATCACCACATGAAATTTTGCTTTTAGCAAGGTGCCCCCTGAGAAGGAACACCAGTTTTGAAGCGAGGAACAAGCAGGTGCCCCCCAGCCACGTCTGCAGATACTCATCACTGCAGGAAGAAGCAGATTTACCTCCTCTCACCAGAAGAGTTTTGCTGGAGGATAGATTTATTAAAACTACAGGGAGTTTCGTGGGATTAGCTTTGCCATAAACATTTTAAATTCGAAGCTATTAAGGATTACGGAGGAAAGTTGCCTGTCAAAATCCTTTCAACAAACTGGCTGACAGATGGAAGGTACACCTGTGGAGACAGCAGATTACCCCAGGGAGCTCACAGGGAACTTGTAAAAGCAGGAAGGGAGCCTTGTTAACCATGTCACTGCTTTCTAGCAGGACTCAGACTCCCAGGAAGGAGCACTGCAGACATGGCCAAGATGTGACATGGGTGGGGACAAGGACCACAGCCCTCAGCACCAGGAGAGGGAAGAGGCTGTAGTCCCACGCATTTCAGCTTGCAATTGAGCTGAGGGAGGAAGAACAGAAAACCATCTGGCTCTTGCATTCCCAGCAGGAAGAAAATGCAAGGTGCCCAGGACACAAGGTATCAGACAGCAGGGTACATTGAGCTGCCCTATCAGAGTCAGAAAAGATGTATCCCAGGTTCAGCTGCCTTTGAGGGCATCTCTGCCCTCAGTCTGCCCAGAGCTGCCTGCTGCCCCTCAGCCAAGAGCCTGCTGCCTGCTCACCTGTGCTGGCATTCCCTGCCACAGCCCCCACACTCCAGACCGTGCAGTCACTGTCACTCTGCTCTTCCCACAGCACTGCACCAGTGCCCATCTCCAGCAGAAACCATTCCAACACCTCTGCACCAGCCTGTCACATGGGGCTGTGCCTTCTCTGTAGCCTATGATGGCCAAATAAATGCTGGCTTTTTTCTCTTACACTGCAGGAGACTGAAACAAAGTGAGTTCAATCAAGCCACAGGCTAAACAGCAGGTTCTGATACACCCAGTGTGTAGCATTGCACTGAATGCCTCTGATGTAACATCAAATAAGGGCAATATCCTTCATCAGGCCTGGATGTAGCAGTCACATTATGGAAGGACAGAACCTTCTCCCTTCTTAACTCAGACCCTGAAGGGGTCTCAGCTCCCTGAAGAAGGGCAGTACTGATGCCATTTTCAGCATTGTTACATGGAGTCATGTATTGATTTGGAATTGGAAGGGCTTGGCAGGAGCACAGAGACATTAGCTGGAGTCTACCTGCTCTTTGGGACGTCACTTTGGAGTTTTACTTTCCTGGCTGCCAGCAGAGAACTGCAGAATTTGCTCTGCAAATCTCAGCAACTGTCCAGCCTCATCTCACTCTTGTGCCCACAGAGACTGGGGAGAGGGGCAGGAGATGCATGAGCCTGAAATGGAGTCCAGTCCTGGATGTGGCATAAACAGCCAAGGACAAGGAGCTGATCCATGTGGTGGAAATTTCATAGAGGAAAGTCTTTTAGCTATTTGGGGGGGAAAAAAAAAAAAAAAAAAGAAAAAGTAGGGAGAACACACCTGCCAGGAGCAGACTGCACAAGGACACCCAGGCACCTAGGGAGTGCAGGGAGCTTGGCATGAGCAGCCCATGCTGCCAGGCTCTGACTGGGAGGCATGTTCCATCACCAAGCTGGAGGACACTGCCAGTTCCAGTCTCACCAGTTCTCTGATGGCACAGTGTCTGCAGCACCAAGACTCAAGTGCCCTTAAGCCATGGGGAAACTCCATGAGCTCACATTGGACAAAAATTACTGGAAGTTTAAGGTTTATACTGTTTGGGAGAACAGAGGCTTGTACAAATCCAAGCCCTCTGATTTGCAACAGAGCACTGCAGAGGCGGCACCATCTCTGGGAAGGTTTTTCCTGATTTCTCCACTACAGCTGGAGCTCTGACTCAGCACCCTGCCCAAACCCTGGCAGGCTCCTGGCATGCCCGAGGATCACATTGCAGCCAGGCAAGGTTCAGCCTCATGAGGAGAGGCCAGGGAGCAAGCAAAACTTCACCTGCCCTAATATCAAGGTATGTAAACTCCAAAAGCCCAAGGGTTGGTTCTACCTTCCTTCTGGAAGTATCCCTATTAACAGGCTTTGATGAGACCCATGGGGAAGGTTTGCTCCTAGAGAACAGCAAGTTAGGTCAGTTAGGGGCTTATTCCAGGACTCCCATCCTCCACTTCTCACTTTGCATGAGTAGGTCTGAGTAGACATCCAGGAAATTATCATTTCTGAGGTCCCTTCAGTGACTGCAGTGAAGATCCATCACAGGACATAATTCTACCTGTTTATCCTTGCACACTTTTCACTTAGTTTGATAATTAAGTGCCCACCCATTTACTGCTTCTGTCTGGCTTTGATGTCTTATCTTCAACCAGACAGCACTGGCAAGCTGACAGGACCCAGAGATCCTTCCCTGGGGAATACCATCAACATCTGACAGTTTAACCCATGTTATAAATCTCAACACTTGCTCTTCTTATTGCCTAAAAGAGAATCCGAGTCCTTCAAGGCATCAGACAGCTACAAAAGAGCGAAACTTTCCTGGAGAGACAGAGACAGCCATGAGAACTTCAAACTGTTCACTGAGAACAGCTTTTAAAGATCACCAGAGCTCCTCTCCCACCAGGATACACAACATCCATCTCCCCTGCAGCACTCATGCTTCCTGTTCTATCTACAGCTCCTGAACCATGTAATTAAGTTTGTTATCTCTCCACACAAACCCTAGCAAGAGCCTTGTTTTCCTTCACATGCAGCTCCTTAGTCTGAGCTCTGGCCTGAAGGTCCCTTTCTCTGTTTCATTTTTTGAAAGGCAAATGTGCTTTTGAAACAATGTTCTGACCAAGTACAACCACTGAAATTCCTTCTTGGTAAGGGGAGTAACCAGCAGACAACCCCTTTTTTTAGCAAGCAGCTAAAAAAGGTCACAATACCTGCAGACATGTCACCTTTCTCCCATCCCCAGCTGCTGTTTCATGCTGGGACCCCACCACTCATGTGCAGCGACAAGAGGACACAGCCTCAGGCTGTGCCAGGGGAGGTTCAGGTTGGACATCAGGAAGAATTTCTTCACAGAAAGGAATGTCAGGCATTGAAGGGGCTGCCCAGGGAGTTGGTGGACTCCCCACCCCTGGAAGTATTTGAGAAATGACTGGACATGGCACTAAGTGCTCTGGTCTGGCTGACAAGGTGGTGACTGGTTAAAGGCTGGACTCTGTAACCTCAGAGGTCTTTTCCAACCTTAATGATTCTGTGACAAGGTCACCTTCAGCAGCACAAGTGCTGTCATTTTGGAAGGTCATGACTGATAGACTGCCTGCTTTTTTCTGTCCCCAGCTCGCCCTAACTTGAAGAAATGGCTGCCCTCAAGCACATGAAATTGTCACCATGACCCAGCAGTCTGGTGAGAGTCACGACTCGATGTCACACAACCTCACCAAGAACAGCTTCTCCCCAAGCACCACAGCGAGCTGTCCTACAACTCCATCACAGCAGTCACAAAGATGCTTTTCTTAAGCACTGTCCTACTTTGGTGAAGTAGGCGTGTGTTAAACCAGACCTAAATCTAAAATGTTACCAGATTGGTTTGGGTTCTTTTCCCTGTTGCCTTGCCTTCGCCCCCATGTCACACTTCCAAAGTGGAAGTCACACCATTACTGCTTCTCTCCTTGCTGACCCCTTCCCCTGTCCTCTGCTTGTGTTTTAACTCAGAGTGGCCAGGGGGGTTTTGGGCTGTAGGTTGAACCCTTCCTCTCATCCCAGAAAAGACCAAAAAAACTCATGTGCAGGCTGTGGGTAGACACAAGTTCCCCACTGCCTTCTCCTTTGCCTGTTTCAGTATGAATAATCACCTGCTAGTTCCCGTTTTCTAAGCTCGCAGGGCCAGTTCACATCACAGGACAGCAGCTGAGGGCACATGGGATGGTTCTGGCATTACATTTCAAATTGCCTCAAGGACCAGTGTCTGCAGAGAACTGTTTATTGCTTGTAGCCCAACTGCATCTCAGAGGCTACTCAGGCACTCCAGACACCAATTAGGATTTCTGCATGTTCCTACACTTAACAGCAGCTTTCATCCCACTCTGCAGCCTTTATTACTTAAGGCAACTTTGAACCACCCAAGACAAAGTCTTCAAACTGGGAGATGTGGAAACCAAGAGCTCATTTATTTCGTTGGCCTTTGTAGCTTAATAACTACATGTGCTCACACTGCATTCAGGTTTGATCAGTCCTTGGAGCCTGCAGAGCTCCTACTCCAGTTTCAGTGTGGCCATCATGGATTTCAGTTAGAGAAAAAGCATATTTTAGCTATTTGGGTCATACTTGCACATGAAAGGTTGAAGGGAGCCAAGGTGAGAAAACCAGTAAGAGGAGCAGAGCCCTGAGCTGCTCCATTCAGTGTCTGGCAGCAGCATTCCCTGTACCACCCCTTATCTGCAGCACTGCAGTTCCAACACTTGGTCTAACGACTCTGGGTTCTTTTCCACTACAGAACACCTGGCTGCCATCGATTTGTGTCTCTGACTTCTTCTGCAGCTTGAGATAAGGCAAACACGAGGGAGCATCTGTCTGCCGTGGCTATTGTGGACAGAGTAGCCCAGACACATCCCAGTAACCAACTGGAAGGAAAAACCCCAGCCTCCCAGTTTTGTGTATGTTCAAGTGTTCTACAAGCAAACGCTCAAGGAGCCACAAACCATTTCTGAGTTAGCATTGCAAAGTCCTGTGGCAGGGAGCTGCTCTTCTAGCCAGCATGTGCTTTTCGAGCCAGGAAGGAATTATGCTCAAGTTTTCTTGTTTTCCTTATTAGCACCCTGATTCCCATGAGGTTTACTGACAGGGTATTAAACAAGATGAAAACTGGCAGTAGGAAAACTTGTTTCAGCATCTTGCTGCCACTACCTGCCTTGCACTTATTAAAAACTCTCAGGGAAAATGATCCACCTCTGTTGGCCT
Source organism: Oenanthe melanoleuca (assembly GCF_029582105.1). Taxonomy (NCBI): domain Eukaryota; kingdom Metazoa; phylum Chordata; class Aves; order Passeriformes; family Muscicapidae; genus Oenanthe; species Oenanthe melanoleuca. Next base: position 5,895,995 of record NC_079352.1, read on the forward strand.
AGTGCCTTCCAGCCACCAGATGGAGAGAGCAGCAAGTCCAGCCACATCAGTCCCAGCATTTCAGGGGATTGTCACTCAGGGCTCGTCACACCATCTCTGGCAGATGGGATACCAGCACCTTTGCCTGCTGACTACAAAGCAACAGAAGGGATGCCAAGCTATTTCTTCCCCAGGATATGGCAGGCTGGCAGCATCATCTGCCCACTGCTGTGTTGTGAGTGCCTCAGCAGCAGCCCAGCATCATCACCACCCTTCTCCATCACCCAATAGCTTGGGGAGCTCTCCTGCCTCAGATTATCTGCTGTTCCCTGCTCACAGGCCTGTTCTCCAAGCTCTCTGCTAAGCACATGAATACCAGTGCCACAGTGTGCCACTGCTGTTGAGAGCTCAGATGTACCCCCGGAGCTCACAGCTGATCCACTGATCCTTCTGGATGGAGAATGACAATTCATGGTTGATATAGGCTCTTCTGGGCTGTACTAAGCTTTTCCAGGTGAGAGCTGAAGAGCTCTTCAAGAGTAACTGCAGCTCTTTCCTCAGAAGAATTTCTGTACAACTTTAAAGACTTGGGGTTTTAAATTTCTGTCTAAGCATTATTCCTCAGAAGATTCCATCTACTCACAGGCTTTTGAGCTGAAGCAGCCATTCACAGGACAGCCACTGGACCTTTCTAGGAGTCTTGAAACTTGGTCCACGCAGAAGATATTTTTTTTCTTTCCAATTCATGGTAAAACAAACCCAAGCTAGATATATTTCAGGGACTCTCTAGATAAATGCACCAAGTTTCATGTGGGGAGGGTGTTTAGTGCTGCTGGGAGCATTAGCTGCTTAAAGATTTACCTCACAGCTTCCAAGGGTACTAATCTGGCTCAGATCTTAGTGCTTTCCTGCTCACCTCCAGCCCCAGTGCCAGGCAGTAAGAATCCTGCCACCAGATCATCAAATCCTTCACAGAGCATCAAGTGCCAGGGCTTGTCCTTAATCAGGGGCTCAAAAAATGCCTGTGCCCATGACCTCTACACAGTTGAGCCAAGTGGAGAGAAAAGACATGATGTGCCATGGGCAGGCCACCTCAAGGCTGAGAGCAGGTTCTAGTTGCTGGGAGAGTGTTCCCAGGTCTGCTGGAGCAGGATGAACTGGGCAATTCCTGTCTGTTGGCATGGCTTCCTTTGGCACAGCAGAGACAAAGTGCTGCTCCAAAGGGTGAAATGGGAGATGCTGCAGCCATGCAAAACCCCCTGCAGTGAGCATGTACATTTTTAGCTGCTCCATGTCACTTCCCTAAACACTTTGGGAACACCTGGTTGTTGCACATCAAGGTAAGATTCTGGAAATATTGAAAAAAAGCACCTCACAAGATTTTTGCTCTAGGTCTCTTGGTCTGCAGATCTAGCAGCTCCTTGGTGTCTCAAACATGTTTTACCAGATTAAGCAAGAGACTTCTCAGAACACCCAGGTGAATTCCTGCATGCCAGCTCCACGATAGGTTTAATTTCTGCATCACTGAGTAAGGTGATTATCCCTCCAGATGTACTTTACCCTCCCACTGCTTTGGGGATTTCAGGCTTGATCTTACACACCTCTAGCAAAGGCAATTTTATTTAATTTCTTAAATGAACTTGCAGAACAGAAGGAAGTCAAGTTTTTGCTCTGGCAGCTTTCTGGAGCATTGCAACCCATTAAACTACAAGGAGGGTCACTTTACTATCCTAGATCAAATTGTTGAACTCCCCTTGCCTGGCTCCAGCCATCTCCCAGCCTCTTCTGAAGCCCAAGGGACTCCCACCACAGATGTGATCTCAGTTCATCACAGGTGACAGAATCTTTCAGGTGCCAATACCATCTTGACACCACCAAATGCAAGAAGCCAAGCTCCAAACTTCTAACTAATGAAATATTCATCCCATGTAACAAAGCCCAACAGCATAAACAGGCAAAGCTCCAACGCCTGCCCCAGCTGGGTGTAAATCAAAAGCTGTTAATCTCCCCCAAGTTCTCATTCACTGCTGAACACCAAGCATTAGCCTTTTACAAGCACAGATCTCCTACAGCAATTGCTGAGCGTGTCTGTTAGCACATGGCACAGCAACAGCTTCTCCACCTACTATTAATAAACTTTATGCTGCTGAGCACCACAACTGTCCAAACAACATGTCCATCAGCAGCCTCGTTAGCACTGAAGCTGAGACCTCTCAGTGGTGTTTTTCTAGAGCCCTGCTGAAACCATCTCAGAGAGGAGTGAGAAGCAGACTCGAAGGCCAAGTAGCTTTGCTTGGTACGTAAGCAAAGACATCCCAAGCAAGCCAACCCATCTAGCGAGATCAGAGGGAATTTGCAAACAATTAAGGAATGGTTTGCACTTGGAATCCCTGCAGACTCGCTCGTCCAAGTGCAGCTGCCTCAAACACCCATAGACGGACTCAATTCCAACATCTCCTTTCTAGAAGAAAAACATTAAGTACTCTAATCCTTAATCTGGGGATCACTTTAAGGGAATCTCACGCCATCAGCAGTGACATGTTCTCTAGTTACTCTCCTACTGCAATTAACTAATGCACTGCCCCTGGTCACTAGATCACTAGCTTGGGGCCAAAAATCAGGTTTGTTTAGTATCTAATTGAGCGTGTACTGGGTCACATCCAAGGCTAAATGTGACTAAATCTAGGTTAGCACAGAAAAACCTGAAACTGGGGGAAGTTTGCCCTTAAATAGGCAGACAAAGGCTTTTGTTTTGCCAGCTATACGAAGGCTTTGCTTTTGATAGACAGTCTTGTCAGTGTTCCCTGCAGCCCAAGAATTGCTGCCTCATCATTTCAGCTCCATTTTCCACAATTTACCATTTCTGAGCTTTTCCAGATTACACCAAGATAACCAGCAGTGCAACCAGCATGAGACTGCTGGGTGAAGATCAATCCTTATGATTTACCAGCCCCAGCTGCTCCCAGGGCTGCAGCCCACAGGAGGGACCAGAAAGATACAGCAGCTCAGCCTCACTGTCATTGTGCATTCAGAAAAGATGGACAAAGCCGTGCTGTTGCTAAGCTCCTCCCCCAGGCATGCTCCCCACCCAGTCACGGGTGGGAATCCCACATCCTGACATCTGGATTTTGGAGCAGTCAGGCCTCTTACTTAAAAAAATAAATAAATTTAAACAGCAGAATGAAAGTAATTTTGTCCCCATTTTTCTTCATTTTAGGCTGGGAGGTAGGACTTTACTCATTCAATCAAGCAGCCAGAGGAAAAAAAACAGTCCCACAAAGCCATTTCATTTCCATAAGGAAAGAAGAGTTGCCCCAGCTTCAATGACCAAAAGCTGCACGGCAGAAGCACAGGCAGAGCCTGGCAGCCAACAGCCATGGCAGAATGTTTTATCTCAATGCCACCAGCATAAAACCAGCCACCATCATTTATCTGGACAGCTTCTTCAAGTCAAGCCAAAGACTTCAGAGGCTGAAAGACAAAGCCACCCAAGATCCAGCACAGTGACCAATCCATTGCTATTTCCCCTTGTTTCAGCTGGTTTCCAGGCTATCACTACCCAGCAGTGACTATCACTAATCAAATCGAGTCAATACTTATGTTTTCACTCAATTTTTTCTTCCCAGCAAGGCAGCTGCCATTTTCCAGAAATGGCAGTTACCATTTCTCTGCAGTGATGTGAATCTAACACTGGGGAGCAAGACTTCAGCTAAGGACCAGTTAGATTAGCTATCCTTTCGGTAAAGAGCAGAAGGCTTTCAGCTTTCCAGAAGGAAAAGACAAAGTGAAGGAAAGAAGGTCCAAGCTGGCTCCACAAAAATACTCCTCACAGAGCTTTGGAAAAATCTGACATGAGCTGCAGAGCACTGAAGCATAGAACACCTGGAAGCATCAGGGTGCAGCTGCCCAGAGACAACCTCAGCCCTGCATCACAGCTTTGCCACAGTGAGGTGGAAGATGATGCCTGAATCCTATCAAGACTGTCAATGGAGAAAGGCTTGGGAAACCAGGCAAATCCTGTTCCACTGGGCTTTGTACAGCACTTATTCTAATATGCATTCACATTTTGCTGGCAGCTCAGGAGGCTGAACATGGCAGAAAAGCACAAGGCAGAGTCCTAAATGTCTCAGGCATTGACCCATCTGAGGAAAAGCTCCCTCAGGTCAGACTGGAGGCATTTTCCAATGCCTCTTTCCCTGTTCCTGCCTCTGAAGAGCCTGGGACACAGAGCAGCCAGCTCTGGTCTGAACTAGTCTGACAGTCCTCATGGCTCTTCCCTGCCAGACTGGAATTGAGCTCCCAACACACCACTCACCTCTGCCAAGGAAAAAGCAGCACCAACAAGTTGAGCAGCGCTCCAGATCCAAGGACACATCTGAGCTCAGACAAAGCCACCTCCCAAAAGGCAGCTGATTACTCAAGCACTAGCAGTTGGGACACACAAAAGCTTGGATTCTTTATTTTTCCTAAATACGTATCCTTGCACACAACTCCTGTGCATGTTTTACTTGGCATGAAGGTGCTCCAAAAGAAGCTCAAGAGTTCAGTCATGAAGTTGGTGCATTAGGCCCTGCCAGATGTGTCACCATCCATGGAGGTTTCTCCAGATGTCAGGTCATGGCTACCACTCTCCTCCCCAGCCCCTGTTCCATCAGCTGGACCCTGAGCCATGCTTCTCCTTCTGTCCTGAAGAGCAACAGCTAGTTGATCCAATTTCCAGCTACAAGCCTACAGAGGTAGTAGAAATACCAGGCTTTAAAAAATCCTTGTCCTTAGGATTGTGATCTTGGGGTCACTCACCAGCCTGGGAACAAGACTCAGGCTCCCCCATAGGCTAATGGGGACCATCAGGTCATTTATGCTCCACCTCCCTGATCTTAAGCTTAGCAAGGCTGAGGCTGCTTATTCCTACTTGGAAAGCCAAGCTGAGCATGCTCCTGAGCAGCACTAATGCTTCTGGCCCAGGCACAAGAGAAGCGGTTCAATAATACATATTACTGAAGAAGAGGAAAAAGTATGATGGGGATCCTCAAATTAAGGAAAATCTTAATTCTACCAGCTGTAGAAGCTGAGGAAGAACCATGTTTTTAATCTCCCTGATCAGAAACCATACCCCAGCTGCAGGAGGCAGAAGGATACCCCTCAGTTATGTGGATAACCCTCTTGAAAGCACTGTCCAGAACATCCATGAGAACCACCAAGAGGATGCCAAAGACATCAGCCAGTTGCCAAGAACAGTGTATGTACCCCTGGAGTTTTCAATCCAGGGAACATTTCTGGAGCTGAAGTTGGTTGTCCCTCAATTGCTGTTCCTGAGAATTCCAGCAAGCCCAAGTACACATCCTCACTGTCCAAAGAGTTTATTCCAGAGAGCAACTTTGGGATGTGCTGGTGAACACAGCTGGGGCAGACAGGGCTTATCCACTGACATTATGAAGATTATTTGGTGTACTAAAACAACTGAATCTCCTGTGAACCAGCCATCTTTTTACACAAGAAGCAGCAAATAAAGGTGGTTGAAAAAAATTTAATTGATCAAGACAATTCCCACCAATCTTGTTGCACTTTCATGGTTAGATATCATCCAAGAGATCTACTCACTAAACTCAAATAATCCAGGGGTTCATGGAGAGCCCTTGCCCAAGTTTCACTGTTTCTATGCCCCCAGGTACAATTCAACTGCTATATTCTCCATCACAGTATCAGTATTACTTTTGTTTAGTTCAAGAAGAGCTATTTTGGGTCAAATCCACAATGGCTGCTACACTTGGCCAGCTAAGAAACCCAACATGGTCTCGTCAATCAGTGACTTTTCCCAAATGGACTAAATAAGAACTCACAGGAGCTAAAAGAAAAAAATTAACAGCTTGATCTGCTGAAGACTGGCCAGTTACTGGAAGCAGTGTCCACTGCACTCACATACAGGACTACCTATCTGTGGCTTGGGTGCAGATGTGACCCAGGCTACTGCTACGAGGTCCAAATCACACAGAGACAACCCCACACTGTGAACTGCTACAAGGTCAGAAGGACAGGAGCTCCTGACAGCCACCATCCTGCCCTGACCCCACAGACCTCCAGGAAGGAAGTGGCCATGAGTCAGGCTGTCTGCAATCCCCACCAGTGGTCTGGAGGCACCGTGGGGCTGGGCAGCATTCAAGCTGCCTGCACAAGAGCATCAATGCTGCCATTAGATGCCAACAGCTAATGACTGCACCATCCACCTTGGCACTGGGAATGGTTTCTCCAGAGCCTTCCCCAGCTCCCCTGGGAAGTGCTACTACAGCAGCTCGCACTCCTTGGTCCCCTCCCACCATCACAGATGGCCTGCCCAGCACTCCTCCTGGAGAAGCCTTTCCACACCACCCTTTTGTCTGTGTACACTGCGAGCAGAAAGCAGCTAATCATCACTGCTCTGCTCCCTGGGGACTCTCCAGATAGGATGGATTTGTGTTATTAGCCCTTTTTCCAAGGGTGAGCCTGCTGCCTGTGTGAAGCCTTGCCATCAGCATTGATATGGATGTGAGGGATGATAACCTGCCCAGCTGGTGACCATCATGGGAGAAGCCCACATACCCTGTGCCAGGGAAGGCCTGCAATTCCCCATCCTCACGCTCCTCCTCCACCCACAATGGCCATTTACTGCACCAAGCTGAGGTGTCTAAAGCTTGGAGCAGCCATCTGCTTTCCAGCATCTCCAACATTCCCCCCTCCACACCCACACTTGGTGGTCCTTGCATACAGAGGTCAGGCCCCCAAAGCTAAGCAGTCAGCCCTCTCACAGGGGCCAGCCCCACATCTACACCATACATAGGTGCAGTGCAATCATTCTCCCCACACACTTTTAAAATATTACTTATTTCCTGCATAAGTTATTGCAATCATCTTGCTCATTCACCTGCACATCCCCTCGACAGAAAGGTCTGAGGGGAGCACGTGCTCTGCTCCCTGGGCAGTGCTGGCAGGGGCTTGGCAGGGCTCCCAGCTCCGGAAAGCCTCCAGCAGCACCGCTCTCCCCAGCTAATGGGTATCGATCCCCAGCCCTGGCATGGGCTCGGACAGTAAAGCTCTTCCTGAAGCTGAACCACACAAAAATGCATCCTGCTCCAACCACCAGCAATATGGGAAGTGAAACTCCAGCAAGAAAGCCCAAGGCCAGTGTCTGATCACTGACCACCCTGGGGACCAGCAGAGAGTTTTCCTGTCTCCCAACTGATAGGGCTGATGGTACTCCCAGACAGCACTTAGGAGATAAGGGACATGACCAAGGTCATGAAGACATACCCTGGATCGATGGGCCCAGCCCTGCACCCTTCCTGGGTGTGGCATCACCTTCTGATCCCTCTGGTAGGTAAGGGAACCACCTGGTGTGTTTTCAGAGTCCCCCAGTAAACCTGCCCCTTTTGGGGCTGAAGGAGCAATCCTGCTCCTGCAGCAGCAACATAATTGCAGGTAGCAATTAGGGGCACTGGCAGCTAGCACTTGTAAGAAGGAAGGAGCTAGAAATCATATATAAATAGTATTTTTGAGAAACTATTGCGACCCCAGACATCACTGGATGAATCAGCAGACAGCAAGAACCCCAGCAGACCATTTCCATTTTTAACCATTAACACAGCAGCCATTCAGCACAGGTTCCCAAGCAGACAGGGCTGAGGCTGAACAACCCACCCAGCTGCCCCATGTGAGGCAGCCACCAAAATGCAACGGCGAGATGAAGCTGCAGGAAAACGAGCCTCTTTTATACCCATCATTGCCACGACAGGTTTGAAAGGAGAAGCATCCAGCATTTGTCAGCAGGGTGCCAGGGAGGGCTAGGTTTGGAGGGCAGGAAGGCTCTGCATCACCTTCGCTAGGCGCAGCCCGCATGCTCTCTGCTACCGCCTGGGTGCATTGCAGCTTGGACCATGGCATATGACATCACTAGGCGTTGCTACGGAAATGAGTGCGAGGTCATCAGCCTCCCGCACAGCCGGGGCTGGGGGCTGGGCAGCGCACGGGGACGGGGATAACCGGCTGGGACACGGCTGGGACCTGCCCGTGGCCGCCGCACCGGCCGCGCAGAGCCGGGGCAGCGCGGAGCAGAAAGGAAGAACAAAGCTCTGCCTTTTGTTTGCTGGTGAAGGGAGGCGTCAGCGCTCCCGCTGGGGATCGTTTCCTTACGGCCAAGCTACCCGGTAGCTGATAAGAGGCATTAGCCCGGGTTACTGTTTCACCAGGGCCCGTAAGGGCTGGAAGGGAAAAAAAATCACATATATGAGCTCTTAACAACGCCTGGGGTTCAAGCACCAAGCCCGGGGAAGCAGGCGAAGAGAAATTCACAGTGCAACACGGCTGTGAGTCCCGGGCATATCCCTGCTGGCTTTGTCACAGTGGCTGTATTATCCGTAGGAAATGAGCTGTAGGATCTGCTCACACAGCAGGCTTTGCTTTAAAATGAATAGATGCCGCTATCAGAAAATGGTATAAAAGCCACAGTGCAGCAGAGGGACAGCCCGGCTGGTTTAATGTGATAATATCTCGCTCCGATTATCCGTATTTCATTCCTTGATAAGACATCTCCTCCCTCCCTGGGCTCGGGCTGTGACAGTTTAGTCTGTTTGATAAATGCAAGGTTATTGACAAAATGGTGCAATATGGGCAAACAGAGCTGCACCCACGGCAGACTGCGACATTACCAGATCGGCATTCACTTTTCATCAGCTGGGGAGGACACCCCAGCTCCCAGCAAAGGTTCAGACCTGACTAAGAAGACAAACATAAAGAACAGTTTTCCCCTTTAAAGCACCCCCTCCCTCCCTCCACCCAGTCTAGCCTCTCTGCAATATGACAAATGCAGAATCTTCTGGAATGACTTGATCCTGCCTCCCACGATTGCTTTGTTTGCAAGATCAGATCAGAGATATGTTTTTTTTTCCCTTCTTATATTGTCAAAATGTCAGTATTGAAGGGGAGCGTTCAGTGTCACAAATCAGATCAGCCTGCTATATGCAGAGTCTTTATTTTAAGAGCGTGAAATGAATACAACATGACTCAATTCATAAATCTCCAACCAAGAGCAGTAAAAATAAGAGCTTTGACAGTGAAAGGGCTCCCGATCTTTGGGGTCAGGGGCACACACCAGCCCCGGCGACCACGCGTGGGAAGGGATGCACAGTGAGGCATTTCGGCAGCGGGGAGAGGTGTGAACACAACCCCCCCACAGCGGGTCCCCCCTGCCTCGCCCCCCGGTGCCCCGAGCCGGTGTGACCCCCCCGGGCAGCGCTGCACCCCCGGGCTGCTCCTCTGCCCCGCCACGCTGAGGCACGGTGGGGAGGGGGACACGGGAGGGGAGCCTGGGGTGGGGGGCGAGGAGAAATGCGGCTGGAAGGTGATGTGGGGGGCTGCAGGGATGCGGAGGGAACGCGTTCTAAGGTAGAGAGGATGTGGGGGTGCTATAGGGCAGGGGAGGGGGGTGCGTGGGACTGGGTAGGGGCAGCAGGGCAGAGGGGCGGGGGGGCAAAGCGCGGGGGTTCAGAGTAGGGGGAGAAGGGGGGGCGGCTCTAGGGCAGAGAGGGGAGATGTGTAGGACTGGGTGGGGGCCCCGGAATAAGGGAGAAGATGTGGGGGGGGGTGTTTAGGGCAGGAGAGAGCGATGCGTGGGGCTGGATGCGAGCCCCAGAACAGGCGGGAGATGTGGGGCGGGGGCTGTAGGAGAGGTTGGGGCCCCATAGCAGGGGAGGGGATGCGCTGGGGGGGCTCTAAGGCAGGAGACGGGGGTCAGGAAAAAGCAAGGTAACCCCGGATCGGGAAAAGCGGCGGGAGCGGACTGAGCTGGGGGTGTCGGAAGGCGAGGGAGCGGGGCCCTCGCACCCCCGCGGCCGAGCCCAGCACCCACCGCAGGAACACGCGGGAAGGGCGAGGGCAGCGCGGCCCCGGCGCGGCAGGAGGAGGCTGTGTGTGTGTGTGCGTGTGTTTGTGTGTGTGTGGGGAGCGCGACGGCCGCGGGACGGGACTCACGTTCTTCATGGCGGCCGCCATGTCGTCGTATCGCTCGGCTTGCTCGGCCAGCCGGGCCTTCTGCACCAGCTGCTCGCGGTCCACCATCTTCGCGGGGTCCGGGGGGCAGAGGGGCGAAGGAGGCTGCGGGCTCCGGGAGGAGGAGGAGGAAGGAGGAGGAAAAGGAGGACGAGGAGGGCGCGGCGGTCTCGGCGCTGCTGCGGCTGAGGCGGCGGCGGCGGCGGCTGCGCCCGGTGCTGTGCGCGCGCCGCGGGCCACCACAACCCCCCTGCGCGCGCCCCGCCCCGCCCCGCCCCTCCCTCGCCGCCCCGCCCACCTCCCGCCCGCAGGGGCACGAAGGGAGATGAAGTCCTCAGCTGCGGGAGCGTCTGTGGGTTCATGCAGCCCAGCCCTTCCCTCCAGGACTACACCTCCCGTCGTACCCCGCGCCAAGGCCCCGCCCCCTCGCCCCCCTGGGCCCCGCCTGTGCTGATTCACCGGGGCCCGGCCCGGGTGGGCCGCGGAGGGCGCGGCCCGTGCCGGGGGAGCGGGGGGGCGGCGGGAGGCACCGTGGGACGGGCGGGCCCGGGAGGGACCTGCGGGACAGCGCCGGGCACGGGCCCAGGCGGGGCAGGGGTCCACGCGCCCTCACAGCCTGGTCCCGCTCGTGGCCCGGGAGCCATTGGCAGCATGGACACGCTCAGGGCGTGGGCGCTCCCACAGCCCAGCGCACCCGCAGGCTGGGCTGGCGCAGAGCGGGCTCAGTCATAGGCCAGGCCCGCTCAGAGCCCGCACACACCGCACCAGCCCGTCCTCACCGCGCCCACTCCTAAACCAGGCCCACGCAGCCCACTCACAGCCCGTGTCCACTCATAGCCCATGGTCACTCACAGCCCAGGGTCACTCACAGCCCACACACAGCCCATGCCCACTCATAGCCCATGGTCACTCACAGCCGAGGGTCACTCACAGCCCAGGGTCACTCACAGCCCACTCACAGCCCATGCCCACTCATAGCCCATGGTCACTCACAGCCGAGGGTCACTCACAGCCCACTCACAGCCCATGCCCACTCATAGCCCATGGTCACTCACAGCTTGGACCCACCCACAGTGGTCCCACTCGTGACCAGACCCACTCATGGCCCTGCCCCACTCACATCCTGGTCCCACTCGCAGCCTGAACCCACCCACAGTCCAAACCCGCTCACAGCCCATGCCCGCCCATGCCCACTCACAACCACATCCCAGTGAAAACCCAGATCCCTCCAAACCCAGACCCGCTCCCATCCTGGTCCCTCTCACAGCCCATGCACCATTCCCCTGTGGAGATCCTGCCGCTGTTGCTGTGCCTGGGGTCTCTGACAGTGTGGCAGTGGTGACTCATCTCAGGGCAAACCCCCTGCCCTCTTTTTCCCACCATGGCTGGTGTCCTGATCCAGAGGAGAGCATTCCCACTGGAGATCAACGCTGGATAATGGATAATGACAGCCAGCTTAGGCACACAGTGCACTCACTCATGGATAACCCATGGGATGAAAACATCTCTGCTCCAGCCATGTGGGGCTCTGCTACACGGGGGGAGCCACTGGGAGTCATAAGACATTCCACTTTGCTAAAAAAATCTGTGGATAAAGTGACATTGAGAGGAGTCTACAGCACTGGGAGACATGGAAGGGTTTAATGGATCCTGTTTTTCTAAGAAGCCTCTGGATAAAGCAGTGCTGAGAGGATGCTGTGGCACTGGGAGAAAGGAAAGGGGTTTAATAAACAGTCATTCCAATGGAAGCACTTTATCCTGGTTGGAGAGAGCCAGGCAGTGCTGATGCACAGATGAGCACTGTCCTTCACGTGCCACATGTCCCTGGCCCTTCCCAAAGCCACTGTCCTCACACAGGTGCTCTGGGATGTGTGGGGATGGTGTTGGAGGACTCAGCCATGCTGTGCCCTGTGGTTTCCTTCTGAAACCTCACAGGAACTCTGGCACTGGGATGTGCTGGTGTCCTCAGGGCAATGCTGTGGCTGTCCAGAGCCCACGGCCACAGTCTCACCCATGTGGGTGGGGACAAACTGGTTTGGGAATGCTGGTGGTGGTGAGCAGCACCCTTTTGGGGCAACATCATCTTTATTGTGGGTTTAGCACTGCTCTGCAAATAACAGAGAATGGCATTGCCAGGATTTGTGTAGCACAAAATCCTCCTTTGTTTACAGCTTCCGAGAGCAGAAGAAATCCCCCCCTGTGACAAGCAGAACCAGAAACACGCCTGCATCCTCTCCATTTCCTACAGAGCTCAGACGCTGGCTCCTCGCTCGCACCCCCGGCCTCACACCCCGCAGCGCACGTGGCTCTGCAGTGAGAACAGCCTTTGTGCCCAGCCTTTGTTTACTGCCCCGGCCATCCCGAGGAGAGATCCCACAGACAAGGGCAGTCTATTCCTCTCCCCTGAGAAAGGCTCATTCATCCTGCCAGGGGGCTCGCCGTCATCTCTGGAGAGCTCCGCAGCGGGGCTCTGGGTTGTTTTTGCCCTGGTGCCAGTTTTGGGAGAGGGTTTGAGTAAAAAGGTGCAGAATGCAAGAGATTGTGAAAGGAGTTTTGTTCCCAAATTATTTTTTTCTGTTATTGCTGCCATTTCTTATCAATAATCCAGAGGTATCTGTGGGGCATCACCCAAGCCAAGCATGCTCAGATCTGTGAATGAATAAGAGCAGACTCCCTGCTCATCCCCTTTTGAGTGATCCTACTGCATTTGGGCTGGATATATGCATCCCCTAACTTGGAAAATAAATAATAATAATAATATCCCTTGGGTACAATTCCTGGGTTCTCATGGACAATATTGAACACAAGCCCAGACCTGAAGAAGTACTTTTGCACCTGGAAGTTCCCCTGATTTCTCCAAATATATCAACAGTCCTAACAAAAACTGTTGCCTCTCCATACAAACCTTTGCACTTATCTAGTGTTTTCCATAAACCTGGCACATTCTCAGCCAGCTCAGCTCTGCCGATTTACAGTGACCCTGTTTTTGCCCCAAAACGAGCAAATACTGATTTATTTCTGTCAGAGCACCAGAGCCATAAATACATTTCCCAACGCAGATGATTTCCTTCCCCATCACAGGTCAGAACAGGATATTCATGATGCTGTAAATTCTTCAGAGTAGCAATCTGGCTGTAATATTTGTCTGCAGTGAATCCAGCCCCCTTTTTGAGCTATAATGCATAAATCAGCACCCCTCACAACACCTATTTCCTCTGTTGCACAGCCTGGGCAGCAGTGGAGTGAGGGTTTGGTGGTGAATGGACCAAGTTAGAAGGTTCTGGTGGGCAGCATGGGCAGCTGGAAGTGTTACCTGGCTGGACATCATTAAATCCCCTTTTCTCACATCTGGTGCCTGCAGACACCCCTCAGTGAGAGGCTGGGACAGCTGCTGTGCTGGGAAATCAAAATGACCCAAAGGATGTGGGTCTGTTCTGCAGATGTCCCAGAAAAACCTAATAACCTCGATTCTGCCTGTGGGATTAAAAATACTTCTCTGCATTCAAATGTGCCACTTTGTTAATTCCTGTGGCCTGGAAGAAGAGCCTTTCTCTTTGCATTTTCTTGCCTTGCCTGCTACGTCTTGTCAATGCCTTGTGACACCGTGAGGGAAGGCAGGAAATTCTCTGTGATTTGGAGGTTTGCTTGGGTGAGCTGAAAATGGATCCAGAAATCCTCACCCCTCGCTTCCTGCAGGAGAGCAACTGTCATGTGCCCCTACCCCTGTGCTTTTCCCTCCATGTCTGCTTGCTTGGAGCCAAGGAGATGCCCAGGGGATGCCCAGCATGGGAGATGCATGGTGCAGGTGTCCCAGCCTGTCCCCACAGCAGGAATTGTCACCACAGGTACACCAGCACACCTGGCACACCTCACACCCACTGTGACCACAGTTTGGTGTCTTCAGCTGGTGGATGGCAAAGCTGTGAAGACCAGGGGACACAGGGTGGCGTTTCCCAGGGCTGGTGGGTGGGCTGGGATGGCTCCCATCCCTGGGATGCAGCCCCAGGGCTCCCTGGTGCTCAAGTCCCACTGCCCAGGCAGCTGCTGCTTGGATTGCCATAAAGAAGGGGTGCCTGCCCAGGGGAGAACCTCTGTGACTCTTGCAGTTATGTTGGTGGAAAAACAAGCTGAAGAAACCTCTGGCTTCAGTGTCCCCTTCCCTGAGATTGCAGGACAGTGGTGCCCTCATGTCGTCCCTTCCTGACCCTTTTCTGGGCCAGACTGCCTGTCCCCACCACCCCAGGGCTGGAGTGGCATCCTGGCCCCTTTCCCTGCCCCTTTCCCATCATGCTGCCCTGAGCCTGGCTGTGTGACACAGAGAGGGACACATCCCAGGAGCAGGCCAAACCTGTCCCCTCTTCCCCTGCACCTCCCCAGCCCCTCATGGTGCAGCCTTGGCTCCTCCACCCTGACACAAACCAGAGCTGGGGGGATCATGCTCAGCCAAGGTAGGACCCCACAACCAGCAGCTGGGTGAGCTCAGGGGTTCACCAACCCTCCCCAAAACGTCCCAGAGCCAGAGGCTGCCTCACCTGGGGCAGGAGGCACTGGAGGGGCCAAGGCTGCTGGGGCTGGTGACAGACTGAGGGTGCTTTGCTGGGAGTTTCCTTCCCCCTGTCTGTGGAGCTGCAGCGCTTTGTACCCAGCCCTGTCCTTTCATCTCAGCCTTTCAAAGCACTTTCCAAGCCCAAATTAATTCTGCTGCAGCAGCTGCCCTCCCGTGCTGTTTAGCATAAGCTCTGTCTCGAAGCAGGGCTGCCCCTACCCCTCGGGGCTTCCAGGAATGATTTTCCCTGGAACCACCCCAAGCTACCGAGAAGGGATGGGAGAGAATCACCCCGTGCTTCCCACTCCCACCTTATTCCCAATACCCACTAAGAACTGCAGCAATGCCCATGCCATGGCACCCTCCTTTTGGAAAATCTCCTCTCAGCCTTCTTCCCTGCCCTTGGGAAGATGCTCCCACATCAGACATGTTCCCATGGGAAGCCGTGGTGCTCTGGGATGCCCAGGTTATCACCCTGGACACTGGTGGGGAGCCGGGGGGACCTGGGATGCAGGATCCCAGCGGGAAGGAGGGCTGGGACCAGGCGGGCGTGCTGCTTCCCTGCGGGGCATTAATAATTAAGCAGGCTCGTCAGGCTCAGATGGCAGCTCTTATTTAAGGAGCCGATATAAATACCGCCCAGACGGCACTTACGGAGCACCTAAAAAAAGCCCTGCCTGTCTCGGTCCCTCCAGAAGCAGCTCTGAGCTCTGCGGGGCTGGTAGGCAGCACCAGGCAAGGTGGTCACCAGCGTCCTGTGGGCACAGGGCTGCCCTGGGCTCTGAGCCTGAGAGGTGGCAGCGTCTGGGGCCAATACTCGGCACAGCCCGTGCCTCAGTTTCCCTCTGCAGCAGGGTCCTGCCTCAGCCTTTCTCCTGTGCAGTACAGGGTGGATGCTCAGCTCTGTCCTGGGTTGGTGGCATCGGGTAGGAGTCGGGGGGATCTCTGCCAATCCACCACCCCCACCCCAGCCATGCCAGGGGAAAGCTGCCCCGTGTTCCAGTGGCTGCTAAGTGCCCTTCAGTATTTGTTCTGGCAAAAAGTGACCCCCCAGCCCTTCTGTCCCTCGTGTCACATCTAGCCTGGGACACCCCTCCTGCTCTGGGGTGGGGGACACTCATCCCCCAAGGGCAGCTCAGTCCTCCCCTCTCCCTGCCCAGGAACCCCAGCACCCCCATCCTAGAGCAGCCCCATCCCTACTGAAGGGCAGGGGGCTGGGGAGGGGCAAGCAGGGTTGGGAACTTCGACATAGCCATGACCAGGGGAGCAGCGGAACCCCCAAACGCGACATCAACCCCCACGAGCATCCTGGCCCCCGGAGGAGGCGAGGAGCCGGAGGCGGAGGGACAGGGCTGTCAGAGCGAGCCGCTTGCTGCAGTCCTGCTCGCAGCTCTGCAGCGTGACTCAGCACAGCCTCACCGCTCCCAGCCCCACCGCCGCGGCCTCTCCCCCCAGCCCGGGGGGAACACACGCTCCCCACCTTCCCCCTGCCCTCCCACAGCCCCTGAGACACCCCGCGGTGCCACTCATCGCTGGCTGTCCCCACCCCAGGACCACCAGCGGCCCCTCCAGCCCCAGCACAGGCAGGGACGCCTCCTCCAGGGGCAAGTCAGGGATGTGAGTGATGGAGAGGAGGGTGGGGGTCAGTCTGCAAGCGGCCATCACTCTGCTGTGCCCGTGGATCCATCAGGATCTGGCCCTTCCCACCCAAAGCCCCGTATGGGATCGGGGGAGCTGAGCACCAGCTCCTGCTATGGCACCTCTCCAGACATTGGGAGAAAGGATTTAGGGTGTTTTTCCTGGGGGGTGGGACTGAAAGAGATG
The DNA here is from genome assembly GCF_029582105.1 of Oenanthe melanoleuca. Lineage (NCBI taxonomy): Eukaryota > Metazoa > Chordata > Aves > Passeriformes > Muscicapidae > Oenanthe > Oenanthe melanoleuca. Next base: position 5,912,361 of record NC_079352.1, read on the forward strand.
TCGGGTCACATAGAAAAGTCCGTAGATTTTTAGAAGGATTTTTTGAGCCTCTCTTTTGGGGTGTTTGGAGCCTGCCAGGATCAGCTTGTCCCAGCATTTCTGTGCACATCCCCTCTGGCCATAACCTGGAGGTTACCGCGAAACGAGGAGGGTGGGCAGAGAAACCACACAGCGCTGGGCAGGGAGACTGAGAACCCCAACTGTCCCCTCTGACTGTCCCCACACCCCCGTGGGGCAGGGCTCAAGGACACTGCATGGCAGAACGCCACCTTTCTGCCGTGCCCCGGGGTCAGGTGTTACCACGCTGTCACAGCAGCTCGCCCACAGCCCCATCGCTGCCGTGGGACCAACAGGGCATTTGTGCAGCTGGGGCACCGCGGTGGCTGCGAGCAGGAGGATGCAGACAGGATCAAACCGAGCTCCCAGCTGGCAGCAGAGCACCCGGGAATAGCGGGACCCCCGCTCGCACCTGCAGGGCAGCCCTGGGCCCCGGCATCGCCCAGCAGACAATCCCTCTCCTGCCTCCCTCCAAACGCGAGCCGTGGCAGCGAGGCGGCAGCGAGCTGGCTTTCAGCGCTCAGCAGCCCACGTGGGGAGGCTCCTGCCAGGGGAGCGACATCAAATTAAATATTTAAAAAAAAAAAAAAGGCAGAGAGAAGGAAATGATGGATGGGAGGGTTTGCAGCCGTGGCCGTTTGTCCTGGCGGAGGGACTCTGCAGATGCAGGGAAGCTGGCGGTGCCCGCGGGCCGTGGCACGGCACGGCACGGCACGGCACGGCACGGCACGGCACGGCACGGCACGGCACGGGGAGCAGCCGTCCCCGCGGTCCCCCCGCCGCCCCGCTGCCTTTGCCAGCCGACTAATTGCGCCAGTGACTTTGCAGTTCCCAAAATAGCTGCTGGCTCCGGCGGGTGACGTCAGCGGGAGCCGCGGCGGCAGGCCCGGCAGCAGAAGGAAGGAGGGCGCTGCCGGCGCCGGGGGTGCGGAGCGCATCCCGCACCCGCCGCGCTCCCGCTGGGTGACCTTGGCACCCGGGGCCACGATCGCCAGGGAGCGGGGCTTGCAGTGCCGCAGGGATGCCGCAGGGAGTTCAGGTCCTCCTTCATGCCATCGCAGGAGGAGGTGGTCCAATGCTGTCCCTGCCCTGCATCCCTGCCGTGGGTGTCCGCATTGCCAGAACCTCTGCCTGTAGGGGCTGGGGCAAATCGCGGTGCCCCCACGGGGTAAGGAATGCCCCTCCAGCCAGGGCAGCAGGCTGGCTGCAGCTCCCCGAGGGTGTCAAGAGGGGAGCCAGGAGCACCCTCCCCGTGTCCCCCAGGGAAACTGAGGCACGTGGGGGATGCAGAGGCAGCAAGGAGGGCAGGGGAGGGCACGGTGAGCAGAGCAGAGCCCAAGGTCACCCAGGTGGTGCTGGGAGCAGCAGAGCCAGGGATGCTCCCGGCCCGGGGCTGCCTCCAGCACTGACTCACCCTGTGCCGGATGGCGCCCAGCTGCTCTGGTTACAGCACAGAGGGCATTGCCTTAACGGGGCACGGCGGTGGCACGGCTGGCCCAGCCCGGGAAGGGCACCCCTGGCACCGGGCACTGACCCACGGGCCCCTCCTGCCGTCCCTGCAGTCTGCAGCCTCCCCCCACAGGCTGGGCATCCTCCACCATGCCCCAGCCAGGAGCTTGTACTGCTTGTACTGGTCTCATACTGGTCCCAGCATGGATTGCACAACCCTCTAGCACAGCTGGGGGGGATTTAATCACGAGTGTCCCCTCACCTGCCCCAGTTCCCGGGCAGCAGAGCTCCTGAGCCCTGCACCAGCGCCCAGCCAGAGGCCAGCTTATTATTCCAGAACGTGACCAAATAATTAAAGCCTCCTCCATTTCCCCTTGCTCATTTGTGCTCCTTCAGCCTGGATTAATGGGTCTCTTCTCTCCAGCACAGACTCATTCCTTATTCCTAATAGCCCATAAATCCCAGCCTCAAAATAACCCCAGCTTTTGCCTGGACCTGCTGAAATATTTATTCTCTCCTCCCTGCTACCCCCCACACCATCCCCTCTCCAGGGACGGGGAGAGGAGCTAATCGATGACATCGACCGGTGTGGAGCTGCAGCTGCTCTGGGCGCCGGGAAACAGCTGACGTCGGCAGGAGGATGGGAGCTGGGCAGGAGCTCGGCTCATCCCGGCTCCCACGCAGCGCTGCAGCCTGGCTGTGGTGCCGTGCTGGGATGCTCTCGCACCCTTAGCAGCCCCCCGCACTAGCACCCTGCTCCAGAACATCCCCTGTGATGCTGCCGAGCTCCAGAGCATTCCCTGTGCTGCTGCTGAGCCCCAGAGCATTCTCTGTACTGCAGGTGTGCTCCAGAGCATTCCATGGGCTGCTGCTGAGCCCTAGAGCATCCTCTGTGCTGCTACCGAGCCCCAGAGCATCCTTTGTGCTGCTACTTTGCTCCAGAGTTTTCCCTGTGCTGCAACCGATCTCCAGAGCATCCTCTGTGCTGCTGCCGAGCCCCAGAGCATTCCCTGTGCTGCTACTCAGCTCCAGAGCATTCCTTGCGCTGCTACCGAGCTCCAGAGCATTCCCTGTGCTGCTACTCAGCTCCAGAGCATTCCTTGCGCTGCTACCGAGCTCCAGAGCATTCCCTGTGCTGCTACTCAGCTCCAGAGCATTCCTTGCGCTGCTACCGAGCTCCAGAGCCCCTGTGCTGCTACCCTGCTGCAGAGCATCCTTTGTGCTGCTACCCTGCTGCAGTCAGGGCATGCTCCATCCCCCTGTTCCTTGCCCCAGGGCATCCCCTCGCTGGTACTCCGCTCCCACCCTGCCTGCTCCCAGGGAAACAGGGATGATGCCCAGCTTGGCTGTGAAGTGTCTGGGGAGATCCCTGTGGATCCCAGCCCATCCCAAGCTGGCTGCAGGAGAAAAGGCTGGAAGATGAGGGAGGCAGCTGATGCATTTCCTGGCTGGAAACCCTTTGCTTGCCGGATTGTAGGCTGTGAAAGGGAGGAACTCCAGGATACCAGGACCTGCTCCTCCCAGCTCAAAGCCAAGAGGAGCAGGATGTGGGGTAACACCAAAAACCAGCTTTGCCAGGTCAAGGCATAATCTCCAAGAAAAACAGGGAAAACCCATCCAGCCTTTTTTATCTTCCTCCCTGTGACACCCCAAAAGGCTGCAGCTTCCAGAGCAGCTCCTGGCCATCAGCCTCACTACCATCTCCCATAGCCACAGAGAGGGGATGGCAAAGCTGGAGGAGCCCACAGCAGCCTCTGACCCACCCCCAGCTGGCATGGGCTGTCCCCCTCCTGCTCCCAGCAGGACCCAGGCATTCCCCAGCTGTCCTGGAGGCAGCAGGCGAGACTGGAAGTGAGGGGGCAGTGGAGCATGCAGGACCTGGGAGCACAGAGAAAGGAGGATTTTGTTCACACCACCTCCCTGCCCTCTCCCAGGGCCCCAGCAAGCCCTTGTCCAGCTGTCCTGCCACAGCCTGCCTGGAAGGTGCTTCCATGCCTCAGTTTCCCCATGATGGAAATCTGGACTGGGATCAAAGTGCAGGGATAGCTCTGTCCATGGGAAGTGGAAGAGAAGGAGCCAAGAGGAGCCTGAGCACAGGGCCAGGGCCACCCCACAGCTCACATGACTGCCAAATCCCACTGGGAACAAACCCAAAGGTGGATCCTGATGGGCATCAGGGTTGTACCCCCAGAGCTGGGGTGGTGAAAGGTCCATACTGAGCTCTCAGCTGGGTGGGAATGAAAGGCTGTCTGAGGGTCAGCCAGGGATTAGGGCCAATTTTTGGCAGCAAGAGCTGAGCTCTCTCCTCCAGGTTTGGGGCATCCCCTCTTCTCCAGGCATTTGCTTTTATCCAGAGCTTTGAGGGGATGACAGGAAAACAAGTCAGCTCTCAGAGCACTTTCAAAGGGCTTTTATGTATTCACAAAAACAAACCCAAATGCATATAAGAAAAAAAATGGGAAAACCGAAAAAAACCATCCCAGGAATATGCACAGTCTCTTATCAACAAAAGAATTGCACAAACAGGAGTGAGCTCAGTGCCACTGCACAAGCCCTTCCCCATCCTTGAACCCCATCCATGAGAGCCTGGAGATCATTTTCCCAGTGTCCCAGTAGGTATCAAACACTTGCTGGTGAAGGTGACTGGTGCTGCAGGCTGGGTCTTTCCACCTGAGCTGGGAGGAAAACAGCCTCTAAACCCCAAAGGCACAGCAGTGGGGAAGGAGCAGCTCCTGGGTCCCTTTCCTTGCTCTGGGAAGGGATTTGGGGTCTTCCCTATGGTTTTCCATCTGCCTGTGTCCTGTCTGCCAGCTCCCTGCCTGCCCTGGGCACCTCAGAGCATGGAGCTTTTGGGACAGAGCAGCCAAAGCCATCCTGTGTCTGTATGGCACAGGATGGAGGAGGATGGGGGGACTGCAGGGAGCCCCATCCTTTCCCACTCCCCAGGAGATTTTTTGGGCATGGACTGGCTATGCTGGAGCCCCCCAGGAAGGGAAATCTCATCTGAGCTCTCCTAAACCCCACAGTGTTTGCAGAAGGAACAGGTGAAACAGGCACAAGGATTGCAGATGGCATAAGATCCAACGCCTGCATTTCTGCTGCAGGGAAATGGGGGAGGAATTGGTATTTCTGATGCCCAAATGGGAAGAAAAAGCTGCTATTGGGATTGCTGGAGGGCTTGCAAAGCAAATTGCAGAACAACAGTAACTCACTGCAGAGCCACTGGAGCATCCTGGTGTGATTTCAGCCCCCTTTTTACATTTTTTGAGTATAATTTAACATAATTTTCACAGCAGAAAATCCATTTTCCTCTCCTCATCTCTTAAAAGAAATGGCTGGAACCAACCAGATTTCACACCAGAAGCAGTTTTGTTTTTCCAAGGGGCAGTCTGGGGGTGGGAGGGGGAAGATTCAGCCACTATTTCGGGAGCTGAGGAGAACCCAGTCCTCACCCAACCCCTCCCATCCTCGGAGCCCAAACATCCACAGGATCAGCGCAGGGAGCCTGTCAAGGGTTCAGCCCCTCTCTGTGGCATTGCCACCGGCTCTCTCCAGCACCCCTGTCCCCCCTCACCTGCAGGAGGGTCATAGGATGTCACAGACAGCACCGGCATCCTCGGAGTGGTCGCAGTTGTGGACGTCCCAGCGGATGTGGGAGCAGCGCAGCAGCGAGGGCTCGTGGCCCTTGCACTTGAGGTTGTCGAGGAAGATGTAGCCGCTGCCTCGGCCGTAGCGTGCCTCGCCCCAGGCTGCCAGGGCGTGGCCACAGCCCAGCTGCCTGCACGCCACCTTGGCGTCCCGCAGGTCCCAGGCGTCGTCACACACCGTGCCCCACTGGGACAGGTAGAACATCTCCACGCGCCCCTCGCACCGGTGGCTGCCGTTCACCAGGCGCAGGGACCCTGTGGAGGGGATGGGGTGAGGCAGCCCCTGCCCATCCCAGCGCTGGGTCCCCTTCTCCCTGCCTGCCCTGGGTTCAGCCCACAGCTCCCCACTGCCTCTGCACAGCCGGGAGCAGGGGGGTGACCACCTGCCAGAGCTGGGGGTGACCCTCAGAGCATCGTGGTGGATGTTAACAGACAATCACCTCTGTTCCCAGCTCCATGGCCAATGGTCCTCTGCCTGAACCAGCCTTAGGGGCACCAGGAGAGGCCATGACTTAACATGTCATCAGTTTCTCCCCCTCCCATGGGCTGTTCCAGGCACTGCCAGATCTTGTGCCTCTGCCTGAGCCACTTCTTTTTCCACCCTGTGCCAGCATGGGGCATCCCCAGGGCTGGCACTGTGTCCCCAGGTGATACCCCAGTACCAACCCTCCTTGGGATGAGTCGGGGCCAACGTGGTGGTTGTAGCAGTGGCTTCTTGGAAATGGTCTTCAGTGTCATCAGCACCTGGTGCAGTGGAGGAGAGGTGGGAAAAGTGACTCAGGGGACAGGGTCGGGTCAGAGCCCCCCAGAAGTGGTGTGGGATGGCTGGGGGTGGCTGCAGAGATGTGGGGTGGGATGTGCAGCCACTGTGCACAAAGGGGACCAGAGGGGTGCCACACTCCAGCCATCACCCACACCATGGCACCCACTGCCACTGCTGTCCCCAAGTGCAGGAGAAACCCCAGTGTGTGTGTGCTCATTCTTCACCCACAACCCCATCTAGGAGACCCCATTCCCACAGCCAGCCTGAGCGTGGCCAAAATCCTCCCTACACCCATTCTCCCACTGACTTCCCCACTCAGCTGGGCTTCACCAGAGACCCGCAGACCTCACTCTCACCTCGGCAAATGACCCCGGCGTCCTCGTGGTGGCCGCAGTTGTGCTGCCCCCAGCCCAGGTGGAAGCAGTCGGCCAGGCGCGCCTCGCCGCCGCCGCAGCCCACGTTATCCAGCAGCACCGGCCCGCTGCCGTAGCCGAAGGAGCCGAGCACGGTGGCGGCGAGGGCGGTGCCGCAGCCCAGCTGCCGGCAAACCACCTGGGCGTCGGGGAAGTCCCAGTCGTCGTCGCAGACGGTGCCCCAGGTGCCGCGGTGCCGCACCTCCACCCGCCCGCGGCAGCTCCCGTTCCCGTTCGCCAGCCGCAAGCCGCCACCTGCGCGGCACGACGCCGGGGGGACCAGGGCTCCACAGGGGCTCCGGTGTCCCCTGCGGACCCTCCAAGGGCGTGGGGTGAGCCCCTGGGTTCTGGGGTAATCGCTGGGGATCTGGGTGTAATCCCCTGGGGGTGTGGGGCAAATCCCGGTAGGCACGGGGTGAGTCTCTGGGTTATGGGATAAACCCTGGGGATCTGGGTGCAACCCCCTGGGGGTGTGGGGTGAACCCCTGTGGGCATGGAGTGAGTCTCTGGGTTATGGGGTAACCCCTGGGGATCTGGGTGTAACCCCCTGGGGGTGTGGGGTGAACCCCTGTAGGCACATAACCCTTGGAGAGAATGGGGTGACTGTGGGGATGTCAACTGAGCCTCTAGGGACACAGGGTGAGTTCTGATGATGTGGGGTGACATTGGGCACATGGGCTGATTCCCAAGCAGCATGGGGTTAACACTGTGAGCACAAAGCAATCCCTGGAGATGTGGGATGAAGTCTTGAGTGTCATGGGGTGAACACCCTGTGAGCATGGAGTAAACCCTGCGGATGTGGTGCGAGCCCTGGGGATGTGAGAGAATCCCTGGGGCATGGATTGAGTATTTAGAACATAGAGTGACCTTTGGGGACACAGAAGGAGCCCTGAGGGCATGGGGTAAGCCCTGGGGATGTGGAGTGACTCCCCCAGGGCTGTGGAGCCCCGTGCAGGACTAGCAGCAGCTGCACACTTACTTTCCTGCTCGATGGTCAGGAGCGTGGTGGTGACCACCTCGGTGGCCTGGGAGGGCTGGTCCCTGCTGTCTGTCACTGCTGGGACAAGCGTGGGGACATGTGGGCATGGGGGGTCCAGATCCAGCACCCACTGCCCCTGCCCCAGTTGGTGCCAGTGCCCACCAGCACCACGGCTGCACCCTGGCGAGACCCTGCCGTGGGCAGTGTCACCCCCCGAGCATCACCCATGCATGGCAGGACCCCAGGGTGGCCAGGCTGGGTCACAAGAGGACACAGAAGGCACAGCTTCACCCCCAGATGAGTGACTGCCAACCTCCTACCTGTGGCTGTGGCTGTGAGCGTCTCCTCAGAGCCCAGGGCCACCGAGGTGGTGAATGATGTGATGGTGGATGTGTCCAGCCCTGTGGTGACACAGAGGGATAGAGGTGATACCTGGGAGATTTATCATCAGGATTCATCACCCTTTGTGCTTCATTATCCCCTGCCCCTCTGAGCAAGGCCTGGGGGTGGTGATACCATCGATTTTGTGCCCAGAGGAGGTGCCAGAGGAGATGGGGATGCTTAACAAGGAAAGGACCAGCCTGAAAAAATTGTCCCTCTTTTTTGTCCCTACATCATCCCCTTTGTCCATTTACAGTGGGAAAGGGAAAGCACTGGCACTTACTGCTCCCATCATTGGCCATGATAATGAGGGAATTCAGGGGGATTATTAACATTATAAACAGTAATCAGTGGAGAATGGCAGGAATACATCATTTCAGGAGGGGAAGGGGAGGCAGGCTGGGTCTGGCGCTGTGCCCGGCCCCTGGCAGCCGCTCCCTCCTTCCGGACACGGGCAGCTTGTTTTCCAGCCAGCAGAGCAGGGAAATGGCAGAGGGAAATGGCAGCATGGCAGATGCATTTCCCCTGCAAATCACCACCCCGGCTGTGCTCCGGGCTCTTGGCAGGGGGTTGCTACTCCAGAACACCAGGATGAGGGTGGATAAGGAGCAAGGATGCTCCCACAGAGCAGAGCCTTGGGTATCTCAGCATCTCTCTGAGGATTCCTGCTTGGAGAACAAGATGTCCCAGGGTGTTTCCCCAGCCTGAGGGCAATGCCCTGCCCGGTACCTGTGCAGATGACCCCAGCATCCTCGTGGTGGCCGCAGTTATGGATGCCCCAGCCCAGGCTGTAGCAGGCGGACAGGAAGGGCTCGCTGCCGTCGCAGTTGACGTTGTCCAGGAGGATACGCCCCGTTCCATAGCCAAAATAGGCATTGCTCTTGTAATCCAGGGCTTGCCCACAGCCCAGCTGCTTGCAGACCACGCTGGCATCGCTCAGGCCCCAGTCGTCGTCGCACACGGTGCCCCAGTTCCCGCGGTAGAAGATCTCCACCCGGCCCTGGCAGCTGTCGGGGCCGCTCACCAGGCGGATGCTGCCGTCACCTGCAGGTGCCAGCATGAGCTGAGGAGGGTGTGGTGTCCATCCCTGCACGTGGCACAGCCATGTCACTGTGCCCGTGATGGCAAAGGAAATGAGTGAGAAAGAGCGGGGAAGGGGCGAAACTTTAGAGCAACGGGGCTTGGGAACCTTGGGAACCTCTGGATAGGGCGTGGCCATGGCCATGGCCAGCACAGTGATGGGCTCTGGGGTCTGCACCTCAGGGTTGGGAGGCTTCAGGAGGGGCAGCAGGTGACAGTCCCTCAGTCCCCCCTGCAATGACTGCTGAGCAGCTTACTTTCCCCATCCTGTACTGAGGCTGTGAGGGTCCTGGTGGTCGGTCCTTCGCTGACTTGCGTGGGTGAGAACTCTGCAAAGTGAAGCAGAGAGATTGCACCTGCTCCTCCGCCTCAAAGCTGGAGGGATCCCTCCTGCCCCACTGTTCCAGGAGGGTCTGCAGCAAACCAGCCCCAGCTGGGGGTTTGCAGCTGCACCCCCCAGCCAGAGTTCTCTGCCAATGCCTCCAGCCTCTCTTGTGCCCTCAGACCTAGATCCCCACCTCCTTTTTCACTCCTTCCACCTCTCCTCTCCAAGAATGCCATGATTCATTTTCCTGCTCAATCCACAGCCTCTGTTCTCTGGTTGCTGTTGGTACAACCCACCAGCCAACCCAGCATCCCTGCCTTTCATCCCTCCTTTCCCAAGCCCTGCTTCTGCAGGAGTGGGGATTCACGGAGCAGCTGCTCCAGGTCTGCACAGCCTCACTTTCACAGCTCACTGATGCCTGGCTGATGAGCAAACCTTGCACAGTGAGGGAGGAACGTGTGTGGGGTACATAAGGGTCGTCACTGAGCCGTTCTACTTTCACTTGCCAAGTTGAAACACTTTCCACTGCTTTTCTCACCTTTAGGAACATCTCCTACTGAAAAGCTCAGCAATTTAAAGAAACACAAGTCAAAAGGGGAAAGAGCAGTCGGGCAGCAACTGACTCAGAGGCAGGAGCGTGGGTGGGCATGTGCTCTTTCCCCAGGGATCATGCTGGAGAGGGCGCAAAGTCCCCGAGCTGGGAGTGACAAGGAACACAAAACAGGCTGGTCACCTTATGGAGCACCAGTCTGTGGAGCTGGGAGCTGACCTGGATTGAGGAGAGGGGTGAAAGAAGGATGCAGAGGATGTTTGGCTGACCCAGGTCAGAAAACCAGACTCTGAGATAAGAATTTGGGCTCCACCAAGGCCCCTGCAGCCCCCAAATCTTGCACTCCACAGGAGCCCCCAGCTCTCCTTGCTCCCAAGGAACCCATTCCTGTTACCATTGCACACAACAGCCACATCCTCGTAGTGGTAGCAGTTGTGGATGCCCCAGCCGTGGCTCCAGCACTCGCTCAGAGCTGCCTCCCAGCCCTTGCAGTCCACGTTGTCCAGGAAGATGGGCCCACTGCCCTGGCCGAAGGTCATGGCAGCTGGGAGGGTGATGGCATGGCCACAGCCCAGCTGGCGACACACCACGGTGGCATCCACGATGTCCCAGTCGTCGTCGCAGACCGTCCCCCAGGAGCCGTTGTAGAGGATCTCCACCCGGCCCTGGCACCGGCTGGGCCCGTTGGTGAGGCGGATCTCTGGGAGGAGGGAACAGAGAGGTGCCTCAGCAGGGACCATGTGTTGGGTTGATGTGGCCAGAAATGTGAATTCTGTCCCCATCTGTTAACCCAGCTGGGGCAGTGACCCTGATCTCCTGGCACACATTATCTGCTCATGGGCCATCTTTAAACCAGCTGGGCAATCATCTTTATCTTCCCACAGCCCATCCTCCCTCCAGGAGATATCATCTGCTGCTGGCCCAGTGAGTCCCAGTGCATGACTGATAAAATTCCATCATCCCACTGGGAGATGCTCCAGCCAGGGGAGCAGCCAAGCCTTTCCTACCCAGATAAAAACTGACATTTTGGACACCAAGGGACCTTCTTTCCACTGGATTCCAGAGGAAAGCCAGACCTTTGCACATCATCCCTGGAGCTTCAGAGGAAACTGCACCTTCTCCAGGAGCACTGCTCCAGCTGAACCACATCTGCCACTGCAGGAGGATGCAGCCACCATTGAATGGGACTGTGCCAACACCCTGACTGACTGACGGGTGTCAGCTTGGATTCTGACTCTGGCAGGGTCTGGGATTGTTCTGTGTAATACTGCATTGCTATTTTAATTTTCCTAGTAAAGAACTGTTATTCCTAATTCCCCTATCTTTGCCTGAGAGCCCCTTAATTTCAAAATGATAATAATTTGGAGGGAGGGGGGTTTACATTCTCCATTTTAAAGAGAAGCTTCTGCCTTTATTGGCAGACACCTGTCCTTCAAACCAGGACAGACCAGTATAGGAACAGGGTGATACAGGGACACAGAGATACAGGGACAGAGGAACACAAGGCCAGGGGAATACAGGGACACAGGAGCACAGGAATACAATGCCAGGGGGACTCAGGGGCTCAGGGACACAGGAACACAGGGATACAGGAGCACAGGGACAGAGGGACACAGGAGCACAAGGCCAGAGGCACTCAGGGACACAGAGCCAGAAGACTGCAGCTGGTCCCTCAGCAGTGCCAAGATCTCTCAAAATCCCCAGCTCCAGGCCTGGGCTCCCTCCTTGCTGAGTTCTGCCCCACTGGCCATGGGAAGCAAATCTACATCAAACTCCTGCTCCTTAAATAAAATCCTGCTCCTTCTCTGTAGCACAACACAGTTGTTGGCTTGGTGCTGCCCACCTGCTGGTGGGACACGGGCTCCCCTTCATCTGCTGGCAGCAGTGGCTGTGGAGACACAGCAGATCCCAGTCCAGGAATGAGAGCACCATCACCAAGGCCAGGCTGGGCAAGGATTTGGGCAGCCTGGTCTAGTGGAAGGTGTCCCTGCCCATGGCAGGAGTAGAATGAGATGTTTTTTAAGATCCCTTCCAACCCAAACCATTCTGTGGCTCTGTGATGCTCCCATCATCTCGCCTGCTAATGGGCAAAAACCCAGTGGGTGAAGGGAAGAGCAGGCAAGTGGCACCACTTGTTGATTTGCAATAGGTGACAAGTGACAAGATACAATTAGCAAATTTGTATTAGCCTCAAGAAATACATCCAGAGCTGGTCCCACTCGGGAGCTGGTGGGATGGAGATGATCTCTCAAGCTGCTGGCAACAGGGAGTAGGTGTGGGAGTGCCCAGGGTCTACCACATCAAAGGAATTATTTACTTGTGTGTGATGCATGGCACAGTGACAGGGATTCAGCAGGAGGTGGCAGAAATCTCCTCTCAGGATAATTAGCAGAATAGGGATAATAAAGAATCTTTATTTCCTTTCTGTAAAAGAAGTTTAACTTCTTCTTGCTATTTTTTGTTCTAAACCAATATCTTTCCTTTTTAAAAAATTCCCCAAATCCCTTCTTTTACATGAAAATGCATTTTTCAATTACAAAACTTCCTGGAGAAAAGTGACTTTAAGAGAAGAATCTCACCTGGGAATGGCAACATCTCAGGCTCAGAGGTGGTGCCTGCAAGGGAGAAGAGAAAGGATCAGCTCTCCCCAGAAAGGAGGAGGTGAAGCTTGGAGAGGGATGGCAGCAGGGATGGGATGGGTGTGTGGGGACTGGCAGGACCCAGCAGCCCTTGGACCCTACCCTTTCCTGCAAAGTCCTGGTGTTTGTGGGGGATAAAAAGAACACCCTTCCCCAGGTTGTTCATCTGCTTCACAGGTGGGGAAACTGAGGCAGCACATGAGTGACTGTGGCTCTGGTGAGATTGTGCTTGAAGCACAAGGTGACATGTGTGACCCTGGTGAGCTCAGTGGCCAGCAGAAGCCACTCCAGGTTGGTCCTGTCTTAGCCCAGGTCTTGGGCACCTTTTTGTCCATCCCTGGCTCCATTGCTGCCTTGCTGCTCCTGCATCCTCCTGCCCCATCACTCCCATGGAAAACTTGAATGGTGAGATGGGAACAAGGAAAATCAATTCTGCCTAGCTTGAGAAACCCACTGGAGATCTCCTGATGGAAGATGCTGCACCCTGTGTGCACTTAAATTGATTTTTTTTCTTTTATTTCCCCAACAAAATCCACTTTTTGGAAGCTCCATAATTACATAATTACATGAAAGTACCAGCACACCTGCTGATGGGGTGCAGCCACCTTAGGGTGTGAACAAACCTCATCCAGAGGGAGGATTGAAGGATGCAGGATGTGTCCTCATCTCTGGACCCCCCCTCCCACAGCTGGGTACAAAATGCCTCTCAGCCCCACTGCTAAGTGATAGGAATGCTGGCAGTGTGGGTCACTGAGGGATCCAGCTCATCTAGGAACTCACAGCAACATGAATGAACATGATGCCCTGGGGTGTGGTGGTTGGGGATGGGTGGCTGGACCTCATAGACATCTCAGTCCACAAGCAGCTGTCCAATGCTGGAGCCCTGCACAGATCTCTTGGGCATCCAAGGTGTCCTGGGCTTCAGGCTCTGGCTGCACAACCCACTCCCATGGGTGACACCTTCCAAAATCCTTCCAAAACTGGTGGAAGGTGTCACTGCCCGTGGCAGGGGGTTTGGAACAATCGCTTCCAACCCCAACCGTTCTGTGATTCTATGATGCCTCCATGCCAATTACAGCACCCAAGGGCTGATCAACACCCGTGGGTGCCTCTGTGGCCTCTTTTCCTCCCACTCCCTGGGAGCAGCCCTGTCCTGCTTCTCTCTCAGCCCACAAGCAGTGATGTGAAGGTCAATCCCAGCGCTCCGGAGGCGGATGCCACGCCGTGAGCAGCAGTGTGAGCCTGGGGGGACAGTGCAGCAGATGAACCCACCTCCCTTTTCCTTGCTAGGACGTTGCCTGGGAGACCATTAAGGCAGCCAGGAATCAGGGCTGTCAAAGAAAGACCTAGAAGCCCCAAGAGAAAGGAGAATAAGGCAACTGTCTGGCTGTATCCATGACTTAGCAGGGATGCTGGGATGAACAGCAGCAGCCAGGGAACTCCAGCATGGTCAGTGCTCCTGACCTCCCCAGCTGGAACAGGCATGGAAAGGGATGCTGTGATTCCAGCTAGAACTGGGGATTAAACAGGTGAGACCATGGGAGCAGAGAGGCTCTGCAGGAGAGGACAGGGAAGGATACAGCAGTCCTGTGGGCTGGACTACAGGATAGAGATAATTCAGCTCATCCCTGCACCAAAAATGGGGAGACACGAGGGTTTCTAGGAAGAGTGTTTGATCCTGGTTTGTATTGATTTTTAACACCTAGTCCACTCCAGTGCAGAAAAAGCAGTGGATAAAAAAGACGTTGATAAATATTCATCTCCCTTTAAGTCAAAATCAAAGCTCTGAAATATTCATTTAAGAGCATCCTCCAGCAAAGTCAGGAGAGGTCTGAAAAGAATATGCCTGGTGTGTCTGCAATAATGAGGAATGAGAGAGAAACTGTCTTTTTCGAGAAGAGAGAGAGCCATCCATGTTTCTCTGATCCAGCTTCACAAAGCCAAAAGAAAAGGAGAAACAGCTCGAGTAAACACTACTGCTGAACAAAACCATCAAATAGGAGGATAAATGGCCTTTCGTTAGCGACTAATCTGTGCCCATTAGTGAAGAGAACCAGGAGGGCCAGGCGATTCAGGTGACAGCGACAGAGCCACCAGGGTCCCCACACCTGGAATGTGGGCGCGGATGCTGCCGCAGCATCCCGGGGGGAAGGGAAGCACCAGCTGAGCGGGTGGGAAGGTAAAACCCGATTTAACTCGATTAGGATGTCTGACTACACCTGAATTCCCAGTTTTCTGGCTGGCTGTGCCTTGGCGCGGGTTTGTTGAGGCAGGAATGCGTTCCCCACCGCCCGGCTGTAATTACATGGATAGAGTCACACTGGGATAACTACGCTGCCACAGTACTCGAGTGGAGCCGCCTTCCAGAGCAGGAACGGCTTTTCCCAGGTCTGTCTTAATGCTTCCCATCCTGGCTGGACAGTGCCTGCCAGGAGTGAATAGGGGCCGTTGTCCTCAGGGGATGGGTGCTCATTCCACCCTTTTCTTCGGCAGGACTGGTCCCACGGGTCCTAGGGAACAAGTCCAGGAGCATCCCTTGGCCATCAGCATCTTCCCATGGGTGCTGCCTGCCCCATTTCCCTGCCTGTTCTCAGTGCTGGGCTTTCCATCACAGCCAGGTCACGGTGGGACACAAGAGCTGAACTTGCTCCCTCCATCCCTGTTCACACTTAGCGCTGTAGGTAACCCTACACAATAGCCCCGTGCCTGGAGAAAATCTGCCCACAAATCTGAGCTGGAGAGGGATCACGGGTGCCTAAAACCCCTCCCACTGCCCCAGGCGGGAGCTCACCGGGGCTGAGGAGGACGAGGAGGACAAGGAGCGTGGCTGGCATCAAGAAGAGAGGCAGCACCTCGATGTCCGGCCTCCTTGTGCCGTGCCGGGTGTCCGGACAGGGACCCAGTGTCATTGCTGCTTGTCAGTCCTCCTGCAGGCGAATTTCCAGAGGATACCTCCCTGAAACATGCAGACAGCAGTGTTAGTGGTGGTGGCCAGGACAGCCCGTGGTCACCAAGGGCCATGCAGGACCTGTGAACATGTCCCTCCTCAGTATTTGCAGAAGCAGTGACCAGGAGACACATGAAAAGTAATTCCAGCTGGATTCATTGAGAACAAGCTATTTTTTTTGAGTGGCAAGATGAAGCTGAAGTGCCGTACCCCACCTGCGAGATAAAACTCAGCAGCAGGGAATGTCAGCAGAAAAAGAGGAATAGATTAAATATTTTGAGATTGCGTTTCCCCTCATTTACTGCTCAGTGCCGAAGGGGTGGATTTCCAGCTCTGTGTGCCTCGCAGGCTGTCTGGGAGAAGGGTGGGTGCTGCTCCTGCTGGCCGGGGCACCCCTGGGAGCTCAGCCGCACATCCCCGCTGTCCCAGCAGCCGGGCTGGCGGCAGCGTGCGCTGGGGGAGCAGTGCCATCGTGAGGATGCTCCCGCACGCCGGCTCCAAAGCCGGGCTGTCAGGCTTAGCTCAGCGGAGACCTAAAGTTAATCCCTCCAGCCGGCACACCAACTCCTGAACGGAGTTCAGCACAATGACTGCTGCTGCTTCAGGCATCTACTGGTGGTCAGAAACTTGGGAAAGATCATCGAAATCCACTGTATCTGTGACTAACCCCTCCTTCCCATGGAAACCCCTCATCCAGCCTTTTGCTGCTTGTGGTTTTCCCATGTGAAGGCACGGGATGAGAAGAGCTGCCAGGTGGGACCTGGTGTCCACCCAGCCAAGGCCCCTCCAGACCACGGGCTGGGGAGATTCCAGAACCTCCAGACCAAGGTTTGGACTTCATTGCCCACAATCTCAGAGGATTTCTGACTGGAGCCGCTACTGTTTGGTGAATAAGAGGCTTTTAGGGTTGATGTGAATTTCAGCTTTTTAAGGTATTTTTAAAGCGTGAGGGGAAGTGTTCTAGTCCATGGGATTTGAGTAAAGACGTGAGCTGGGATGTGTAACACATCCCAAACCACATCCCACTCTTCCCCAAACCCTTCCTGCTGTGGTGTAATGCTGAACACTGTAGGGAGAGATGATGGTGGACCAAAGGGTGTTCTGTGCACCAGCAAGAGGTGAGGAGGTGCAGGAAGGAGCCCTGGATGGGACACAGCCCCGTTACACCTCCCTGATCTCTGCTCGACTCCTGCTGACCAAGCCTCTGGAGGAGCCTCACCAGCGGACAGACAGCTCAGTGATGGGGGCTGAAAACCAATCTACTCGCTGAGGTGGTGGCTTTCAATACTCCATTCATCCCTCCTGAAGCATGGAATAATGTCGCCTTTTGTCCCAGGGGCGCTCCCCTCCCCGCAGCGGGGCAGGGCTGACAGACGGCCCCTCCGCCCCCCGGCCCGGCCAAACCCCGGCATCGCGTCCTGCCCGCAGGGACGTTGTCATCGTTGTCATCGCCGGCCACTTTTGTGCCGGAGCCAGCGCGTTCCTGCTCCCTGGCAGGGTGGCAGCAGGCATTAACCACTGCGGTGCTGTGCCACGGCTGACCCCAAAGAGAGAAAACCCAGCTTTACTTCTACTTCTGTGCTTTTCCAACTGCTTCTCAATCCTCACCCCAACGCTCAGCATTCAGCTGAAAACTGAACACCCTTCCTTAAACCCAGGGGTGTTGGGGCTCTTTCAGGATCCCCATAGATTAAAATCTGGTTTTAAGCCGTAATTAACGGTAGGAAAACCCAACATCCCTTTTAACATCACTCAGAGAAGCTGTGGCTGTCCCATCCCTGGAAGTGTCCAAGGACAGGTTGGACAAGGCTTGGAAAAACCTGGGCTAGAGGAAGATGACCTGCCCATGGCAGGGGGGGAACAGATGGGCTTCAAGGTCCCTTCCAACCCAAACTATTTTGTGATTTTGTGGTGATTCTGTGATTTAAAGCGTTGCTGAATGTGGGGTTATGGAAGTCCCTTCACATCATGATTTTCCAGCTGTCAGGTGTCCTGTGAAGCCACCCCCCAACCATGGACCCGATGGGAGAAGCAGCAAATCCTCCATCACCCCCATCCTGCACAAGCATTGACCACCAGGGATGGTACAAAACTCACAGGGCTTTAATGTGGGGCACAGAAGGTCCCTGCTTTCACCCCAAATAACACACCACAGCAGACACACTGTGCCAAACCAGCTCTTTGCCCTCGGTGAAAACTCCCTCCTCCCACCTGGGCACAGGACCCCACAGGTCCTTTCATCCCTTTTGGTCCCCTCTGAACACCTTGGCCACAGCTGGAGTGAACCTCAGTTCTCTGTTTATCACTTCTTCACTATCTTCACTTCACTTATCACTTTTTAACTATTCAAACAACTTCAGGAGAAATCACAGTTTTCAGCTGCCACCGCCCCACCAGATCATTATTTGTAATTACCACCCTGGTCTTAGAAAAAGCATCATAAATCCACATACCTGTTTGGTATTTTCTCTCCAGTGTAAAGATGGAATCCCAGAAATATCTGCCCTCTTTTGAAATAAACAAAGAAGCTGGCTAGTTAGTTATGAAATATTAAAAAATAATATTTGAAATTAATATTCCTGGTAAGATGTGATGGGGATAAGGCAGGATTTTTTTCTTTAGGAGAGATATTGCTTAGTAAATTTTTTAAAAAATTAAAAAAGGGGAAGAAAATGGATCTCATCCATCAACGGAACAGCTCCAGCCTGTCATCTCTTTGCATTTTGGGGGCTGCTGCTGCTGGGTTACAGCAGGATGGCAGCCCTGCAACCCATCCTGGGACAGGTCATCCCCAAAGCAAAGGAGAAAGAGAGGGAGCAGGAGAAGGGAGAAGAAGAGGAAGAAGAAGCAGAAAGAGGAGAAGAGAGGGAAGACCGCTAAGGAGACATGGCGGGGAGGGAATGGCTCGGGTTTCAGGGAGGCAGGCAGGGACACATCCTTAAATTGGGTGCTGGCAGAGACTGGGTTACGCCTCGAGGGGAAGGAAGAAGCTTTTTCAGAGGATTTGGGCTTTTCAGCTCCTTCCCACCTCCCTCCTGGGCTGTCTGAGTGCCCACCTGGAGAGGAAGTCAGCAATAACCATCTGGCTGGAAATGCTTCTGTCGGTGCCTGAGCCAGCGCTGGGATGCAGCAGGAGGGGGTGGTTCTGACCTCCTTCCCTGCCTGGGGGAGACCTGATCCTTGGGCAAACCATGGTCTTGCCTGGCTGTTCCTAGGCAAGAAAGTACCTTTAGAAGTCCCTTTTACGGGAGTTTTCCTGTCTGACCATCCAAGGCATCTCTGCTGAGGATGTTAGAGGGACCTGACCTTATCCTTCTGCTCTCAGCACAGGTGAGGGATGTCCTAAGGCTGGAAACCTTCCCCATCCACCTCCACCACCTTCTGCTCTACACATTCATGTTGTCTTACTTCTAACCAGGGCATCTCTTTATTGTAAAAAGAATTGTGTATATTTAATAATTTTTAACTATTACAGCCTTTTAACCATCATTGCAAGTAAAAGACAGATAATGTGAGACTCTTGGGTCCCAACAGGCTTGAAGACCACAGAAAAGGAACCTCCAAACATACTGGGTTTCCCAGTCTTATGAATTCTTAAGTTCCCCAGCAATTTTAGGAGTCTGGTGTGCTTTTGGCTTTGGTGTGCTTTTTGTGTTTTGAACAAGTTGATTTTATGAGCCACAGGATTCCTGCCCTCGTTCTCACAGGAGGCAGAATTTGCCTTGTGGCTCTTGCTGGTGCATTTTTCCACTTATTTCTATGCAAAGCCCAGACCTCTAAATGCCCTAAAAAGCCTGGGTTTTGTATTTTAGCTCTGCACAAAGCCAGCTCTGGCTACAACAGTCACCAACTGCTTCTGCTGTTCCTTTCTTGCAGGGATTTAGTAATTAGCAATTAGGCACTTTTATTTCCCAGTAGCAGCAAAGTTCTAATTAACCAGATCATGAGCACAAGTTTCAAAGGTGCCTTTTAAGTCTGTTTTGCCTAAACTTTGACAAACTCCCTGCTGTCCTGGCTGTCTGCCAGGGCCCATGGACTGGGAATCATCAGCTCCAGCATCAATCCACATCCAGATTTTGCAGACCAGGAGCATAACATGGAGATGCAGGGATAAGATGCTCTCCACCCTGTCCAGGATTTCTCTGGGGCAGCATCTCAGCCTTTCTCCATGTCTACATCATTC
Organism: Oenanthe melanoleuca; assembly: GCF_029582105.1. Taxonomy (NCBI): domain Eukaryota; kingdom Metazoa; phylum Chordata; class Aves; order Passeriformes; family Muscicapidae; genus Oenanthe; species Oenanthe melanoleuca. The sequence continues at coordinate 5,931,774 of NC_079352.1, forward strand.
CTGCATGTGCTTTGAGTGGCTTGGCAGTATCAGGCTAGGGGATTACACTGCTCTGAAGAAAAGAAAACACAGCCAGCCTTATTCAAGGAGCAGCCACAACATAAGAAAGGCTAATTATAAAATTCCACAGGACAGCAAGGCTGTTCTCTTGTGTGCCAGGAAAAAAAGAAGCTCTTTTTGTGCTTCCTGATGGTCCTGCTGCCCAGTCAGGCAGGGACACTCTGGGACACTCCAGAGATGCTCATGGGAGAGAAGCTTCTGGAGGGGTCAGGGTTGTCCCCACATCCACTCAGCAGCTGCCACCTGCCACAGGCAGCATCTGCTGCAGCTTTCTGTGGCAGTGGGTGGCATCTCCAGCAGACCTCCTTTCTGGCAGCAGTTTGGCCATGGGTAGAAACTGGGAAAAACAAGTGGCTAACAAAAGTGCAGAAAATACAAGCCTTCCAGAAAAAGAAAAAGAAAAAGAAAAAGAAAAAGAAAAAGAAAAAGAAAAAAACAAAACAAAACAAAACAAAACAAAACAAAACAAAAAAAAAAACAAAAAAACAAAAAAACTATCCAAAACCAGAAACCAAAACAAAAATCAAAACCAAAAATCCCAAACCGATTTTCCTTTTTGATGACTTGGGAAAATAAAGAGGAGAGATAAACTAATTTATCCAGGCTATACCATGACCAGGAAATGCATTGGGGATGTAAAGAAGAGCCCGGTGCTGTATGAAAAAGCCATAACTGAAACAAAATACATCTTCTTGCTGCCAGGAGGGAAACACAAGGCTAAGAACACCAGTTGCTGTTTCGAGCCATTAGCTGCTGTACAAAGAATGACAGGATTCCCCTGCTGATTGCTGGGCTAAATCACCAGGTATTTAGGGGCTCCTGCTGCTGTTTTCACTTTGGGGAACACTGGCATGAAAAATGCAGCAGGATGGAGCCTCCTTTCCTTCCTCTGCTCCTCCTGCTGCTGCAGGGTTCAGCAGTGATGGGATCCTGCAATGTGGGGTCCTGGGAGCTCTCAGCCCCAAACCAGCCTGTGTCCAGCAGCCTTTGGAGAAAGAAAAGATGTAAATCCAGCACAAGACCATTTTGTTTCTCTGTCCTGACATCAAGCCTCGCCTCAGTGCAGCTGGAGCTATGCTATTTGGGAACCACGAGCTGATTTTAAGAGGTTTTCTGGCAGTTTGCAAGTACTGAAGGAATGGCACGGTTGAGGAAAGAGAAGTGGAAATCCCCAGAGAGGCTCAGCATCACCCTGGGCTGCAGCAAGAGGTACCCATCCCCTCCCCAGACAAAATCACCTTTGTTCCTCCCTAATCTGCTTCCTGCCCGTGCTGCAGAAAGCACCTCAGGCAGGTGGGAAGGAGCAGCCCAAGGACGCGGTGCTGACAGGAGGGCAGCAGACCCATGCCATGGGCTCCGGCTGCCATCCCGGGCTGGGGAGGAGCAGGAACGGATCACAGCGGGGTGAGGGGATGGGAAACAGGGAGCCGGGTGCCCTCCGTCACCAAAGGCACTCCTTGTGGACCAGAAAACTCCTATTTCTGCCTGTCATTACCTCTGGGGGTGAAACTTCAGCTGGCAGCAGGATCCTATGGGAAAACAGCCATATATATATTATATATATATATGCAGGTATTTGTATAGATGTATTTATTTTAATGACTTGTCCCTTGGGACCAGCACTTGCTGGCTTCTCTGCCAGCCCTGGGGAATTCATGCATCCCACTCCTGCTGCAGCCTCAGTGCTTTTAGATTCACCCCCAGAGAGTACAAACTGTGCCAAAGTGGGTGATTGGGAAGGGATGACCTGTGCGGGGACAGACAGGCTGACAAGACAGATGGGGTGGACATCGCTGCCTGCCCGTGCAGGAACCTGCGTGGGATGGAGGAGCCGTGGCTTCATGGGTTGGAAGGGACCTTAAAAGATTCATTTAGCCCGAGGAAAGCTGCGGAGGGATGGATGGATGGATGGATGGATGGATGGATGGATGGATGGATGGATGGATGGATGGATCGCCTGCCTCGCCGGCTGCCGCGCGGCTGAGTGTGCACTAGGTGGCACGCAGCTGCAGGGAGAGGCGCCTGCGACAGCGAGGAAAGGCTTGGATTCGGGGAGAGAGAGGAAAGCTCCACTGGGAAAAGCAGGCAGAAGGCAGAGCGGGATGAGTTCTGCCCCTAGTTAGCACTAATGGCGAGGTGAGTGTGGCCAGAGCAGGTGAGACAGGAACACAACCCAGAGGATTCGGTTCCAGAGTTTCCCAGCTGGATTTAGCAAAGGCAGGAATGGAAAGAGCCTTTAGATTGGGTTCAGGACGACAGGAAAAGGGACAGGGGTTTCAAATGAGAATGGTAAATTTAGGATTGACATAAGGAGTGAATGTTTTATGATGAGCGTGGTGAGGCCCTGGCACAGATTGTCCAGAGAAGATATGGATATTGGAAGTGTTCAAGGTCAGGGTATGTGGGGCTTGGAGAAACCTGGGGTGGTGGAAGGTGTCCCTGACCATAGCAGGGGGTTGGAACAACCTGGGCTGGTCCCTTCTAACATAAACTGTTCAAGATTCTGTGATATCCCCAGAGAAGGCAGGCAGTGGAGCACAGAGAGAGGAGCTGAGCCCATGGGGCATCTCCCACTACCAGCAGGGATGTGGAACACGTCCTCTCAGCAGGTAAATCCCAGCAAGGTCACCCAGCAGGAGGGGGATGCTCACACCAGATCCATCCCTTCTTTGTCTAACTCGTCCCTGGCAGGAACCAGCAGTAGCTGCTGCAGAGGAAAATGAAAAGAAATTTCGCCTATTATCCTTTGCCTGCAGAGGAATTTCTTCCTAATTCCTGTCACTTTGAGTTTGTCTGCTCAGGGAAATTAATCTGAAATCGAGTGGGCTGTGAATTCAAAGTGCTGCAGCAATCCCAGCAGAGCTTGGACAGGCAGCTTCCTAAGTGGCCAGGCTATTCCCTGGAGCACCAGGCTAAGCCTGGCAATTTAATAGAGCCTCAAGCATCAGGTTTTGTAGACATTAGTGCAGGACCTCGAGCCAAAACCGTGTGAGAGGGAGCAGCCACGGAGAAATTAATTCAACAGCCTTCCAGCACCACTGCAAGAAAAGGAGCAGGGGGAAGGCAAATATTTGGCTGGTTATCCCAGTGTGTGGATGGATCAGACAGGAGATGATGCCACGTTGGAGGACTCAGTGCTTTGCATACTGATTTGGGGAGCATGCAGAGAAGGGTGTGGGAAAGAACAGCATGGGTTAAAAGGGATCCAGCTGAAAAATAAAAAAGCATAAGGGACTATGTTAAAATCTGGGGATCATTAAGGTAAAAGTCATGTAAAATATAAAATATTTTTGCAGGCAGCGAGGATTGTGAGGTCTGCAACACTGTGAAAACAGGGTCCTTAGGGACAGCAGGACACTGAGGTTCAGCTTTTAGACTCGGGGATCATCGAGGATCTTTACAGCCACCCTCAGACAGAACAGCTGGAGGAAGTTGTGCAGTGGGGTCTGACAGGCTCAGCTGGTCACCAGACCCCGGATTCACGTTGCCCATGGCACTGTTAACCCCTTTCAGGTTGTTGGACCATGGATCAACCTGTGGAATACAGGACAAATGATGGAGAGGTGTGAGAAAGGGGAGACTGAGGACCAGCCATGCACTTGTACTGCTGAGATGAGGTACCTCATCCACTCACTGTGCCTGGCAAAACCTTCCAGGGACCCTGATGCAAGATTAGATCATGAATCCCTGCTAAGAAAAAAAATTAATAAATGCAATACAATTTAAGACTCTTCCCACAGCTCAGCCACCACCTGACTGGTTTATCTCCCCTGTACAGCCCTTCCCTCCACCCAGGAGCTGCACCCAATTCACCTCTGCTCTCCCCCACCCTGCAGCCCTTATCAGTAGAACCCTTCAGCCCCAGAGCATCACCCTGAGCCCTTGCCCATTCTCTCTCACCAGCCAGGACTCCTCACAGGGAGCATCCCCTTATTTCCCAGCCATGCCATAAAGGTCTGCAAGACTTGCTAGAAACCCTTCTTCACCGTCCTCAAATCTCCCTGAAACCTTTTCCTATTTAGGATCACAGGATATTTAATACCTGTCCACCCATGCAACCACAAGGATCACATAGTCTGCTCCCAGCAATGCTTTATGAAGCATTCCTATCTATTTTTCAAGAAAAAACCCCTTTGCCTTGCTCTCCAGTTTCTAATTACAGCCGCAGGAGACAGGAATCCCAAGCACCTGAGTTGTAAATGTGAATCTTATTGCTTAAGCAGACACATTACAAGCAGGCTATCAATCACTTCTGGCAATTATTAGTACTTTGTGAGTAATTTGAGCTCAAGTATGTGACAGCCTCATCCATCCTGGAGAGAAATCCATGAGCATTTGCATATGAGGCTGAGCTGTGGGGGGATGCAGCTCCAGAGGGTTTTCACTGGAGCTGTCGTGGTTATGTGCTTGGCATTGTACATTTTGGGATAAAAACCAACTTTATTCAGGCTCTGTAAAAATGAGTCTCATGTATTTAACCCTGGAAGAAGAGTTTTATTATATCCCTCATTCCTACAGTATAAAGTGGTTCTATATGTTATTTTTTGCTGTAACTACTACAAACATAATGTTCTTTATTTTATAAGCCTTTTGGGGCAGGTGTATCAGGACATGGGTGAATCAATACTGCTGGTGTAAAGTCCAAGGAGGTTTCAAGTCATTTGTTATGGACTGGCAAACACTTCCTGGTTCAGAAGAATTATGACGATCTTAAGGGTCCTTTCCAACTTAAATAATTCTCTGGTTGTGTGGTTCTTTAACCAGTGCTGCAAAGTCTTGGTGGGGGACCCAGGAAAGGGGAAAACCCACGTGGGGTCTAACCTACCTCTAAGAGAGCATGAAGTGATCCAGCACCCTCCAAGATGCTCCAGGATCAAAGGAATCCCTGAATAAACACACACATCTTGCAGGGGGGGTGATGGAGGTGCAGCAGCCAGGAGGGAGCAGTGCTGTGTCCTTGGAGAGATCTGTGGCACGTGGGGTTGTGTTCCACTATCCTCATGCCAAACAAGGAACAAGCATCTCCCAGGCTTTGCTTTGGATTTACATGAGTGTCAACTAAACCCTCAAGGTGGTGAGCAGCTGATTAATCCAGGCTGGATCTGGGTCCAGGGGTCACAGACACATTCTCAGCTCCCATGCCCAGCACCCAGAGGTTAAACTGCAGGAGAGGCTGCACTGGGGCCACACACCCCATCACACACATACACACACAGAGATCCCATCACACACATCCCATCCCACACACACACACACAGGGGCACCTCACCCCCCCAGTACTACACATGCTCACACTCACATGGACAATATATCATACTCAAAGTCTGTCACACACTTATTATCATACACTATCACCCACTATCACACTCACACTCATTATGACACACTGTCTCACACTCACTATCACATGCACAGTCACTAACACTCACTGTCACACTCATTATCGCTATCACACACTCATTGTCACACTCATTCCTGCACACTTGCACTCATTATCATTATTACACTCATTATCATACTCATTATCACTATCACATACTCAAAATCGCATTCGGTCCTGCACACAGTCTCACACTCAGGCTCATTGTCACTCTCATTATCAAACAGTCATCACCACACTCGGTCCCGAATACTCACACTCATCACACTCATTATCACACTCATTACCATACTCATTATCACAGTCATTATCACTATCACACGCTCATTACCACACTCATTAACACACTCATTATCACTATCTCACGCTCATTATCACTATCACACTCTCATTACCACGGTCGCCCCGCACACTCACACTCATTAACACACTCATTAACACACTCATTAACACACTCATTATCACTATCTCGCGTTCATTATCACTATCACACGCTCATTACCACACTCATTAACACACTCATTATCACTATCTCACGTTCATTATCACTATCACACGTTCATTAACACACTCATTATCACTATTTCACGATCATTATCACTATCACACGCTCATTACCACACTCATTACCACACTCATTACCACACTCATTACCACACTCATTAACACACTCATTACCACTATCTCACGTTCATTATCACTATCACACGCTCATTACCACGCTCGGCCCCGCACCGCCTCACGCTCACCGTACTCTCCCTCACGCCTCCACCAATCACGTCCTTCCCTCCCCCTTGGCCCCGCCCCTGGCCCCGCCCCTCCTGGCCCCGCCGCGGCCCGGCGTGCGCACGCGCGGAGGTTCCGTGGCGGCGGGCCGGGAGCGGCAGCGCCGGGCCCTGCGAAGGGTGAGGGGTGACGGCACCGGGGCACAGCGGCGCCGGGACGGCGGGTGGGTTCAGCTGGGCTGGGCTTCGCAGGACGGGCACCCCCGGTCGGGCACCTCCGCTACCCGGTTCCCTGTGCCGTTCGTGAGGGACTGCCCGGGCCGTTGCGTCCGCTTCGGGCCGACCTGCTTGGCGTCCCGTCTGCCTGGGGACACGGGCGCTGCTCCCTTCGCACAAGGCCCCGGCCCCTCCGCAGCTCCCGGGGCGGTCGGAGCCGCCCGGGCACCCGTGGGGCACGGGGGTGTCGGTGGTACCGGGGGGAGCCCACAGGCGGCTGCGGTGGGTGGCGGTGCTGCCCAGGCCCGGGGGAGCTCCCTGAAGGGTGGGGGACCTCAGGCGGGACCGGCTTGGCCGTCCCGGAGCTCCAGGAGCTCCTGCCGCCAGCCGAAGCCTTTGGGGAAGCTGGAGGGGCCCTGCAGATCGTGCCCGCTTCTCACCTCACAAGTCAGTGATCTCCCCGCTAATAAATAACCCGCCTGGGTGCTCAGAAGGACCCGGGAGTGGTCGGGTTGGACTCAAAGTGTGCTGAGATCCCGTGTCCAGGTGGGATCCTGTGTCTGGGTGTACCTGCCTCAGTTTTTCTAATCACCCGTGCCCGAAACCAGCCCTCGACTTGACTGATAGGCAAACGCTTTGTTCCGCCTCAGTTGCCGTCTCTATTTTCCCCCTCGGAGGGGAACTCGCTTAAGAGCTTGTTTTGAATGGAAGAAGTCCAGGTTTGGAGCAGCCGCGTTTGTTTCTTGTTGTTTCGGCCGTCAACCCAGCCACCTTGTGCCGTGAGGATCAGCAGAGGCTGGGAGAGGGCAGGACTGGGATGGATCTGCGTGCTTGGAGTTACTACTGTGACCCTTCTCTACTGCCGAGCTGTGTTCTTTCTCTTTAGTTAGTGCTAATCGGTGCTGAGTGCTTGTGTAAGGAAAAGTGTATTTGGGTATGAATAACCTGGCAACAGCATCCAACCCTGTTGCATCGGGTTTTGCTGTGCCCAGAAGTGCAGCTCAGCTAGTGTGGGGGCCCTGGCTGGGTGTTTTGGGGTCAGGGGAGGGCTCAGAGCACCTGTGGTGCTGCTCCAGTCGTGCCCCCTGCACACGGTCACGCTTTACTGCAGCCCTGTGACCGCCCTGTGCTTTGTGTGCTCTCCTAATCCCTGTGTAATCTCTTCCCATGGGGTCTGTGTTGCCCTTCCAGTCCTGTCTCTCAAAGTGGTGTCTTGATGCTTAACAATCCCTCCTGGGCACTTTCTTTTCTGAATAACCTGCTGAAAAGTCTCTATTTTACCAATCTGGTGAGTTTTATTTTTAATTCAGCCCAGCTCAAGGGCTCCCAAGGCTCTTTTTCTTTTCCAGGTACAAGCTTGCATTTCATGAAAACTTTTATCAGCGCTGGCAATTCAAGTTCAGAAACTTAAAAAAGGAGTTGGCATTTTTAGAAATCATCTCAGAGCCATGAATTTTAAGATCCTGCATTTAAAGCGAAAGAAAATTCTGCTTTCTGGAAGTAGAACAGAGAATTAAACACAGCTTTCAAAGGCTTTAATTCATATTCTCCAGCCTTTTCACCACCATTTGCTGGAGTTTGAGGAGCAGGGAGTAAAATTGTTGGAAAACACATCTAAAATGCACTCAGTTTTTTTTCTGTCCAAGTCACCAATTAAAACCATGTGGACAGATGTTTCAGAGATTGTGCTGGGCATGAAGTTCCAACCAAACAAATCCAAACTCAAGGTCTGAGCCTATGTTACCAAATACCTTCAAAGTGAAGGGCATCTGGCTGGAATATTTAAGTCTGCACTTGAATTAGTCAGGGTTCACTGGAGGAAGGGTGGCCCAGAGGATTTCTGACTGGAGCCACTACTGTTTGGTGAATAAGAGGCTTTTAGGGTTGATGTGAATTTCAGCTTTTTAAGGTATTTTTAAAGCGTGAGGTGAAGCGTTCAAGTCCATGGGATTTGAGTAAAGACGTGAGCTGGGATGTGTAACACATCCCAAACCACATCCCACTCTTCCCCAAACCCTTTCTGCTGTGGTGTAATGCTGAACACTGTACAAGCAGCTCCAGTATTGAACTGCTCAGCTTTTAATATTTGTGTGCTGCTGAATTCTGAAAGAGGAGTCAGGAATTGCAACTTTAGGCCTTTTCTTTCTCATTGGCCATAACTCCAGGACTTGTGTAATTCTGGTTTACTGATGCTCTCCCGCATTCCTGGCTTCCCAATCCATGCAAACAGCTGCTGGCTCCAGCAGCTTTCAGCAAGAACTGGCAGGAGGCTGAAATACGCCCCTCGCTCCTCCTTTGGAGCAGCAGTCCCAGCGCAGGAAATATTTTTCCACTCTGATGGGGAAGTGGATGTTGGAGCACGCGACTCTCACGTGCAGCCAGCCCGGGTACCTTCAGGTGTGGTCTGCAGGATTCACAGCATCGCTGCCACCCCGGCCTGAGGGACAGGCTGTTGTCACCCAGCTGTTACCCCAGCGAGTGTGAGGTGGCACGGGAAGGAGGTGGCTTTTCTGCTGCGGTGGCCGCTTGTTTGCATTTCCTGCTGCTGTTTCAGAAAGGAAGGAAAACGAATCGCTGACTCTCTGCTCTGCGTGTGGCTGCAGATGAATGTTTGGTAACAACTTTGGGGGGAAAAAAGGGGTTGGTTCTGTATTTGGGGATCAGAGCACTAGTGCAGGTGAGTGGGACAGAAAATGCCACAGGCCGGCTTTTGTTCTGAGTCGAGCACGGACCTTGCTGGTGGTCCTTGAGCTGGAAAAGTGTTGGTGTGAAACCAGCCGTAAAAAGAAGTGGCAGAGGCAGGTGTTGGATTTGATACCTTAAGTCTTAATTTGCTGTTTTGAGCAGTAAAATAACTGTCTTTGGTATGTTAGGCAAGAATGGATTACAAGGAAAAAATGAATAGCAGAGACCAGGGTGGGGTCGTGGTGTTCCGGAGCTGTTTGTCACCGAGACCAGTTGAGCTGGGGGTGTTGTGTAAAAATCTCAGAGCAGCTCACAAACTAATTTACACTGAATTCCTGGAGAAACTGTTGCCTTCTTCTTACAAATGCAGACGTGTGGGTGTGTCTGTTCTGTGCTAGCTCTCCTTCTCTGTCTTTTTTAAGCTATCAAGCCACACGGGCATGATGGATGGGACGCTCCACGGAGCGTGGGATCTTCCCCCATCCGGCACGGATGTCATTCTCTGTGCAGATGGCATTCTCCAGTGGAAGCCACCCACTGCTGCTCTGCCTCTTGGGAGACTTGAACTTTTCCATTGGATGGGAAGGAAGCTCACGGCTCCCTGCTGACTGATGGGAGTTAAGCGAGCAATCAATGACGTGAGACCTCAGAAGGGAGAAGGCGAATTTATTTTAAAACAAAATGAGTTTCAGTCATTCACAGCCAAACCCGCCTACACACGAGCACCAACGTAGGGATCTCCAAGTGGTTGTCCAGCATTTGGACAGATGTGTGTGCAGATGGTTTGGTCAGGATTCCTTGGAATGACACAACAGACAAGGAATGTCAAATATCAGACCTCTGGTGTCTGTCGGTGATCATGTGATGCCTTTGGATTTGCTCTTTTTACATCCCTTGGGGGCTGAGAGTGATGATCTCTCCGTGTTGGAATTTATGCACCGTCCTTTGTGTCTTTGGGCTCCTATCCTTTCTCTATTCTTCTCCAGATCATCTCTTAAGGACTTGAGTCTGATGCTGATTGTCCCTTGTTTCAAGATGTTCCTTGTTTTCCAACCTGAGAAGCTGCAAATAGGTGTGCTTTGATCTTGAGTACCTACTAAATCAGTGGCCTCAGCACAGGCAGTTGATCGTGCCCTGTGTTCCTCCTCGTTCTCTTGTACTCCTTGCCATCTATTTTTTGCTGGGATCACACTCAACTCAAGAAGTGTGTGTACTGTGATTTGCAAGGAGTCACAGGACTGATCCTGGGCCAGAGCTAAGCAATCAGAAGCCAGAATGGAGCTGATGATGTAGCCCTGGAGCTCTGATCAGTGTGAAGAGTTTGGGAGCCACTTGTGTAACTCAGTCATTTCTGTGAATGAGTGTTTGGCCAGCATTTGGCAGCTCATATTGGGGCGCTCAGTGTAATGCTGCCAGGAGCAGTGCTGAGCATGGGGAAGGGGCAGAATGGCAGCTTGCCTTGGCACACTGCTGGCTAGTGAATGTCTGTCTGAACTCATGCCAAGGCTTACAATGTCTGCCTGACACCGATCAGCAGTGGCTCAGGGATGGTTTGTACAGATCTGTGGAGGCTCAGGTGGTGTTTGGTGGCACAAACCGTAGGAAGCAGAGTCTCCTTGAAGAGTGTTTGCTCTCAGTTAGAAGAAGTTGCCAGCACTGGCAGGGAGTGAGTGGTGGTACCTCTCTCACCTCAGCCAGAGGGTTTTGAGGCCATTCTGCTTCTCTGGAGTCTGTTAAATCCATAGTGAACATCCTCTGTAGAAGTCCAAGCTTGTTTCCCTCTCAGATGATTTGTGTGATGTGAATGCAGGGTGGGAGGATTCGGGACACATTCTCAGCTCCTTGTACTCTCTGTTTCTTGCTGTAGGTCCCCAGGAGAAAATGATGTAAAGCCAGCACAGTTGCCACTTCTCCTCGCAGCGTGCCAGAGCTCAGGGAGGAACATGGCAGCAGCTCAGGGAGCGGGGAGCGGCTCAGCCGGACCGCCCGCCTCTGCCCCGGGCCACAGCAGCAGCTCCACGGCGGTGGCAGTGTGGGAGTGGCAGGATGAGTTTGGCAGGTGGAGGCCGTACCGAGGCAATGTGTGCAGCTACATCGAGCAGGTGATCCAGGCCTCTCAGCAGAAGGGCCGGCGCTCAGGCTCGGGGCTGCTCAGCAGCATCCCTTTGGGGCACGTGGATCCCGCCCTGGCTCCCTACGTCATCGACATTCCCAGCTTGACACAGTTCCGGCAGGATACAGGTAAGGGAGCTTCCCCTGCTCTGCTGGTGTGCTTGGGGATAAGCAGGGCCTGGTTCTGTGTGGAAGAACCCTGCAAAGCTCTGCTGTTTGCTGCCATGCTGGGCTAAGCTCTGTGAGCACATCTGCTGCCCACTGTGGAAAAATCTGTGGAGCTGGGTGCAGGCAGACAGCTGTGATCTCTTCAGGAGCATCATCATGGGACCCCTGGAGCTCCCAGCCTGTGAGCCAGAGCTCTCAGAGCTGGAAACCTCCCCTCCCTCCCCCTCCCCCCATCTATGCAAGATCACTTGCGTAAAAAAGGCCTTTTTACGATTCCAACCCTCCTGCTTGAATCCCTTGCTCCCTCTGGAGCTGGAGTACCAGCTGCTTTACCTTGGCATGCAGCCCTGCTCAAGCTGCTTGCGAGTGCCTGCAGCCCCCGCACGACACCAAAACGCTGCAGCAGAATATTCCCTCCACTTGTGCTGTATGAACCTGGGAGAAAGGGCAGGATGGGCTTAACAGCAGAATTGAGACCTGATTTCCATTCTCCTCTCTCCTGGGGTCACTGGGAGTAGCAGTTCAGAATTTGCGGAGATGTTTCCTGCCCTCTTTTGCTGCAGATGTGCTGAGCAGCTGGAGCTTAGAAAAGGGGCAAGGATGGAATGCATGCACTTCATCCCTGGAAAATCCAGGGAGATCCCAAATTACACACCCCAAATAAATGGCTGATTTGGAAAACTTTCCATCCATCAGTTTCCCCTTTGCCAATGTCTCTCCCATCACTCCAGGATGCAGTTGGGCATCATCCCAAGCTTTAGAGAGGGGCATGTGCTGGTTTCTTGCCAGTTGAAACAGTAAATGAGCAATATTTTTGAATCAACTGCATGATCGGCCAATTCCGGCAGGAAAGGGAAGTGGTTGGAGCAAATGTGAGTGGTCATCACAGCTGCATCCGTTTTTTTAATTCTGGCTTGGTGACCTTAGGCTAAGTTTATCTAGTAGTGTCCTGGGTGAGGTGAGGAGCTTTCTAAGCTGGATGCCTTGGCAGCTGTGCTCAGCTTGGCCTGTTCAGACATCTGGAAGGCCAGCTGAGGCTGTGGCTTTGAGTGGTACAGCATGGACCACCAGAGCTGGCACCAGCAGCTGTTTCTTTCCTGGCTTTTTCATGCCAGACTTGTGAAGGAGCCTTTCAGCCAGCACTCCAACCTATGGACAGCAATCCTGAGCTGTCAGGTGAAAGTGAGCAGAGAGCCTGTGGGAGGGTGAAATGTGTCCCAGTTTCGTGAATGGGACATTCTCTGTCCTCTCTCTGTCCTTAGAAGGTTTGTATCTCTTTAGACCCTTGTGAAAGATCTCAAAACATCTAGTGAATATTGTCCATTGCAGGGTGGTTTGGAGCTGTTCATCTCTGGGGGACAGTCCAGTTCAATTCTGGAAATGATGTTGGGTGGTATGATCTCATCTTTCCTTGAGTTGTTAATAACAAAAAGGCTGATTCTGCTCCACAGCTCTCCTGCAGTGTTTCCCATTGATCCAAAGGGATGCTAATCAGAGTGGCCAATGCTCTGAACCTCTCTCCACAAATACCTGTGTGCTCTGCAACGTGACTGTTGGAGAAGCTCTCATATCCCCTTTCCATGGCCCAGTTCTAAGCAAAGCTTTTTCTCTCTGCAAGGCTCTGCCTTAAACGTGAACCTTTCTGAGCGAGCCGCCAGCTGAACTTTGTCATGTGCTGGAGAAAAGAATCTCTGCAGGAAACATCCCCATGAAAAATCTTTAAACAGTGCAAAAAATAGGCTGTTGTATTCTGCTCATTAGCTATTAGACAGATAAATAGGCTCTTCAAAGGAAGCCAGGGAGAATAACAGGAAGCCAGTGTTAACGGGAGCAGCGTCCCCAGCAGCAGGGAATGACAGCTGTGTGGGGGGATCTTGTGGGCAGGATTAGCTGTGGGCTTCAGCTGCTGCTCAAGGCAGATTAGCTGGGAGTGAGTGCAGGGGAGCAGCAGGAGTTGTCCTCTCACCACAGCTGTTTGCCCACCCCAGAGAGGAATGCCAGTTTCCCTGCCAGCCCGGGGGAAGGGGGATGTTTTCCAAGTGCATGGCATTGGTCTTGTTGACTCCTAAAAAAATATTTTTTTTTACTGCTGTTTGAGGGTGTTAAAAACACAAGTTACTTGCAAGTTCTGCACTGCTCTTTGTGCTGCTTTTAGCTTCTGAGCTGCTAATGGAGCAGGGGAAGCCTTGCTCATCTCCTGAGATGTGTCCCACTGGATGCCTTGCCTTACTTGTGGTAGCCCCCTTTCTGTGGGAGCAGGTCCCCTGCACTCATTTTTAAATGTAATGCATGTCTCACCCATCTCATTCCCAGTCCTGTCCTATCCCTCGTCCTACTGCTCAGGAGTTCATTCCTGAAGTTATCCACCTTTTGAGCGTTTATGTTTCTGAAACTTGGCAGGACTTGCTGGATACAAGCAGTCATTGCTAGTTTGTTTTTGGCTGTTTAGTCTGCTTTTCCACTAAGACATCAATTCCAGGCTGGAAAAGTCATCCTGGTTCTGCTGATACTTTCTGCCAGAGGAAGGTCTGGTCCCACAGGAATCCTGAGCTCTGTGGTTGAGCTATTGGGGAGGCTGCTGTGTTTGACTGGCTGCTAGTAGTGTTTTAAGTGTGTTGATGAGATGTTATTTGTTGGCTGGTGTCACTGGAGAGTCCTGCTCTGCAATAAGCAGGATGCTTGGTGCTGCTCTGGAGCAGAAACACAAGTCCTGGTATTCCTTGTTCTGGCACATTCTGCCTTTGAGACAGCCTTAGCCCTTGTGTCAGCTCTGGAGCTTCAGCAGTGCCAGGATAAGGAAACACAGTTTTCACAATTATTGGGTATAATAACAGCAGCATGATCCTCATGTCAGCATGCAGGCAGGCAGAGGCTGAACACAGCAGCAGTTGGATTTTGGCAGTGTGGAGTCCCACGTGGGCTGTCCTCCCTCTTTCTTGGGATGTGCTTGTTGGGTGTGAAGCTTGCCTGGATTGCCTGTGCCCCACAGTCTCCAGTGATATCCTGGGGCAGTTCTCCTCAGGCTTTGGGTGTGGGTGCCAGTTTTCACCTGGGGTCCTGGAGCATAGTGCCATAATTCTCCTGACCTCTTTAGAGTCTTTATGTTTTTTTTTTCTCTTGGTGCTCTTCTTTGAGTTCCTCCTGTGTTGTAACAACTTGCTGCACCCCTGTTCACCCTCACCTTCCTAGATCCCCAGACTTGCTTTCCCCACAGCTTTTTCTGTTCCTGTTTTTCTGTGTGGAATGCTGCTGAGGGTTTTTCCAGCAGCAGCAGTTTTGACCCTGTTGCAAGAACCCATTTTTCAAAGGTTTCAGATCCTCTGTCCTGTTGGGTGGCTTCCTTCCCTCTCATTAGGCTGCTGCTTTTTTGAAGTAGGGGATAAAGTACCCAGGAGTGAAGTCATCCTGGAAAGCCAGGCTTCCAGGGGGCTCGAGCTCCAGCTGTCGCTGTCGAGTGACCTTGCAGGAGTAGTGAGTCTCCTTCCATTTCTCTCCCTTTGTCTGAACAGCTGCTCTCTTCAGTTTTCAAGTTACTTCATTGTCTTCCCCCTCTAGTCTTGCTATCTCTCCCAGCAGTCAGGAGCCTGCAGAAGTTTGCCCTTCTCCAGAGTCCTTGTCCTTGACACTTGTGGGACTTGTGGAACTAGCCCACTCTCCCAAGACCGAAATTGCCCCGACCCTTGTGTAGCAAAGTAGGTGTTCAGCCCCTTAAGTGCTCCTACAAAGCATTTCCCGATGGTGTCTTGTCTCTATAGTTACTCTGTTGTCAAGGCTGTGGGAGTTGTGTTGTTTTTTTTTTAACCAGATCTGTGCCTCAGCCTGATTTTTTTTTTCTTTTTACTTTTTTTTCCTTTTAACGTCAGGGAGGCATATGTGATCACTGTGCCTTTGTGCTTGGGTGTGTCTGCGTCTGCATCCTCTCTCCTTCCCTCCTTTCCCACCCTTCCTTCTAGCAGCTTTTGAACCTGCTGCCAGCTCACAATCAGATTTGGCAGGGGGACAGGGATCTCAGGGATGCTGTGTTTTTCTAAGCTTCATGAGCAAACTCAGCCCTGTTGGGAAGAGAAGCTCTTTTAGTGCCCCTCTTGAGGGAGAATGAGAAAGACCACCCCCATGCAGGCAGCACGGATCTGTTCAGAAACAAATCCCTGGGACAAGGCCCCTCTTAGTGAGTGCTCTGCTCACTAAGTGGATGTATTGATTCTCCCCTCCTCTCGCACACAGGGACGATGCGGGCTGTCCGCAGACACGTCTTCCCCGGGGACTCTGCTGCCGGGCAGGGCGTGGTCTGGGAGTGGCAGAACGACGAGGGCGGGTGGTCCCCGTACGAGATGAGCGTCTGCGTGTTCCTGGAGCAAGCCCGTGCCACCAACCACCAGCGAGTGGATCTGGGGGCCTTGGGCTACAACTACGAAGTTGACTTTGTGGCTCAAGTGCAGACCAACAAGACCTCGAGGTTCCGCCGCAGCGTTCAGAGACGTTTGGACTCCCCGTACCCGGTGACCACCTCCACCACACCCCTTCACACAGGGGTGGGATGTTCTTGCCAGCAGTGCTGGCCCAACAGTGGGACTGGTCCCATCACCACACGTTACCGTCACTCCATGACAAACTTGCCCAACTCTTCCACTACTCATCAGGTTCCCGGGAGGACAGCATCAGTAAATTCTTCCAACGTCGGCTTCGTGCCCTATAACAAACCCACTTTGACTGGAGCAAGGTCAACACCAAGACTCAATGCACAGAGCACCTTGGTTTTGGCTCAGGCTGGGAGTCTCAGTCCAGCACTGGCAGCATCTAACGGAGTCAGGTACAGATCCTAATTCACCTTTAAATACCATATGTGTGTCCAAGAGATCTGCTGTGCTGCCTTATCCAGGAGCCTCTCTGTCCCAGAGGACTTTACAAGGGTCTTCTGCCTAGGAGGGAGAGGTTTGTGCCTGTATATTCTGTACAGTGGATGAAAAGACCTCCCCTCTTCTTTCTACCTATTTTCTTCCCGTTTGAAATATAGTCCCTGTCTACCAGTCTCCCTGAACCACAGGGGAATTCACTCAGGTTGAGATCCTGAAGGTTTGAGAAAATTAATAGTGAGCAGTGGTATTTTGGTTTAGGTTAAAAAGCAGCTTTGAGGGGGACTCAGTGAAAGAAATGGGGACTTGTAAACACACTGATTTAATTCAAATTAGGCAGTAGAGTGGAACACTGCTCTGCATTCTAAGCTCTTCCCCTTCAAGGAGGGCCCACAGGACTCACTGCATGTGGCTGAGATCTCATGAACTCTCTGTCAGAATCAGATGTCCAGGCTAGTTTTCAGGCTAAGTGGTGATGAAGAGCAGAGGTGCCACTGGATCCATTTTCACTGTGGCTCTTCTCTGACAGGGCTGGAATCAGTGTGCATCTCTCAGCCCAGGATTCCAGCTCCCATCAGCTAGAGCCAAAGGAGGGTTGTGTTTGCACCTTACTGGTGGGGGAGGAAGAGCTTCACTTCTCTTCAGGCCTTTTGGTTGCTGCCAGCTCAGTGAAAAGCAGAGGCTTGTGGTCCGACAGCCCGGCTCCTCTCCATGGCATGGGCTGCTGGGGCAAGCCACAGTTGGTTATTCCACTTTCAGGATCTTAACTCCTCCTGTGCTCCAGCCCTTGTTGCCGGAGGTGTGTGGGTGTGTGTGGGCTGTCTGTGGCAGTGCTGGCACTGAGTGTGACCCAGCAAGGGCTGGCTGACTGCTCCCTCTGTTTGTGAATGGCTGGAAGTGGCAGAGCCTTACACTCACTTCACTGGGAATAATTCAGCTGTTGAACCCCTGAGAAATTACAGGGGAACTTGCCAGGGCTGACTTACCTGTCCAAGTAAGTACAGGGATAAGAGATCTAGCAGTGTTTTGGAAGCACATTCTGCTAATTGCACGAGGCACAGAGGTTTGAGGTTTGTTTTGAATCTCATTTGTGTTTTAAACAAGACTGTGAATCTTGAGATGTCTTTCTTTGTGTCGTATCAGGACTTTCCCTCTTTGGGGTCATCGGAGTGAAATGACTTCTCACATCCTGTTCTTCTTTCTCACGCTCTTTTTTTGGTGCTTTTTTCCTACCTGATGATTTTTTGTGTTGCCTTAAGCATCCACAGCACTTCTCTGTTCCAGTCATCTTCGTGTAGGGCTGAAAATCAGATCTCAGCACTGCCTGCAGGAGCCCCAGTAAGGCTCCTGCTGTCTCCTGAAGAAGCTGCCAAATTCCCCCTCTCGCAGGAGTTGCTGGTGGGTGCGTGGGGCCACTGGGCTGCCTGGAACTTCCATCCTTCCCTAAAGGATTTGCAAAGTGACTGAGGGTAGGGAGTTTGAAAAGGAAGAGCCAAATGCTGCAGCAGTTGCCCCACAAGCCAGTTGAGGTCTGGGTACGTTGTGAGCTACTGGTGGGGGGAAGGCTGTCCTGAAAGGAGAGAGGATGGGAGAGAGATGCTTGGAGAGGGTTGCCACAGGCTCCTGGCCATGGACTGAGCCCATAACCCAGGCAATGCTGACTGAGAGGAGAGGGATGGCCAGGAGATGCCTATGGCTGGTTGAGGTCAGGCTGTTTGAAACTGTTTTGCAGCTCAGCTGTTCATGTTGTGGAGGGGGTGAGGTGGCTGGTGTCCTCATCCCTAACCAAGCCAGCCTTTCTGGGGGGTGTGAAGGGATTGTACAGTTAAATCTATGCTGGGGACAGTAGGACATGGCACACAGGGCAGGTGGCAGCTCTTTGGATACCTGGGAGTGTGTGAGTGCTGCCAGACTTGTGTAAAACCCACACCCCCAGTGAGCCCCGCTGTCTGTTCCTTTGGGGTGTGATCTGCAGTCCTTTGGGATTGGTTGTGCTGGGGTCACTCTCTTTTATCCCTGCCAGAGCAGCAAGTGCACACAGGGGGCAATCTGTGTCTTCCAGCAGTGTGCCATATGTGAAAGGGACTTCTTCATCCCCAGCTGACAGCTCAGGATGGCTTTTCCCCATCAGCCCTGTGCTGGGGTTGAGTCGGAAATGCCACAGGGTGGGTGTAATTGCTCCTGGCTGCAGTTACAGTCTCAGGATCACGAAACCCATGTTCCAGCAGAAAATCCTTTAATTTCTGTGAATTAGGGGAAACCTGAGTAGCAAACTCCAACAATGTGTTTCATTTAATTCCTAAGACCAGAGCATTCCTGGGTTATTTTATGCACTAGATTCCCTGTCTTCCTCCCTCGGACATAGTACAAGTGGTTAGTTCCCCTTCCCTTGCAGTCAATGCCCCATATCACCTAATAGTCTCACCATTTTAGCTAATTATCCTGCATTAATTATCCTGCTATGGTTTTCTGGCTGTGTTCTTTTTGCTATGAAGTGCAATTCCTGTGCTGGCTAGTGCTCAGAGACCCAAGGGAAGGGAGCTCTGGGCCATGGTGGATCCTCTGGTGTCTTCTAAAGGTTGTGTTGTGTTCCCCCCACAAGCTTTGACACCAAAGTAGCCCTGACAGATTACTTGCTTTTACACAACTCCACAAAACTTGCACAGCTGGCTGAGCTGCAACTAGCAGAAGGGCTCAAAAACTCGTTGGGAGAGACTGAAAGGCAGTACAGTTGTTTACACCCAGTTTCTTTAGGAAACACAGCTAAAAATGGCAGCACCTTTCTCCTGGAGGGCTGAGAATGAGGTGCAGTTCATCCTGGAAAGCTGCCTGATTCCCTGTGTGGCTGTGACAGCTATTTCTGGCAGGCAGGCAGGGGTAGCCCCCAGAAGGGGCATGCCCAGGCTGCTGTGCCCTGAGTGAGGGTGATTCAGTGTGTTTCCTGCTTGATGGAGGGCGGATGCTGGTGTGAGAGCACTGCCAAATGAACTTTAATTTCCTCCTGCTCTCAAGAGGGTCAAAACCACTGGAAAACCCAGAAAGGAGTGCCAAGGCTTAACTAGATGCTAATATCCTTGGCTGTGCTGCTAATGAATTGCATACATGTGGGCAAGTTATTTTGCTTCTTGGTGTGTTAAGTTTCCTCTCATGGATTAAGCACAGTTAATGAATCTGCCCTCTCTCACACACAGCAGTGGAATCTGCACATGAAGTATGCCATGGCAAGGGCTGTGTCCTTATCTCAGCACTGTTAACCAGGATCCCTGGCAAATCCCCACATGGGAAAGCATCAATTCCCTAGGGCAAAAGCTCCCCTGTTCTCTGCACTGTGCTAATTACAGAGTAAAGCACTCCTGAAGCACAGTAAGGAGTGCCCTGCTTGTAATATGAGCCAGTAAAGCTGCAGGAAGCAATCTTCTGAGGGATATTAATTAGTGTCCCAGCCAGGCAAATCCCTGCAGTAGCTCTGCAGGCTTCTCTGAGCTTATATGGGTTTGGCTGCTGGTCTGGGTTATGCCTACAAATAAGGCAGGCAGCTCATGGGGTCAGGATTTTGTATAAAACTAGTGGGAATGGGGGTCTTGGAAGCTGGAAAAAGAAGCTGACAGAATTGGGATGTTCTTAAGAAAGGTCTGGTGCTGCAGCCCGAATTTCCCATGGGGAACAACACAGAGCCAGTGCTTTGTAGGATTTTCTCTCCACCTTTGTATCCTTCAGCTTTGTCCACAGGCATTCCCATGAGCTCTTTGGGTGGTGAGGAGCTCTCCTGGTGCTGGTGCCACTGTGCCCACTGTGACTTGTCCTGCCCTTTCAGCCAGCATGGTGCTACCACCAGGTGGGTCATTGATGTCACCTGACACTCAGTGGGCCCTGGGAAGGGCTTTGGACTGTAAGGTGTTGTGGTAGCACTTAGTGTGAAGCAGGGCTGGATGCTGCCCTGATCTGTGAGGAAAAGAGGGCTACAAAGATGTCTGATAAAGAAATCTGTGGCCTGCTGGTTGTGTGAGGGGAGAGGAAGGAAGAAAGGGCCATATCAGGTGGAGAGGGTGAGTTCCTACAGGCTTCCCCAGTTCTGCTCCACTGGGGCATCTGATGGCTCCAACCTGGCCACCCAGTGTTGAAGTGGCAGCAGCCCTGGATTCCAGGCTGCTGACACAGTTTCTTGCTGGGCTTGTGCTTTGCTGTCTCACTGGTGATGCAGATTCTTGAAATTCTGGAGAAACTAGTGGGTTTGTCATGCTGAAATCTCAGTCTGCCCTTCTGCCTCCTGTAGCAGGCTGCCTGGGAACCAGTGGTGGGAAATCTTACCAGGATCTTCTTGCTGAATCTCCGAGGGCATTGTCTTACTTTACATCCTTTTCTTCACAACCTGGTGATCCCTTTTACACTCAGGAACATCCAGCACACAGAGGTGGGAGAGCAGGAGCAGCAGTGAACAGCAGCACAAAATCGGACCAGGAGGGAGGAATCAATACCAAGACACATTCAGAGAATTCAGGCGTTGGCTTTCAGGTGTTGCAAGCACCTGCAAGAACACTTGGCCAGGAGTCAAAGGCACTGCCTGGTGAGAAATTTCCATGGGCAGCAGGAGCAGGTGTCTCAGCAGCTCCTTCTCATCTCTCCACACTGCAGTGACTGCTTTGCACTCAGTGCTCACTCTTGCACTGATGCTACCCAGATCTCCCTTACCCAAAACATCATTTTTTCTCTTAACTGAGCTGCTTTCAATAAATGAGCAGGACCTCTCCCCAGAAGCCAGCACTGGTATGGTGGTGCTGGAATATCTAGAGCTTGTGCTGTTCCACTGTTGGATGCACAGTCCATGTTACACTACAATAACAATATCCTTCCTTGTTACCTCATCCCCTTCCTCCCCCCAAACCCCCACTTCAGACCCAGGGTAGGCTCTGAGTAGCATTTCCTCACCTTTTTTGGCACAGTAGCACTTCCTCCCACACACTGTGGCTGCAGACCTGCCCAGGCAGGGTTGTGGGACCATCTCAGCAGTGTGGATTTCCCTTGATTTCATCAGCCTTTGGGCTTTCTGCAGTTGTAACAGAGCTCAGGGAGTGTGGCAGCCCTGCTCCCACGGTGCAGAGTGGATGGGTCAGCACATCCCACAGCACTGTCAGCTGAGATGCTGCTGATGGATCTGTGTATTTAGTGAAATAAGAAGTATTTGGTTTCTCCATCATCACATCAATTGGCTCAAAGCCTCCAGCAGCCAAAGCTGACATACTTTGCCTTTACACCAGGAGTGCAGCTGATCAGTGACTGTTTCCTGGCTCATGGATGGTAATTTGCACTCACAGCTTCCCAAATTTGATTGCTTGCAAATGCATCAAGTGCTTGTCTGTTTCTTTTTGTAGATCTCAAGGACTCTTCTCGCTTCAGGTTTAATCCAGCAGACAGTGTATCACCACACAGCCCCTCAACTCACTCCATCCTCCCCCAGGGGAATAGGAGAGACAATTGGAAGAAAAAAAGTAAAAATTGTGGGTTAAAATAAAGACAATGTAACAGGACAGAGAAGGGAAGGAAAATAATAACGCTGATGATAATTAAGATGTACAAAACAAGTGATGCACTAAGC
Organism: Oenanthe melanoleuca; assembly: GCF_029582105.1. Classification (NCBI taxonomy): domain Eukaryota; kingdom Metazoa; phylum Chordata; class Aves; order Passeriformes; family Muscicapidae; genus Oenanthe; species Oenanthe melanoleuca. The sequence continues at coordinate 5,953,566 of NC_079352.1, forward strand.
AACTGCTCACACCCACTGGCCAATGCCCAGCCATTCACAAGCAGCAGCTCCTAATCAGTTTCTCCCCTGGTTTCACTACTGATCATGGCATCCTGTGGTCTGGAATATTCCTTGGGTCACTTGGGGTCAGGTGTCCCAGCTGTGTCCCCTCTCAGCTTCTTGAGCCCCTCAGCCTCCTCAGTGCTGGGGTGGGGTGAGGAGCAGAAAAGGCCTCACTTAGTGTAAACAGTGCTCAGCAGCAACTAAAACATCCCTGTGTTATCAGCATTATTCTCATCCTAAATCCAGAGCACAGCACTGTACCAGCTACAAGGAAGGAAATTAACTCCACCTCAGCTGAAACCAGGACAACTTCATACAGGTTGTAACTTGTGGATGACTTGGATTTGAGTCTCACAATTAGGGAAGAAGAGTGAAGGATTTCTCTGCCATCTTTTCAAATTGGTATGGTTACCAGTGATCCCCTTCCCAGGGCAGCTCTGGGTTTGCTTTTTCCAGCCTCAGGTGTAATCACTGTGCTCCAGCTTGTTGGAAGGGTTCCCACCCTTTCAGCTTTGTGCTTTATATTATTTTTACCTTCCATGGGGAAGTGAAAGGGCCCAAGGTGCTGCTTCATCTCAGGGCATGACAACAAAATAAAAATTCTGTATCAGTCACAGGCTGGGGTGGAGGGGGAGCCCAGGCTCTGTGGTGTCTTCTTGGATTCTCAGGAGGAAATGAGGGAAGATCCAATGTCTCTGATTTTTTGGGAGCAGTTCTCTCAAGTTCCTGGTGCTCCAATATCTTTCATGTTTGCAGCTAGAGAACAAGGAGTCCTGCTCCTTGCCATCTTCTGAAGAGGATCATGAGGGCAGAGATGAAGCAAAGGAATGAGATAAAGAAATAGAGAAATACCTCAGAATGAGCTGTGATGAAGAGGGTGAATCAGGAAAGAGAGTCATAAAGACATCTGATTGAGAGCCCTTTGAAATCAGGGGGAAGATTTCCCCTGTGCTTGGTGGGTTTGAATTGTAGCCAGCACTGTCCATTGCATCATTTGAAGGCATTGCAAAATTTGGGGCAGCAGAAGGGAAAGCACAACCTTGACAGAGGCAGGAGGGAATTCCTTGTGGTCCAGAGAGCTTTATAAGGTTCTGGGGGTGCTGATCTCACTTGTCCAGGCTGCACCAATCCCTTGGTGCTCCCCAGAGTTCTTCAGGGATGCCAGCACACTGTGGGAACCTATTCCAAACTGTGACAGGTAGGAGAGGGGAGAGGTGGGGTGGAAAACAGCCATGTGTCACTCAAAAATCTTCTCAGCCCTGGTCATTGTAATGAAAATGCAAACAAAGATTTTATTAAGATGGAAATGAGAGATTTCTGTGGTACCATTTTGGACAGGGCAGCTCTTGCATCCCAGCTGGACAGAAGGTTTCCCCTAAATAATGGGTGAGATTTGGGCTCTTGACCATCTTAGTTTCTGCATTCCTGAGCAGCTGGCCAGGTTTGTGTAATTTTGGGGAGCCCTTGGAGCCTGTTGTCTAAGTGCACCATGTATTAACTGCTGCTGAGGTGCATGAGCCTCATCCATCCCAGGCACATGGGCCACCTGAGACAGAGTCCATGGGTGGCTTTTCTCTGCCAGCACTTGGACTTCAAGTGTTCCTGCTCTGCTGATGTGGATCCAGCTTGCTTTCTTCTCTAGTGACCCCTCATCAGTGTTGATGCTGCTGCTCTCCTTTCCTCCCTAACCCCCACAGCCAGCTAATGCCATAACCCTGGCTGCCCATATATCCCAAAGTTGAAGTACAGTGCCAGCACTGCCAAAACAAGTAGGTGAGGAGCCTAAAAGGCATGTTTGGTGTCCATATTCTCTTAATTTCCAAATGAAAATGGGCCAAGCTCTTCTGGGTCTCCTTCAGCCTTTCCTCCCTCATCCCCACATCCCTCTGGCTGTGTAGTGCAGGTTGGCTGCTCATAGGAAGTTCTGTGGGGGACTGGCAAGAGCAGGGATGTATCAGAGCAGGAGGGATGGATGAATTAGGAGAAGATGGGGCTGGAAGCAGCTACATACAGCATAGCTCTGAGGCCCCCCCCCTTTGCAGGTAAGTAAATCCAGGAGAGGGCTCTGGTAAGGGCACAGCTCCTTAAATACAGCTGCTGAACCAGAGGGAAGAGGGTCCCAGATGGGGCTCATCTGAGCAATTCATCCCTGTCAATAAATCCAGGGCCCTGGCACTCAGGAGGGAGCAGTGCATTGCTGAATTGTCTCTGTTTTGTTTGCCTGTCATCCTTGCTGTTAAAGTCACCTCTTTTTTTCTCTCCAGTGCCCAGACCCTACCTGTCAAGATGGCCAAACCCAGCAGAGTGAGCCAGGCCCTGGCAGGTAAGAAGTCCCCTGTGCTTTATTAACTCAGTCCTTAGGATTAGGTGAATGAGAGGTTTGCCTTTCTGTAGCACTTACTTTCCATTTTTGACTTTTGGAAAGAATCAGAAATGTTGCTGGCATTTAAGGTATTAGACCCAAAGACTTTCCAGAAAAGCAAAGAGGACAGATTTGGGGGAGAATGGGATAGACAAACCTTATTAACTGTTTTTTCTCATCCTGAGTCTTTCAAAATAAGAAAATGGGATTATTTGAGGCACGGCTATTCATTTTTTTCTGTACATGTGGATGAGCAAGTAGCAAAGGAAAAGGCATGTGAATCAAGTTCAGTGCTAGATTCTATTTTCTGCTATTTTAAAGTCAAAGAAGAGTGGTGTGAGATTTTGTGTGGTTTTTAATATGATTTTTTACAATGTGATTTTACTTAAAAAGCTCAAGTGGTCTTTAGCTTGAAGAGGATTGTGATGCCTTATCTTGGGAAAGGGGAGACAGAAGTTGAATCAGGCATTGTGCAGCAGAATACAGGTTTGCTTGTTATCCAAACCTGTGAACACAGTACTGAATATACTGAGCAGTATGTCTGGGAGGGATGAAAGCACCAGTTTTCAGTGCTCCTTTTCAGAGTAGATTTGCCTGTTAAAGTATAAATGGCATTGCCTTAAAAATGACAATTTGTGCTGTTAGCTTCCTGTGGAAGTGCTGCTGTACCAAAAGCCAGTGGCACCTTTGCTGTGTTTTGGCTCAGCCAGTGCCAAACCAATGAGCCTGGTGTGGTACTGGGGGATTTGGGTGCTGTGCCCAGAGCAGAGGTCCCTGTGCTGGTACCAACTGTGCTCTCAAAACTGTATCATTACCTGGTAGAGGAGTGCTAAATATCTGATATCTGGTATTTTCTGGAGTTTTCTCTGTTTCACACACTACATAATGTCTGTTAACTCTCTCCTTACTCTGTCTCTTGTCCATCATGCATGGTCTCTTGATGTTATTAGCTCCTGGGACACCAAACTTTGCTCCTGAGTGAGCAAAGACAATTACATTCTTGTTTTTCAAGACAGTAGTTCCCACTTTATTCCAGTAAAGGTGTTTGGTCTCTTCTTGAGTGCCAGGTTTTACCCTGACTGAAAAGGGTCCCCAGGATTGATGTTTCCCTTCATTTGATGCTGGCACCATCATGAAAACTGCCTTGCACGTGTCTGTAGCCAAACTGGCACTGCATGAAGACTAACACAGGTGTCCTCTGACAGCATGCAGCCCATCTGTCTTCTCCTTAGCAAATCACTGTGGAAACGAGGTGCAAAGTCAAGCTCAGACCTTGTCTGGCTGGGTGACCTGAGCAGAACTCCCCTTGCTTGTAACAGCTCTGCCTCTCATGCCCTGGCTGTTAGCACTGGCTGTGCAATTAGGTACTTAATCACATAAAGGTAAATAAAGCACAGAGCTGAAGACCCCTGATGATTCTAGGCTGTGTTAATGTTGTTACCTGTGATCTCCTCCTCCATGTACAGTAGGTGAGTATGTGCAATCCATTTGTGCCTTGTGGTGCCACCTTTAGATAGAAAAGGCTGCAGGAATTCCCAATGGAATAAGCCATTTGCCACCTTTTAATACAATAAAATGGTGAAGTTTGTAATTGGTATCTCTGTTGTTGCAGTCTAGGGGTGTTAAAGAAGGGATAATTACTCATTTTAATATTCTTTACCTGTCCCTGAGGTAGCCAGAGGCACATGGGGATGCAGGGAAGTGCAGAAGCAGCTCCTTGAGGCCAGGGTCTCCTTCAGATCTAGGTATTCACACAACACAGCTTTGGGTGCTGTGCTGCCTTCTGCCAAGTGTGCCACACCTCAGAGGTGCAGGGGAGGAGGGAAGTCTGAATTTGAGTCCACATAGAAGCAGAGGAAAGATTAATACAAGTTAATTAGGGAGCGGAAGGAAAATAAATCTCTGGAGGTATTTCTGGTGAAAAGCAAGCAATGGAGTTCTGGTAAAAAGGAAAAGTTTTGCTGAAATATTAATTGGCTGGGTCTTTAGGGACACCTTCTCCCCCTCTATGCTCTGCTCTCTGTTTTTAAGACTACTTCTGGGAAGTGGTATTTCGTTCATAATTAAAATCCTGCTGGTGGTGTGCAAGTTACTCATTACTCAGGTTATTATCTAACACAGGCTGCACTCCTTTTATTCTTCCAGTCCTCACTGCATGACTGCTTCCTACAGTATCAGTGGAGAAGGCTGGGGGGACAGTATTGTGAGGGGGAGAGAAGTCTCAGATGTGAATGAAGGAGGCTTTAATTTGGAGAATGTGTCTTGGGCTCCATCCCCCTGCCATCTCAGCAGCTTTGGCTCTGATTTGGAGCTGGACAGATACAACCCCTCAGTCTCATGGGTGATGTTGAGAAATGCTGCAGGTGCATCTATTGGATGCAGAGGGAAGTTCTGGTGGCTAAACAGGAGATGAGGAATCCTGTGAGGCTGAATTAGGAGCTGGGTTTTGTTTGTGTGATGGGGGTTTGGGGATTTGAGCAAGGGATTTTGTAACACTGTCAACCCCACATCTTCTGAAAGCACCCCTTGGGATCCCAGAAATCATGAAGCTGACTTTAAAACCAAGCTTTGTACAAAAAAAGTATAATTTTTTCCTTGCTTTCTGCTATTTTAATACTTCAAAGTGCATGTGGAAACTTGTCTTTTAAGCTTTTTCTTTTCCCTCAAGTATTTGATCAGTACAGTGAAATGCCAAACAGGTCTAAGCAAACTGTTTAACCACAGTGTTGGTGTTTAAGGATCAGCTGGACTAACATTTCCTGGGAATAATGGAGTTTAGCTGGTGTGCCTTGGGGCTGAGGGGTGGAAAGGTGCTCATAGAAAGGCCCTTCTAATACTGTCTTTGAGATGAAGTCTGAAAAGGAGCTTTTTGTTAAATAAAACTGCTTGTTTCTTGTTTGCATGATTCCTGGAGCTCTGGGGCATTTGGGGATGAACTAACCATACTGATTTTGCTGGTGGATATAATTGTAGAAGTTAGCAATGCTGTTCTGAGATCTCACATTATCTGAAGGTAAGCTGTGCCCTGTACCAGTCTGAGGCCTGTGCAAATCCAAATCAGTGACCAGAGCTGGTGGCCAGAGGAGTGTGTTGGGCTGGGTGTGAGTGACTGTGTGGCCAACACTCATTACATAATGTCAGGGTGTTTTTCCTGTGCTCAGCTTCTGCACAGGATATTACAAAAAGTCCCTAATTTACAGAGCAGGCTGAAAAAAAAGTTGGTGGATGTTGTCATAGCTCCAGTGAAAATAGTTTTACCCCAAGGAGCCACTAATGATGTATTTCTGGCCAAATAAGAGGCTTTGAGCAAGAGAAAAAAGGCAGTTCTGCATTTGGTTATTGCACACATAGAATCAGATCAGATCCCAAAGGATTCTTTGCAAGGCTTTCTGTCTCCTCCCTCCTGCAGTCCTTTCAGGGAAGAAACCCAGAGCCCAACAGAATGTGTGAACATATAAAATAATATTTTTCAAGCTCCTGGACTAGCTAGTGAGCAGCAGGAGCTCTCACAGGAACATTTCCAAAGCAGTCTTGGTCTGGGCAAGCTTGTCATGTTGCAACTTGTATTCAGGTGAGAATTTATCCTGGTCCAGGGCTACACTTGCTCCTGGCATAACTCCACAGATGCCTGGAACAGGTTCTGACTTGAAATTGTTGTGTCTGCACCAACTGTGAGAATTGGAGACTCAGTCTGCAGATGTGATGTGTGTCTGTAGGAAAACACACTTCCACCTAAGGCCTGGATCAAGGATGTCCTTTCCTGGGGACTACAAGTCACCAAATTTTTGGGAGGATTGTTAATGCTGAGATTTCCAATATTGTACTTGAACTTTAAAGGCAGAATTACTACTGGGGGTTGACATGAGGCAGAGAGAACAATGTAACACCAGAACCTTTTTGAATGATCTCTTGACTTGAATCTACAGAAGATGATTCACTGCATGTAGCTCCTAAGGCAGCAGAAGGTTAAAAATTGGCCAGGGAAAGATAATTTCCCACTTACACCTTTTCTTGACCAGTTCAAGATAGGAGAACATTTGAGTTGGGGTAATTCTCCTGGTCCCACGTTTTGCCCTGTGCTTGTATGTCTGTGTGGAGTTTGAGTTCCACAATGGGTATGCAGCTCAAAAAACCAAAAGGAAGTTTGTGGAACAAATGGTGGGTTTTTGATTTTTTTTGTTTGTTTGTTTGTTTTGTGATGATTCATGATGCTGGCAGGCAGTTTTGGACATGCTATTCCAGGTACAAGGGGGGCTGTGTTACAGAATAGCTGAACTCACCTGAAGTTCTGTGGCTCCTGCTTTTTGCTTTGTCTGAATTTTGTTGCCCTCTGCCATTGAGAGTCTGAAGCCAGTTGTTCAGCCTGTGCTTCTGTTTTCTGGGGTTTTGTTGGTTTTTTTTTTCTGGGCTCTGCCTGCTAATGTTAGCAAGACAGTATTGATCTCTTCAGAAGAACACATTAATTTTGCATTTGCCTATCAGACAGCTGTGCGTGGGTGGTGATAATCCCTGTTAGTCTTTGGACTCGCTTCTCAAATGTCAGTCTGTGCCATCAGTGCTATTGCACTGCTTAGAAACAGCTTTTTTAGAGACAACTTTTCTATTCCTTTTCTGCACCAGTTCTAGGAATAGTATTGTGCAGCCTCGGTGGGGTCAGACTGAGATGATTTCCCCAGCTGTGGTGAGAGATCTTCCCTGTCTCTCAAGAATATTATTCTTCCAGCCTCTCTAGTCAGAATTGCTGCTGTTCTTCTTGGAATACCTCTGACTGTTCCCTGCTGGAAGGGGAAAGGACCTGAAAGGTGCAGGGGGCAGCTTTGGTGCTGCTGCTGGGCTTTGGGTCTCAGCTGTACTCATGAAAAAAACAAGCAGCACTTGTTCTGGGGACATTTAAGCTTTTCCTTAAGGCTTCGTGGGAGTAGTGCACTGCTGGCTTTGATGATGACTTGAAAGCTTGCAATAGGCTTGTGGCCTTTAGTTAGGACTTAAAGGGAATTACTTTGTTGGTGAAATTTCTGGATCTGGTGAGCTCTCCTTGGCTGTGCCTGGTGCTGCCAGTAGAGCAAGGAGTACTAACCCAGTCTTTGTATGCTTTGGAGGTCCTCCTCTGGCTCTGCAGCTCCTGGGAACTGGGAGAGCTCTAGATCTCAGATCTAGATTCCCTTTGAGGGTGATCCATTGCTGCCTGGTTACCTATTTCCATTTGGAAGTACATTTCACCATCCATTGGGCAGCTTGGTCTTGTGGTCAGCCCAGCTCTTCTAAAAGTTCTTGGGTAACCCTGGGGAAATTCCTTCCTCCCTCTCTGTCCCACTCCCTTTCTGGTGAAACCCTTCCTGTCTGTCTTTTGGCCCTTAAATGGGAAAGTTTTACTAAAAGCATTTGACTTTGGTTGTCAAGAAAGGAGTTGAACAGCTTCTGGAATATTTGTGCTCATACCTTAGGAAAAGGAGGTACAAATTGTGGTCAGCACTGTGTAGGAGTAATTCTGCTTGTGAGGCACTGACACAGGCTTTGCACAGGGGATTTGTAGGCACAGGACACACGTTCTTGACTGGTTGCATATTTGAGGCAAAAAATAGTCTTACCACTTGCACACAAAGCTGATGCTTCCCATCATAACTCAACTTTCAGTCATGTGTGGGCAAGGTGCCTCATTTTTGTCCTGAACAAATGTGCTCTGGAATCTTCCTTTTCCTATATGACTGAATAGAGGCTTGTAAAAATGAAGTGCTTGGAAGTCTCAGCTTTGGTCATGCATTACTGAGCAGGAATGTCTGCAGCATTAGGATGTGGTTTGTGAGGTCTGCCCTCTGAGGGAATTTCTGGGGAAATGCTGGCTTTCAGGTTTTCTGCTGTTGGTTTGCAGCTATAAGCATTTTTTTTTTTCTTATTTCTGGTGCTGGCTGTTGCAGGTGGGAGGTTGCTCTTGGGAAAGCAAAAGCAGGTGTTCTCTTAGATGTGAGAGAGCTGTATGGTACCTTGGAAATGTTATGATTTGTAACCAGCCTGGATTTCATAGGCAAACATCATCTTGGATCAGCATGATCAGTCCTGTACCTTTCTGTGTGCCAATTTTACCTTCAGGGAATGGCTGTCCTTTTTAATGATTCATTAGTTTTCTCAAACTGCATCCCATGGATATACAGCTGGCTGGGGTGGGGGAGGACGAGGATTGCATTGCTGCTGGGAGTGTGAGGGAGGAGAGGGCTTGGGGTGAGTGGGGGCTGTGTGGGGCAGCTTTGCCCTGGTGTTTGAAGGCAGCTCAGCTGCACTCTGGGGATTGCTTCAGTGTGACACTGTTGAAATAAGTGGCTTTAGGGGGAGCAGCAGAGCAGGACCTTTAGGGGTTATGGGTGATGCCCTTCATCCTTCAGGGCTGCTTCCAGGGAGAACTCCACACCACAGCAGACTTGGTGCCTGAGAAACCCTAAAGCCCAAAGAGGAAGGTCCTCTTTACACACCAGCACAGAGGGTCATAGACAAGACATGTGCCCACATTTCCCTCCCTTAATTTGCTGCCTGCCCTCTGAAAACCTCCAGATCCTCTCCTGGTTCTGACTCCAACCCTGTTACCTCTTGGACGTTTTATGCCCTCAGAACTAAAGGCTTGGGTTTTATTTTATTTTACTTTATTTTTATTTTCTTTGAAAGGTTAAAGTTTTTTTTTAATGAATGTGTTTCCCCATTGTTTCCTTCCTGCATGTTGACCTCGTACCCACTGTAGGCATGACAGCTATTCTGATGTCAGCCGCCGGACTGCCCGTGCACCTCACCCGTGTGCCTCAAGCTGCCAGCACCCATAAGGCCACTAAAAAACACAGCTCAGTTAAGGAGGGGAGGAAAGTGTCCAAGAAAGGTAGTTCTTGCTCAAACTCTGGTATTTGCTTCCATCTTCTCTTTATCTCTCTGCCCCCCTCTTTTCCTCTTGTCTCTATCCCCCCCACCCTCTTGGCTCTTCTGGTTTGACTGACAGTGTTCATCCCAGCCAGGGGAGAAGCAGGACATGTCTCCCCTGGCCTGCAGCGTCTCTGACAGGCTCTAAAATAACATGGTAAAGTAGGTGTGGTCTTGTGGTAGGTCAGCTTGTTTCCACACAAAATTAAAGCTGGAACAGATCTGTTCTCTGCATGTCAGACTCCTCCAGCTTCCCCTTGTGATCCTGCTGCACCCTCTTAGGGAGTGTCCACATACCAGGACCTTCTGAGGTGTTGGTGGGATGAGTCTGAGAGCTGAGGGACCATTAAGAAGAGCATCAATTCTGTGTGTACTCTGCAGTGAGCCATGCTTGTCGTGACTGAGTCATGGGATGACAAGGATCTCCCAGATAAGCAGGTTCCTGAGTCATGTAGGGCTTTCTAGGTCAAATTGCAGATGATTTGTTCTCTCCACCTCAGTCTGGGATGGAGTGGAGCGCTCTCAGGTGGACATGCTCTGGCAGGAAGGGATGGATTACCTCATCTCTTGCTGAGTGGAGCCCCCTCCAGGGTAGGGCTTTCATTTCTCCTCTTCATGTCTCACTGGCACCCCTCACCTTCCTAGAGCCTGTAGATCCCAGCTGAGAGCCTGGATCCCATCCATGTGTAGCAGCCCTGGGACTCTGCAGGGGTAGGTGTGAATCCAGCCTGGTGTAGCTGTAGAGGTTGTTTGCCAACCATGGCACAGGGGTGCCAACCACCACCAAACCTACAGCATGTGTCCCCCTTTGGATAAGCCAAGTGGGAACTGGAGATGTTCAACACAGATCTCTACATTTAAGAAAGGAACGAGCCCAGAGGTGGAGAGGAAGGGGCACGTGCCTGTCAAGGGAGGTTTTTTTGTACCTCTTTCTCCCTCTTTGGAGTCCATGAGACCCAAAGCTGTCTGAAGGAGGCAGGAAGGAAAATAAAAATTAAATGGGGTTGGAAGTATTTTATGGAAATGCATTATGGAGAGAGCTGTGAGAAGGAGTGAGAGAGCAAATGTGGAGTAGGATGTGTGATGGAGGGGGAGGAGAAAGCAGGGGCGGCAGGAGAAGCAGCAAAGAACAGGAGGAGCAAAGGAAAATGGGGGGTGAAGGAGGAGAGCTGAGCAGAGGTGGTGGCAGAGGGGCTGGATGAGGACCCTGCTCTCTGGGGGGGTTGTGTGGCTCCTGGTGCTTCACTCCTGGCAGGGGCAGCATGCAAGGGCAGGAATGAGGGCTGGGTGGTGGGAGTGCCCTGGATACAGTGCCAGAAGGGAGCTGTGGTGAGGCCAGCCCCTGCCACAGAGGCACTGGCTTGCCCCAGCTGCTGGAGGAGCCCAAAACAGGCCTGCACTGATGTTGGTCACCTGCTGCTGTTTAGTGACATGATGCTGCTGTATTTAGGTCACAGGGTGGCCACAGACACAGCCTGGCTGGCTGCTGCCTTCTCTGTGGGGTCTGTTGGTCCAGGTGCTGCTCTGCTCCCAGCATCCAGCCCTCCCTGGCACTGTGCAAACAGCTAGGATGCTGCAAGGGTGGGATGTTGGCTTGTGACTTCTGAGCTGGGTGGGGAGAGCAGCAATGCAGGGCGTGGAAAGGGGAGTGGGAAGGGTGGGACACGGGCTGGGGGGTGAGAGCAGCACACACCACACTGGGTGTCCAGGGGCTGTATCTGTGCACCCCATCAGCATCACTTCTTGCAGTTCCTCAGTGCTGGCTCAGCCCTAGGGCAGGCTGTCACCTCCCTGCCAGCTCTGCAATGCCACCTGCTGGGGCTGGGGCACCTCCAGAGGAGCAGAGAGGCAACACCAGCAGGAGGGATGGAATGGGAAAGGGGCATCAAGCATCTCCTCCCACCCAGCATGGCAGTTTGTCCCAGCTGTCCTCATCCTGCCCAGGATGTGCTGCAGAGGAGACTTGCAGATCAGCCCTGTCCCACACTGACCCATGAGAAGGGGAACCTTTCAGTGGTTCACGTTGTTAAAATCCCCCCTCTTATTTTGAAAAGCAGCATTCCTGTTGGTGGGGGCTGGGATGCCAGTCCTGTGGAATGCCTCACTTCTGGGATGCAGAATGTGTTCAGTCCCTTCTTGGAACAAGCTGTGTTTGTACAACACCCCTCAGGGCTTAGGAACATTATTCTGCAGTGCAGGTACTGAGCCTGACTTTTGGCCAGACTGTTCTTTCCCTTCACAGCCCTTGATGCTGCCAGCAGACAGTGATGGGCTTGTTTTGTGCCCTGAATTTCTGCATCATGTGTTCTTTGCCACATCCCTTGAGGGTTTTCCATCATGGAGAGCTCAAGCAAGAGCTCTGCATCCAGGACTAGACCCAGTACTGTACTGACCACAACCAGCTGGTGGTGGGTGCAGTGTGCCCTTCCTGAGCCCCTTCTCCCTCTCTCCTGCTGCTGCCAAGCCCTGTCCCACACGGGTTAGGCAGCACTGGTGGCATTGCAGCTGGCTCACTGAATAGCTGGGGTGTGTTAGACAGAGGCACTAATTAGTCAGGGCTCATTAGCACTGTTGCTGCCCTGGCACAGCTGGGTGCTGCAGGGCTTGGAGAGGCTGTGGTCTCTGGGCAGCTCTGTGCTCTCCATGCTGGCACAGGGCCTGGCACTCTCTGCCATCCCCAGGGGTTGGTGCTGCCCCGTGCCAGCGTTGCTGCCTGGACCTGGCTGCAGTCTGGGAGGCAGGAAGGCAAGTGGCTTGTCCTGCTCTCTGCAGGTGCTGCTTGTGCATGCAGCTGGCCACCACAGGGCTCCCCAGCCTTTCCAAGGACCTCCAGGGACTGCTTGGGTCTGCTGTGTCACTTGTTACCCACTTCCACCTGACATCCTCTCTGGGATGGGCAGTCACTGCAGGTGCTGCAGTGATGGAGAGGAACACACTCATCCTTCCTTGCCATCCACCTGCAGCTGGATGTACAGACTGTGCCAGTGCCTATGGGATGGGTGTTGCTGGGAAGCCCCTCAGAGCTGGGGGATCTTGCTGTTCCTGTGGGGAAACATCTGCTGAAAGAGACAGGTTCAGAAACAGGGATGCTCTGACCAGCACTGATTATCCTGCTGAGGTGCTGAATATGGAGAAATCTATTGATACAGCCTTTGCAAGTGCAGGGAGCAGAGGTGATGGGAGCTGTGTGACTGTCCATAACAATAACTAGGAACAACCAGTGTCTGACCTGCAGAGGGTATTAAAAAAAGTCTGTTGGAAACCATATGGCTCGTTTTGGGCTACAGAAGGAGACATTACTGATGCAAGCATTTGGTTGCTGTGCAAGGATTCAAAACACATCTGTTAAATGTTGCCCATGGAAAGCCCTTGCTGCAGCAAGCAGCTTATTATCTACAGGGAGGAAGGGGAAGCATTAAAAACAATTTGATATTCCTTTCTTTGTAAATGAGAGAATGGTAAACATTCTTTGGCATCCTGGATAAATCCGTAGCACAGAGCTGGGCCAGCTGGTGATAAATGACACCAGTCGATTCTTCCAGTCCATTTTCAACCCACTATTGAATCCAGCAAACTCTGGGGACTGACCAGGCTTTGATGATCCCAGGGGATGGCTAGAACAAAGATTTGGATGCAAACACTTTTATGGAGTAAACAGCCCTGTAAGGAAATGATTCACTTGCTGGAGCATACGTGGCTCGTGCCATGGTCCCAGCTGCCTCCTAGCTCTCCCTGTGCTGCTGGGATGTGGCCAGCCAGATGTGCTGGCCTGCACTAAGAAGGCCATGTGGGCTTTGCTACCCTTGCTGAAAAAGAGCTCTCCCCTTCTTTGGGACTGGACTTAGAAAAATCCATCCCCAGCTGTACGGATTTCGAAAGTATCAGGGCTGGCTGGCTCTTTCTCTCTCCAGGCAGCTTTGGTGGCTCTAAATGCATTAGGGCATTGTCACAGCAAGGTGACAGGGACAGATTGCAGATGCCACAGTGCAAATCCTTCAGGCATGGCTTTCCTCAGGGTAGCTGAGGATTGCATCACCTTCTGCCTGTTTGGTTCCCCCAGCTCCATCCTGATGCCAGCTGGTCAAGTGGTGTAATGCCCAAAATCCCAAGGACTCTCCTGTCTCGCTGTTACTCAGCTCTGCACCAGAATTTTTGTCTCCTTTCATTGATTTCATTTGAATGAGCCTGGCCAGTTCTTGGGTGAGTTATCTCTTTGTTCCTTGGAGCTGCTCCAGAGAAGAAAAATCGCAAGAGATTCTGTGGAAAGAAACATGAAGAAACATCCCCCACCACCCTGAATGAGCTGACTGCTCTAAAGCTGCTCAGATCTGCTGTGCAGGTGGAAGCAGGTGAGCTGAGGCTTTCTGCCAAGTGCTGGGCAGGTGTTGCTGCTGCTGTAACACACCCTCCCTGCTCCCTTCCCTTGCTGTCTTCACCTTGGCTGTGTGTCTTTTTTTGGCTTTGCTTCCTCCAGCCCAAAGCCAGAGGAGACAAGAAGGTCATTTCAGAAAGAGCCACCTGGAAAATGCAGGTTGGGTGGAGAAGGACTTGGTGGTCTGTCTGTCTGTCAGGCAGCAGGGGATCCACAGGGATGAGAACACAGTGATCATCATGGAAGTGGATGGCATTAGGGGGGATAGCAGCTGGTCCTGCTCTTCCTAAAACCTGTGAAGCAGAAGAAGCTGAAGTCCCAGTCTCCTGTAGGGCTGTGAAGGTCTCCAGAGGCTGATTCCAACTGCCACACATGGAAAGTGCCACCCTGTGTTTGCCAGCCTGGAGTAAGACACCACAGAGCACTTGGCCAGAGGATTTCAGGCACAGTGAGCTGGGACAGCTCAGACTCATCACATCCCCTTCAGACTCATTCCTGCCTCTTGATCCTCTGCATGCAAGCAAGGTCCCAGCAGAGAATTCCTGGATTTCTTTCTCTCCTTTGGAAAAGACAAGACAAGGAGCCATGTTCCCTGTGAGGTCTGTTGATGCAGCCTTGAAGCAGCTCCTGGCACTGCTGAGCCCTTGGCCTCAGAGGTGGAAGCCTGAGGCTTGCCCAGGCTCCTCCCTATTTCCTGCTCTTGGAGCAGTTCTTGGAAATGCTTTTCTAGAGGATTTTGGCCCCTGAAGAGGAAAACACTTGCTTCTGTGATTTCTTTGGCTTAATGCATAATCCTGTAGCCACCTATCAGGCTTGGGATCTCCAGAGGTTGACTCCCACAGCCCTGCTCTGTTTGAGGTGTCACGCATCCCTCCTGCCCAGCACTTGCAGTGAGCATCCCTTCTACTCCTGGGCTCCTCTTCTTGCTCTGTGTGCTCAGCCATCCTTTCCTCCTGCTACCACTGCCAGAAATCATGGGTTTCAGGATGGCCAGAAATCCCCTTCTGGAAAGAACTCATCTTAATGTCTGTTTTCATTTGGCAGAGTCCAGCACTCAGTTCCTCAGTCATCTTAGCTAAAGCATGTTCCTTAGCTAAAAGATATTGGTGCTCTGCCTTGCTCTCTTCTTGGTCTTCTAGGGAATGAGGGACTTCTACCTGGAAGAGGATCTGTGTCATCCTTGCCTTTACCTGTTCAATACCACTTGTGGCATATGAGCAGTCCTTCCCTTCTGCTTCATATTTGTCTCTCCATGAGAAGTGGTTATCCAGAAAATAGCACCCCCTCCTTCCTGCTCGTGACAGACGTGGCTCTTTGGACTGGGGTAGCAGCTCCAGTGGCTTTCTCTTCATGTGCAGGTTTTTAAGCACAGAGCCAATGCTTGTGAACCCTCTGTCTTCCCTGAAAGCCCCAGAGTGAATGGGGAGAGCTGAAGATGGATTGGGCAGGTACAGCTGCAGCTCTGATCCCTGGCTGATCCACATGATGATGCTCTGTATCCTCCTGGGAGTGTGGAGTTGGGAGCAGCAGTGCTCTCCATGCTAGAACATCCACCTGGACGTGATTGACATTGGAGAAGGAAGAGCTATGCCTTGGCCAGCCTGTTTGTCACAGCACTGCTTTCTCCTGATGTCCCTCAGAAGTGGATTCATGAAGGAAGAATGAGGTTCCCCCAAGCCAAGTGTCTGATCTCTCTTTTGCCTCCTGCCAGGTGGAGTTGTAACTTGTGCAAATTTTCTTTTCCCAGGCTGGTGGAAAAGCCTGGTAGCTTCTGTGGCAGGCCTGATGACTGCAAAGGAGTTTGTCTCTTCTCACCCAGGGCCAGGTCCCTTGCAGAGCCATGGGATGCTCCCTGGCTTAAGCCAAGCCTTGCTAGGCAGCTCCAGGAGGATGGGCTGGGAGAGGAGGTGACAGTGGATGCATTCAGTGGTAATTTGTTCTTGTGATGTTTGTTGCTTCATCCCATGATGCCTCCAGGGACCAGGCTGCTCAGGTGTCTGTGCCTGGGTGGATGGGACCAGGATTTGTATTTGGGAAGATGCTAAGATACTGTCTCATGCTGCAAATAGGGTTAATGTTAAAAGCTTATTTATTTTATACATCTATACACTTGCCAGATACGAGTGTGTGGAAGCTCAGGACAAAGGCCAGTGTTTCATCTTAAGGATGTGGAGCTCATTGTGCTGTATTCAGAGCAGGGCCTGAAGCTCTGAGTATTGCTGGGCACCAGCTGGGGTGGTGTGGGGAATGCCTTTTTTTCTGCTTTGACAACACAGACTGTGTGATCCTCTATCTCATCAATACTGTTGAGTTTGGTCCCAGCTGGCTTCTGGTGTGCACAGAAAGTCTGGCTGGGACATGGCTGGTGTTACCTGGGGAGAACTGGAGCACACCAGCTGCAGGCAGACCTGTGGCACTCACAGCCCTAGTGGGAGCCATGGCTGAAGCAAAGCCTTTGCTGGGCTTGTAGGGATCTGTTGGAATGTTCTCTTCTCCCCCTCTAACCCTGACCTTTCTCCTTGGCATCCTGGCCAGTGACCTGCTTGTCTGCCTTGTCTCTAGCTTGCCCCACACGTGCCCATCCTACCACACAGTGTCTGACTTCTGTCTCATCTCTCCTTGTGCAGCCTCACCAACAGAGCCAGAATCAGTGGTGAAGAAGTACCTGGAAGAGCTGAAGAGTGCTCCTGCTGATGAGGTAAGATGACAGTGAAGCAGCTGCTTTCCCAAGGAAACCACAGCAGTGCCCAAAGGACCATCCTTCCTTGGGTGTCTGCTGTGGTACATGGTGCTGCTTGCATGTGAGATGGAGAGTCCTCAGCAGGTGACTTCTCCTCATCAGAGGACTGTGATGAAGGCACAGTGTGGGTTGAATAACTTATCCTGGCAGTGCCTCCCCATTTCCTTTGGAGGAAGGAGTTTGGTTTTGGTCTCAGTGCTGGGAGATCAAAACTAGAGATCAAACCCTGCACTGGAGCTCCTTTGCAGAGAACCAGGATGTAACAGTGCTCTTCTCTCTGACTGATGTCAGCTCTCCACCTCCTGGACAGTGCAGGAAGTGGAGTGGGGCGATACCAGCCAGATAAGGAAACCTGTCCTTAAATCTCAATTAAAGCTGAAGGCAAATCTCCCTGAAGCACCTCCTCGAGGCTTCCTTGGTGTGTCAGTCCTCAGGACCAGCCTGTGCTCACACCACATGGTGGTTTCTCCTCTAGGACTGCATGATCTGCATGGAGAAGCTGTCCTCCCCCTCGGGCTACAGCGACTCGTGCCAGTCCAGCAGCATCAGGCCAGAGGCAGTGGGTCACCTGAGGAACTGCCAGCACTCCTTCCACATGCTCTGCATGCTGGCCATGTACTCAAATGGGAACAAGGTACTGAGCTGGCCCATCCTCACCAGCACCCTGTGTGCAGCTGGCTGGGCTCTGGAGCTCTGATGTGGCTTCTCTCCTCTGGCAGGATGGCAGTTTGCAGTGTCCCTCCTGTAAAACCATCTATGGAGAGAAAACAGGTACCCAGCCCAAAGGGAAGATGGAGATCTCCACGTTCCCCCAGTCCCTCCCAGGACACAAGGACTGTGGGACAATCCGGATCGTGTATCACATCAGCAGGGGCATCCAGGTGAGTGCCCAGCATGCTGGCAGACAGCACAGGCTGGGAGAGCCTCCCAGAAAAGTCCTGGGATCCAGTGCAGCACTCAGCCCTTTGCTGAGCAGCCTGTGGTACCTGGAGCCAGCAGCTGCTCTGGCTGTTGTCCAACATGTGAGGGTCTCCTCCATCAGAAATCTTTTCCTGAGCAGTCCCAGCTGTTCACCTGCAGTAAAGTCTGATGTCTGCCTGAAGCAGGGAGACTGCCCATGATCACAAGGTGGGAAACATCCCATAGTCTGGTGGGAGTGAACTTTGAGCTGTGTAGCCTTTTTAAAGTGTTACCAAACCACATGGAAAAAGCTGTGGTTTGGGCCTGTCTCTCACCAGAATTTAGGTGGATTTTAGATCTGGCTTTTGGAGGATCTGTATTACTCATGTGTTGGACACCTTATATTCACAGCAATAAATACCTTGCTGCCTCTACATGGAAGAGCTGGTTTGGGATGGGCACATGTCAGATCCTGCTGCTGATGGATTGTCCAATTCATAGGAAGATGGATATGTCCATGACAAACCTGTCTCATCTCTTGCAGGGCCCGGAGCACCCCAACCCTGGGATGCCATACACAGCCAGAGGCTTTCCTCGCTATTGTTACCTACCAGACAATGAGAAGGGCAGAAAGGTGAGGTGTCACACCCTGATAACATCACCCTTCTTAAGTTGTCAAGCTCCTGGCAAGCTGCATTCATGGCACAAATCTCCTAGCTGCTGCTCCTAGCTTTGTTTTCCTTTCCCCCTCCAGGTTCTGGAGCTCCTGAAGGTGGCCTGGAAGAGACGCCTGATTTTCACAGTGGGCACCTCCAACACCACCGGGGAGAGCAACACGGTGGTGTGGAACGAGATCCACCACAAGACTGAGATGGACTCAAACCTGAGTGGCCATGGCTACCCTGACCCCAACTACCTGGACAATGTGCTGGCAGAGCTGGCTGCCCAGGGTGTCACTGAGGACTGCCTGGGCCAGTGAGCCTCAGGGGCCACCTAGTGCTCTTACTCCTGATGCCTTAAGTTCCCGTGTCCGACCACCCATCACACTGAGCAATAACAGTTCCGTGGGAGCCCTGCCCGCTCTTCACAGTTTTTTGGGGTGGGGGGTGGGGGGGAAAGGGAAGGATATTTTTGTAGAAGCTGTGCTTGTGTCTCTGGGTGGGATTGATGGCTGCAGCCAGGAGCAGCTGGGATGGGACTGAGGTGACAGATCCCCTGGGGAAGGCAGGACCTTCCTTTGGTAATGCCTGGGGACAAGATGGGAGAGAAGAGTGCCTTGCTTCCAACAGACCACCTGTAAGTCAAACAAGGTCCTTCTTTTGGGACATACCAGCTCCCTGTCTGAGGCACCTCTTGCCTCCCTCCTGCTGTGTATCTGCTCAGTCCCAATAAACTCTTCATTCTCACAGCAAGATCGTGCTCTGCCTTCCTGCTTCCTTGGGGTTTGGGGTGGCTCTCTCTGGGGAAGCAGCCTGCTCCATGGAGCCACAGACTGTCAATCCAGCCAGGAGGGGGGAGGGAAAGCTCAGCTCTACTGGAGGGACACAGTGCAGGCAGGACACTGGTCCCAGGGGTCGTGGTTCCAGCTTGTCACTGCTTTGGCCACTGGAGTTTGTGGTCAGTGGCCATGGTGCCAGCAGAGGTGACTTCTCCATATCCACCCTGTGGGAAGTTGCAGCCCCCTGCTCTTGGCTGTGAGCTGCCAGACCCATTCCTCTCATCCTGAAGATGAAAGGCAGAACCTGTCCCTCTCTCCCCTTCTTTCAGGTGCAATGGCAGTAATTCAGTGAAGCCTGTGCAGGGAGGAGCTGCTGTGCTTTGTGCTGCTGCTGCAGGGATGCTGGTGCCACCAGCTGGTGACAGTCACCTTCCTTCCAGCAGCCATGGTGGCCAGCCCAGGCACCGGCAGCAATGCCCTGGCTTGGAGCCTGTTCCTGCTCTGGGTGCTGGCACCTTGCAAGTGGGTCCATTGTCCCCAGGATGATTGTCACATGGGAGCTCATGTATTTTGAATAGCTGCCTCTTGTCACCTGGGGACTGTTTGTGGCTACTTCCCCTCCCTGTAGCCACCAGATCCAGCTGCCCATTAAATCCATCCAATCCTTCCATGGCACTGGTGCCATCTGCCATTTCACCTCCTTCCTGGAAAATTGGGGATGGGGCTGGGCTTTGTGGCAGCACTACCTTGGCCTCCTCCTGGGACCAGCACCTCCTGGACCAGCTGAGGGGCACTTTGCTTCCTTCAGGATTTTCTGAGCCATTGAGGGGTGGAGCTTTCCACAGTGTTCATCTTGTGCCTGCAGGCTCTAAGAGGAAACCCCTCAAACATCCAGTGAAATCTGGGCATGCTGCAGGAATGGCAGCTCCTTGGGAGCTGCAGTGACGTGTCTGTGTTGCTAAGCTCTACACAAATGAGCTCTGGCTGCTCCTCTCCCACCCTGCTTGCAAAAGGGAGAGGTCTTGAGTTCAAACCTCAGCTTTGTATCCCTGGATCATATTATCCCAGTAATCAAAGCAGTGAATTGAAGCAAAAATTGAAGCAGGGTTCACTCAGCCCTGTACAGAGCAAGAATTTCCTGCTGAGCCTGGCCTAAGGCATCTCCAGCAGCTGCTGCTGGGTGTGAATCAGCTGGAGCCTCCCTGCATCTGGGCTGGTCCAGGGCAGGGGCACTGGGCTGTGGTGAGCCAGCTAAGCTCAGCAGCTCATCCCTGACTGCCCTGGTTTTGGACAGGAGGCATCTCCTAAAATCCTTGTGCTGGGCCCAAGGTGGCCTAGCCCCCGTGGCAGGAGAATCCAAGGGGTGGGAAGGAGCAGAGCCAGGTGCTCAGGCACTGCGGTATAGGGAGATGCTTTGAAAGGTGGGATGAAAGCATAACCATGGGACAGAGGACAGAGCCCCAATTAAAAATAAATGCTTATGATGCTCCCACACACATTGACCAAAGCCTTGTGCCCCCCATGCCCAGCTGGAGCCCCAGGCAGAGGAGAGGGGCTGCCTCTCCCAGCCCCTGCGGTGATGGCTCATCTGCCACAGGGTGGTTATTATTAGCCCAGCCTTGACCCTGCAGCTATGCTGGGTACCCGCAGCTGAAACTGTGACTCACTGTCCCCCTGCGTCACCCACCCTGCCCCTCACCTTGCTGCTGGCACCTTGCCGGCCGGACAGCACCAGGCAGGGAACTGGGGGAGCTGGGGGGGGTCTCCGGGGCAAGGGTCGCTGGATAGGTGTGGGGGATAAGGAGGAGGAGGGACGGAGGCTGCAGCTGAGCCTGTTTTTCCCCTCTGCAGCTGGACGGTGTAATCTTTGAATGGCCCATTTCCACTTAATCTGAAGGCGCGGTCCCGGCCCCTTGGGAAGGGGGGGGAAATCTCCTCCCACGCAGGGGTGGGCAGCCGCTCCCCTTGGCAAACACGGCAGGAGCAGCGCTCCGAGCCCTCTGCGGGGGGAGCGGCGTGAGGGGCCCCCGAGCCGCTCCAGGGCCGTGTCCCTGCCCCATCCCAAGGGCTTGGAAGGGGTACGGGAGATGGGGAAATGTCAGCGTGGGGTGGCCCCAGAGCTGAAAATGCTTCCGCGCTCCTGGTGCTGGGTGGGACCGTTCACCTGAACGCTGGGATTTGGGTTAGTTCGGGTGTGATGCTCCTCAGCGCTTCCCTGCCCGCGGGGCAGGGCTGGCAGCGCCCGAACCAGTCGGGCACGGGCTCAGCCCGGGCTCCGGGGGCCTGGTGGGCACAAGGCATCCGCAGGGAGCTGGGTCTTGGTGGGGCGAGTGGAGGTGCAGGACGACTTGCCTGGCTGTCCCCATAGCGCCCTTAAAGACTGAATCCTGCCAACCCACCCTGGAACATCGCTCCAGTGCCTCCTCTGCCTCAGTTTCCCCTTTCACATGACTGTCTTGGGCCCTGACTCCTCGCAGGTGCCTCGGGGGTCCTGCAGGACGGTTCCCAGCGGGTTTGGGACCCGCGGGTGACTCGGGTGCTCCGCTGTCCCCTCTGCCCGCGGGGTCCGGCCGGGCCGGCAGAGCCGGTGCAGGAATGCGGGGCGGGGAGGGTCCGGCTCCAGGACAGGCGGTCCCTGCTGCGGGGGCACTGGGGACAGTTCGTCCCCTCTGCAGTGGGACGGGGTGAGCAGAGCAGGACAGCACACCAGCAGCACCAGGACGACGCCATGGAGCTGCCGTGGGCGCTGCTGGCGCTGGCTGGGATGGGCGCAGCCGCAGACCTGGGTGACTCCCTGGGGACAGGGCAGAGGGGGACCGGGCCTGGAGGGGCTGCCAGAGAGGCGTTTATGGGGCTGATCACGGCTTGGGGGGGACCCCACACCAGTGCTGTGCAGCTCGTGACACCCCCCTGTGCCAGCACTGGTGTGGGTGCGGGCTGGGGTCGGGCACTTGCTGAGCGGTGCAGGACGGGGGGTCCCCTCGCTCACTGCCCACTCCCCCAGCCCGGCTGCCCTACGTGCCCCACGTACCCCCCGTGGCACTGCTGGGCAAGGTCACTGCCAGCACCTTCGCTCTGGAGGGGCCCCGCTGCGTCTTCGACGGCCACGCCGACGCCTCGGACGCCGTGTGGCTGGCGGTGGCCTTTGCCAACGGTGAGCACTCGCTGCTCCGGCGCTTCCCCCCGTGGCAGGGGACATGGGGGACCCTCACCGCAGTCCTCACCCGCCGTCTGTGCCCTGCAGCATCAGCCGCCTTCAGAAACCCGCTGTCCCGGGCTGACGTGCCCCCGTACAAGCAGCTGCCCACTGCCCGCTCCTACATGACTCTGGAGACGGCGGCGGCCGCGTATTCCTGCTCGGCGCCGAGCCCGCCCGTCCTGCGGGTCGGGGGGGACACGGCGTGCAGGGACCAGGGCAGACAGGACCCCTGCAACGGGCCCCTGCCCTCCCCGGGGCCCTACAGGTAAGGCCAGGAGCCCCAAATCCCGGCTGGGGTGACTCGCCACCCAGCGCTTGTTCGTGGCCCGGAATCAGCCCCGTACCCGTGGCAGGGTGAAGTTCCTGCTGATGGGCTGCCGCGGCCCCAAAGCGGAGACGCGGTGGTCCGAGCCCATCCTCCTGCGCAGAGGTACTTGTGGCACTGCCACCCCCCGCGGGTCCCCTGCCTGGTTGGGGTGCTGGCACGTGGCTCAGCATCAGCCCTGTGCCATCACCCCAAAATCCTGGAGGAGAAGTGATCCCCGATCCCCCCACCCATCACCCCGCCCTGAGCCCTCCGTGTTCCCCCATATCCCCCACCCCGCCTCCTTCCAGCCGTCAGCCCGAGCACCATCGACCCTGCGCCCGCTCGCCGTGGCAGTGCCGTGGTGGTCATCGCCTCCATCCTGGCCAGCCTGGGAGCCGTGCTGGCCACCGCCGTGCTCGGAGCCCTGGGGTACGGGGGTGCTGGGGGAGCGGTGTGCGCAGGGGCCTCAAGAGAGCACCCCAATTCGGCAACCCCATCAGCAAAGAAATGGAGGTCTTTTTAGCATTGAAAAAGCCTTTTTATTCTTGAATTGGGGGTTTGCTGTAATTTGCAGGAGAAAGAGCCTCTTGGGGTGGCTGATGCGGAGCCCCACAGACCCCATTGATGCCTCTGCTTCTGTCTCCGTGCAGTGCCAAGGTGTGGGGCTCTCTGTGCCACCAGAATTTGGCGGCCGACGCCTTCATCCGCAGATCGTACCGGACCCACCACATCCCCCCGGCCGTGCCCCAGCCCCTGCCCCCCGGGTGTGTGTGTAGCCCCCCGGGGCTGTGCCGCTCTGCCCCCCAACCCCCTGCTCCGTGTCAGAGAATCATGGAACAGTTTGGGTTGGAAGGGACCATAAACACTGCTTCGTTTCAACCTGCCTGCCACGGGCAGGGACATATTCCGCTAGATATGAACTGTCCTGTCAAGTAAAATCTGATTTTACATCTCCAGCTGTCTCCTCCTAGTCTTTGACCACGCAGGGTGGGACTGTGAAAAACCACGTGGGGCCTTGGTTTGGTGTCGGTGTGGGGGGCGCTTGCTGCCACTGGAGGGTCTGTGGGGAGCGGGATATCCCGTTCTGTCCACTGTCACCCAGCCATGCCACAAAGGCAGCGGTTCTCAGCACGCCTCGCCGGCGGGCGCTCAAACATAACAAATGCTGCCGGGGAAACGAGCCCAACCTGTTTGCCACGGGGCTGCGGCCGCTGCAGGAATGTGGGCGGATGGTGACCACAGGCGGGTCCCGCGGGGACGCGGAGCCCCAGAAGCCGCACTCCCGCCCTCGGCACACAGGCGCCCGCACCATGCTCCCGCTGCTCCTCCTGCTCCTGCCCGCCGCCCACGGCATAGGTGAGTCCAGCCACGCCACCGGGGTCGCTCGGGATTCTCCTTGGCACTGCGGGGATCCCTTGTGTAGGGGCGCCAGGACCCCGCTGAGCCTGGAGGTGTGGGGCAGCTGCTGCCCCCCTACTCCGGATCCTATTCTGGGTGTCACCTCTGGTCTCTGGTGTCACCGATACTGGTTGACTGGCACTGTGTGGGTTTCTCTGGAGGTCCGCATTGGAGTCCACCAGGATCCCACTGAATCTGGAGTGTAGGGCAGCTGATGTCCCCCTCATTGTGGGTGTTACCCAAGTGTCCCTGGTGTCACCCTCTGGTTCTCTGGGAGTCCTGCCACGTGCGTTCCCCTCCAGCTGGGAGCATGGAGTGTCTTTGCTTCTTCTTTTAACGAAGCACCTATCCGAGCCCAGACTGGGAGGTGGGAGGGGAGCCGAGGCCCCGCTGCGGGATCCCAGGGTCAGCTACCTCCTGTCCCTGTCCCCACCCCGAGCCCCGGCGCCGCGGCCGCCAGCCAGAGCCTCCGTTCCGGGGCTGCAGCGGGGGATCCACGCCCTCCATCGCACCCTCTCGGCTTCTCACCGCAGCCCAGCTGGGGTACACCCCGGCCCTGACCACGGAGCCCCCGCTGGGAGGGAAGAAGACCGCCTCCACCTTCGTGCTGGACCAGCCCCGCTGCGTCTTCAATGACTACGGCAACGCTGACATCTGGCTGGTGGTGGCCCTGGACGGGGGTAGGTGGGCGCAGCCCAGGGCAGGGGGCGTGCAGGGGTCTCTGTACCCCCCACCAAGTCTCTCCTCACCCCCATCCCCTCCCTGCAGCCACATCCAGCTTCAACAACACCGATAGGCCGGGGTCTCCCGAGATCGCGTTCCAGAGCTTCCCTGACCCCGCCCGTGCCTACATGACCCTCAACGCCACCCTGGCCAACTACCCCTGCCCCAAGCCCGCCGGGGACATCACGGTGCTGCGCGTCGGCAGCGAGACGAGCTGCGCCCAGGATGACACGAGACCCACCTGCAACGGGCCCCTGCCCGGCCCCGGGCCCTACCGGTGAGCTGCCCCTGGGGACGGGCCCCTCAAGGGCCGTCGGCAGCCCCCCGGCCAGGGGACCCTGGCCAACAACCTCCCTTCCCATGCTAGGGTGAAGTTCCTGGCCCTGGAGGGCTCTGTGCCCGTGGCTGAGACATTCTGGTCGGATCCAATCAGGCTGACTGAAGGTACCGCTGCCGGGGTGCTCATCCTGCCCCCCATCCAGCCCACGGCCCTCGAGGGGGGTTATGGGGTTCTCCTGGGCGTGTGGGGTGGTCCCAGGGGTCTCAGTGCTGAGCAACAATGGTTTGGGGTGAGGAATCCTGTGAGCAGCTGGGGAAACTGAGGCAGGGCTCCGCCGCGGGTCTGACTCGGGTAGGGTGGCACGGTGTGATGGCACGTTGTGTCGGGACACACGAGCACACCGCCGCCCATCCGGACCCCTGAGGCACCCCGGGCTGTGTGTCCTGCATCCTGCTCCCTCTCCTCCTGCTCTCTCCCCAGCCGAGTCACCCAACACCATCTCCACGACGGGCAGCGGGCACAGCGCCGGCATGATCGCCATCACCACCATCCTCTCCATCCTCTTCGCCGTCCTCCTGGCCGGACTGGTGGCCATGCTCATCTTCTGGAGGTGAGTGCCACCACCAAGTCCCACCCAGAGTGCTGAGCACGCGGGACCGGCGTCAGAGGGTGACTCCGTCACCTCTTGGTCCCCACCCTCATCCCTCACCCCGCCTTCCCTCCCCAGCTCGGACTCCTGCAGCGGCAGCAGCACCTTCAGCAAGCCGGAGTCGGTGTCGGTGCGGCGGTACAATACCCACCACGTCTATGACCAGCCCGCCGCCCGGCTCTGAGCCCCCCGCCCCCGGCTCTGAGCACCTCCCCCGTGCGGGGGACAGGCTGACCCGCTCCGCTCTGTCCCTGAGGGTGGCACGGAGCCACCGCCGCGGGGACACGGCCGGAGCCGCCACCCGTGGGGACAGGGGCGATGGAGCGGGACATTAAAGGCTTTTTCGCGTGCTTTATGCCCGGCCTGTGCCTCCTGTTTGTGACTCCTCGATGCCCCTCGCAGCCTCCTGGGGAGCCCCACGGTGCCCTGTACCCCCACTCTGAGCCCCATCGCTGGGTGGGAGACTGCACGGGGCGGGGTGCGGCCGGGGATGCTCTGGAGTGGGTGGGAGAAGTTGTCACACCCAGCTGGGGTATCGATGTGCCCCACTTCGGATGGGGAAAAGTCCCCGGGGTGCAGGGCAGCGAGGGGAGCCTGACCCCCCCAGCCCTGATGATGGGCTGAGGGGAATTGAAATGAGGTGGGGGTGGTGGGGTGAGGGGTGTTTCTCCAACCCTTTTTACCCTACAATGCTCTCTCCCTGACCGAGCCCAGAGGGGCTCCCACACCTCGAGATGATCCAATCCATCCCGAGTGCAGCTCGGGCTCCTCTGAGCGCCATGAGACCCCAGGGGACCACCGGGGTGTCTGATCCTGCACCGGGGAGTCTCCCTGAGCCCGACCTGGGGGATGTGGGGGCTGATCCTGCACTGGGATGTTGGGCCCTGAGCCAGATCTGTATGATGTGGGGGCTAATCCTGCCCTGGGATGTTGGTCGCTGAGCCCGACCTGGGGGATGTGGGGGCTGATCCTCCACTGGTGAGGAGTGGGCTGGGGAGGGGAAGGAGGGGAAGCTGATCCTGTACCAGCGGCTGGAAGGGGCCGCATCCGTCATTCCTGATCCTACAGCGGGGTGTGGGTCTCTGATGCTGATCTCAGAGCTGTGGGTGCCCTGAACCTGCAGCCCGGGCAGGATGAGACCCCGCTGGTGCTGGAGACAACCCCGTTGTGGGTGGAGTCAGGCCAGGTGTGCGTGTACATATATACATTATATACAAATATTAATAAAGCCCCGTTTCCCCCCGCAGGCGCCACGCCAAGGGCAGCATCACACTGACGCCCCAGCCCGGTCACAGCGCCCTTACGGGGTGTCCTTGTGCCACACGGGAGGGGTGTTAGCAACCTGCCCCCCCGCTGCCCGAGCCGCCTCCGTGGAGCCCGGCCAAGGGAAATCAAGCAAATCCAGCGATTAACTCCTGCCGAGATCAGCGTGGGAGCAGCGGGCGAATGGTTCCATCCGGCAAACGCGGGTCCTCTCCGCCCTACACCCGGTGCCCCGAAATAAAACAACTGCTTCAGCTGCAAAGGGCTTCGAGAGCTGGGGTGAGGTGGGAGGGGGTGTTACCTGCCACCTGTGTGCATTGCTGGGGTGGGACATGTGGCCCAAATCGCTTGTGGGGCTGGAGCTGGCACACGGGGAGGCTCGAGGGACGGTGGCGGGGACTGCACTGTGTCCCCTTGCTGTCCCCCTGTGCGGGGGAGGCAGAGGGGCAGCGCTGTAGGAACAGAGCACTGTGTTCCCAGCGTGTCCCTGCAGCGTCCCCATAGTGTTCCCGCGGAGAAAATGCCATGGCCAGCACAGCCCTGAGCCCAGCTTTGGGTGCCTGCCGAGCCCTCGAGCCCAGGTGGGTCTCGCCATGGCGGGGGAGGGTTTCCCTCTCCTCTGCTGGTATTTAGGGGACCACAAGCACCCAGAAACGCCACCTGTCCTCGGGTGTGCTGCAGCCGGGACATGCAGCACTTTAAAAACAATAATAGGTCAAAAATCAATAAACCGGTGGAGTTTGGGGGTGCAGAGCAGCTCGGCAGATGCTGCAGCCCCCCAGGTTCGGGGGGGGGCGCGGAGGGGTCTGGGGTGGGTTTGGTGCAATCCAGGCGGGCGCTGGGCTGGGCAGGCTGGGGCTGCACCACCCTAGAGGCACGGGAGGGGCCGGGGGCTGAGGGGGACAGAGGGGACACAGCGGGGACACAGCGGGGGGACCCCGCGGGACCCCGGCAGCGCGGAGACCCGGCCCCGCCCACCTCGCCCAGGCCACGCCCCCTGGCCGACAGCCGATATTGTCACCCAATGGGAGCGGCGGGTTTGAGCCAGGCCACGCCCCTTTCCCCGCCCCCGCACGCTGATTGGCGGCCGCCGGCGCCGGCCCGCACATGGGCGCTGTGCGCGGGGCCGCGGGTTCGAGGCCGCGCTCGGCGCCGTTTGGCTCCGCTCGGCTCCGCTCGGCTCCGCTCGGCTCCGCCATGGCCCGGCGCAGCGCCCTCTCCATCCGCATCGTGGAGGGCAGGAACCTGCCCGCCAAGGACATGTGAGTGCCCCCCGCGGGGGCCGGGAGAGGTTCGGGGCGGGGACATCCCCGAGGGACTCGCCGCTTTCGCAGGGGTGCTGCGGGGTGTCCCCCCAACAGGTCCCTGATGGGGACACCACCCTCAGGTGGCCTTAGAGCCTCCTCTCTGCTTTGGGGACTTGTCCAGAATGGTTGGCGGACCCCCAGCATTGCATGTGATTTAGGGGCTCACCCCCAGGTAGTTTTAGGGTCCCCTTTTGGGGTATCACCCCTTGGGGTGCTCCCTCCAGGACGGCTTTGGAATCGCCCTGCATTGAGGATTCCCCCCAGGGTGGCTTTAGGGTCCCCCCCAGCACTGTGTTTATTTTGGGGGTTCCCTTCAGGGTAGATTTGGGGTACTCCCCAGCAGTGCATCTGCTTCAGGGGTTCCCCGTAGGGTGGCTTTGGAATCCTCCTTGCTCTGGGGGTTCCTCCAGGATGGCTTTGCTGTTGCCTTGCTTTGGGGGTCCCCCCAGTGTGGCTTTGGGATCCCCTTTGCTCAGGGGGTTCCCTTCAGGACATTTTTAGTGCCCCAGCAGTTCTTAGCGCTTTAGGGGTTCCCTGAGGAGTGCTGAGATTCCCCCCGCGATTTGGGGACTCTCTGCGGGATGGGGTTCAGGTGCTGTGGGATGCCCCCAGCAGTGTTGTGGGTACCTCAAGCAGTGCTCCCACTTGGGGGGCTCCCCTGTGCTGCCAGGGCAGGGCTGTCCCCCCACAGAGGGACCCCGGACGCTCAGCAGGACCCGGTGCCTCCGTCCCCAAAGGAGCAGGGGCTGTCGCGGTGCTGTGTCCCCAGCCCGGCTCCATCCCAGCTGGCTGAGGTCCGGGGGGAGCCCTTGGCTCGGGATTTCCCTCCCAGAAAATCCCGGTGTTCTCCTCACGGCTCTGACCCTTGTGGGGCGGGATGTGGGGACGGCACCGCGGGAAGCTGCTGAGGAGCGCTCGGCAGCCGGAAAACCAGCAAAAATCCCTGCAGCCGTCATGGAAAAAGAGGATAAACAAGGAAAGAAACATGACTTCTATTTTTTTTTTTTTTTTTTTTTTTTTTTAAATCCCGTGTGTCAGGGCCTGATTTTTAAATCCCTTGGCACAACTCCCCGCCGGAGCTTGACCCAGCACGGGCGGGCTCTGGCTTTCGGGAGGCTCCGGATTTTGGGAGAGCCGGAAAATCGCCGTGCCACAGCGCCTGGAGCGCAGCTTTCCGGACCGGTGCCTTTGGGACGTGGCGCTGGGAAACCCGAGCGCGACCTTGGCCGTGCCTGGCCCCGGCCCCCTCCCCTGCCCAACCGGGGATCCGGTTCCCTGCCCTGGCACTGTTTTGGGATCTCTGGTGTCCTCTGGGGAATTCCCTCTGCGGGGTGTCCCCGCTGCGTAGGCAGCTCAGACCCTGCTGGCAACAGCCCGGGGTGATGGAGCACCCCCAAATCCCCATGGGGAACCCCCAGATCCCGCAGGATTTGGCGCAGGGAGTTATAGGAGCCCCCCCCTTATCTTTATCCCACGAAAGTAAGGGAAAGGGTCTGCCTGATTTTTTTTTTTTTTTTTTTTTTGAATGGTTTTTCATTTTTAAATTTACTTTATTTAGTATTGATTTTTTTAAACGTGGCATTTAATTCCTTTTATTTGAATTTCTGTTTTATTATTTATTAATTTTATCGGATTATTTGAATGTGAGGATAATAAATAACGCCAATAATTTTTAATCTTTAATTTATTCTAATCTATTCTATTTTTATTTCAGTATTTTCTC
The DNA here is from genome assembly GCF_029582105.1 of Oenanthe melanoleuca. Lineage (NCBI taxonomy): Eukaryota > Metazoa > Chordata > Aves > Passeriformes > Muscicapidae > Oenanthe > Oenanthe melanoleuca. The sequence continues at coordinate 5,983,166 of NC_079352.1, forward strand.
TTTTAAACTTTTTACTTCATTATTTATTTTTAGAATTATTTTTTCCTTTCATTTTTGCCCTTTTTTCTTTATTTCTTCATTTATTATTCTGTAGTTTATTTTATTTTTCCTTTATTTTTTTACTCTATTTTTCAATTCAATTTAAATTTTTTTGTCCCATTTTTCTTTTTTTTTTTTGGTTACATTTTTAGCCAAATTTTCTTCTATTTCCCTTTTATTTTTCAATTCTATTTTTCTTTCATTTACCACTCCATTTTTTCTTTCCTTTCCACTTCCATTATTTCTTTAAATTTTTAATTTATTTCTTCTCACCAACCCCCAGGGCAGTGCAGCACTGCTGCCTACACCAGTTAATTTTTAATTCCAGCCCTCCACGGCTCCTTTGCTGCCGGAGGGGTGGCTGCGGGTTCCTTCCCGCTTTCCCTGGGCTCATTTCTCATTTCCCCTTTTCAAAGCCCTTCCCCTTTCCAGCTCCTTCTCTGCACGCAGAGCTGCCCGAGCCACAGCAGCGCCACAAATCCTTTGGTGACATCCCGGGACAGGGATGCTCTGCGGGCGTTGTCACCCATTCCGCTTTTGGAGCAGCGATTTCTCCTCATCTCATCCAAAATCTGCGCCTCTCCTGGCAGCTCAGGCACCTCCCGTGCGGATTCTGCCCATCCTGTGTTTAAATCCCTGGAAAACGCCGTGCCTGGGTGGCCTCCCGGTGCTCCGGGAGCTGCTGTCCCCGCTCTGGGGACACGGGGTTGTGGCTGTCGTTGCCGGGCGCAGCTGGAGCTGGCAGCTGTTCCCTTTCCGCCTGCCCGCTCCCGGCAGCCCCGATGGTTTGCACAAGGCAGGAAATGTCAGCGAAGGGCTCTGCTTAATGGCACTGCACCCGCGGCTCTGCTCAAAAATCCTCTGCGGAGCGGGGCTGGCACGGAGCGGGAGCGGCTCCTGGCAACCTGCTGCACCCGCGGGGCCGGCGGTGGGAGTGCCCGGGAGCGGGGATGTCGCTGTGGAACCCGGGATGCACCGCCCAGAGAAATCCCTGCAGGGCATGGAGTCCCTCAAATCCTTTCAGTCCCTTCCAACCCCTTTTGATTTCCCCAAATTCCCTTTTAGCCTCCCTCAAAATCCTTTCAGTCCCCTCTAATCCCTTTTGGTTCCCCCAAACCACCTGATTCCTCCCAAGAAGACTTTCAATTCTCCTCAAAACCATTTTAGTCTCCTCCAATCCCTTTTGAGTCCCCAAAACCCCTTTCAGTCCCCTCCAGCTCCTTCAGACCCTCCAAACCCATTCTGGATTCCTCCAAACTCTTTCAGTTGTCCCCAAAACCCTTTCAATCCCCCCTGCAGCTGCCTCTCAGCCTCCCTGGATTTGGGATGTGGAATCACTCAGTGCCTGGGGCCCACAGGCACCTTCCCTTTCTCCAGGATGCTGGTGGCTGGCTGACAGTGCCACTGGGATTGGTGTTAATGAGTTATCCGTGCTCCAAGCTGCTCAGTGCCGGTGGGATGGGAGCCACAACCCTTCCATGACCTTGGCCAGCCCCCAGGTCCTGGCTGCTTTGTCCCTGGCTGGAATCCTCACCCCTGACCCTGTTTCTGAAGAACCAGGGCAATAAGCTGTAAAACCATGATTATTTTTTGGCAAGGGTGACTTGGGCTGTCCCCAGGGAGGAAACGTGGTCAAAGCACAGTGGTGGCTGCCCTTCACACCCTCTGCATCCCTGGGGTGTCCCTAGGGGTGTCCCCATCCCTGTGGGAGTCTTGGGGGTCTGGGGACACTCTGGGGCTGCAGCAGCCTCCCAGTGTGTGAAATTGGGCTGCAGGTGCCTGAAGCTGTTTCGGGGAAAGGGTGGGTTTTGTTTGCTCCTTGCCTTCCTGTGGGAAAAGGAAAAGCCACTTCTGGCAGCCAGCGGGACCCAGCGGCCGGACACGGCCAGGGAGGAGTGTCCCCGGTCTGGAAGCCAGGCTGGGTCACCCTGTGCTGGCAGCTGTGGCCAAGTGGAAGTTTTTGGCAGCCTCACCCTCAGGGCTTTGTCTCTGCGAGGTCCCTGTTCCGTGGGGGCAGTCAGGGCTGAAGCTTCGGTCACCCGTGGCCATGAGGGTCCTGTGGGTTGGGTGGTGGCCAGGCTGGGGCTGGTGGCACTGGCAGAGCTGTCCCTTGTCCTTCTAGCACGGGGAGCAGTGACCCGTACTGCATCGTGAAGATCGACGATGAGGCCATCATCAGGTGAGTGGCCCGGGTCCCTCAAACTGCTGGAGCCCCAAACCTTGCTCCTGGCAGGTCTCCATCTGCTGCAGGCACATTATTGTTATGATTATTGTTAAGATAATTGTTTATAATTCATTATTATTCTATACTTTGGCCTGAGATGCTCCTGCAGACACAGAAGTGTCCAACAGCTCATGGCCCCCTTCCCCTATACCCCACCCCTGTGTCTTGCCAGCCCAGAGCCACAAGACAGGGCAAGGACAGGGACAGAGACTCATCCCTGCCCCAGCTGAGAGTTCCAAACTCTGGGTGCTGCCCTCAGCCATGCATCCCCAAAAGCTGGGAAGGTCCCAGGGCTGGGGAGTACCCCAGAGAGGGAGCCCTGCCCCTCTTGTCACCAGTGCCACCTGCCCCACAGGACTGCCACGGTGTGGAAGACGCTGTCCCCATTCTGGGGGGAGGAATATGAGCTGCAGCTGCAGCCGGGTTTCCACAGCATCTCCATCTATGTCATGGACGAGGATGCACTCAGGTGAGGTGGGGCACGGCCTGGGGGGCTCAGGTGGTGGCTTTGGCTCCCTGCATGCTCAGCCCTGCTGTTGACACCAGAGAATCACAGCTGGCCACGCTGCCCTGGGCTTTGGGACACGGATGGGTGAAGTTATCTCCCAAGGATATTATCCAGCTGGCAGCAGAGGGTGGCTGATGTGCCACACCATGGTGGCCCCAGTCCAGGATCCCCAAAGTTAGGGCTTACCTGGGCACCAACCTGCTCCCCACTTTTGTTTTCCAGCCGTGATGACATTATTGGGAAGGTCTGCATCACCCGGGACATGCTGGCAGAGCACCCCAAGGGTAGGGCAGCGAGTGGCTGGGGGGTCCCAGCAGGGCCCCATCTCCCACCCTTTGGACAAGCTGCTCCTGAGGGGTTCCCCAATGACCCTTGGTGGGGATCCCCCCTTTTCCCACAGGATACAGCGGCTGGATGAGCCTCAGTGAGGTGGACCCTGATGAGGAGGTGCAGGGGGAGATCCACCTGCGGGTGCAGGTCCTGGGCAGCCAGGGCAGCCGGCGGCTGCGCTGCTCTGTGCTGGAGGCCAGGTGAGAGGGGGCAGGAGGCTGGCAGGGCTGTGTGTGCAGTTGTGGTGAATCTGAGCTGCTCCATGGCTCAGTTTCCCTGGTGTATCCAGTCTTTGGGTGCACAGCATCATCCTCATCACCCAGCAGGTGCTGGGGGTGCTGGGGCAGGGTCTCATCTGCAGGTCTTTGGGATATGTATCTTGAGATTCCCTGAGAGAGGAGTGGGTGCCATGGGTGCCTGTAGGTATTTTGGGAGGTTAATGGTTAATTCCCCCTCTGCTTGGCAGGGATTTGGCCAGGAAGGACCGGAATGGTGCCTCTGACCCCTTTGTCCGCCTGCGCTACAACGGGAAGACACAGGAGAGCACTGTGAGTGTAGCTTCAGCCATCCCCAGCCTGCCAAGGGTGCACTGGAATCAGTCCACGGGGAAACCTGGAGCCATCCCTGTCCCACAGCATCCCCAGCTCGGTGTCCCTGAGGGACAGACCCACCCAGCAAGAGGGGACACAGCTGTTGCCTTTGCAGGTGGTCAAGAAATCCTGTTACCCGCGCTGGAATGAGACCTTCGAGTTCGAGCTGGCTGAGCCTGCTGGGGAGAAGCTCTGTGTGGAGGTGTGGGACTGGGATCTGGTTGGCAGGAACGACTTTCTGGGCAAGGTGAGCCCCAAACCCTTTCAGTGCTGCTGGGATCCTGCCCAGCTGCACACCCAGCCCTCTCCTGCCTTCCCCTCCCAGGTGGTGTTCAGCATCCAGGGGCTGGAAGCAGCCGGGCAGGAGGAGGGGTGGTTCAGGCTGTGGCCAGACAAGTCCAAACCAACAGAGCACGAGTGAGTTTTGGCACAGGGTGTTGGGGTGTGCTGGGGGTGGTCCCAGTACCCTCAGGGCTTTAGGGAGTGGGGGGGGGGGGGGTGGTTCCTGGGATGCATCATCACTTTGGAGGGGTAGCCTGGGGTGTCGGGTCATGTCCTGCTTCATGAAGCATCCATCATCCATGGCTCCATCCATCATCCATGGCTCCATCCATCATCCATGGCTCCATCCATCCATCCATGGCTCCATCCATCATCCATGGCTCCATCCATCATCCATGGCTCCATCCATCATCCATGGCTCCATCCATCATCCATGGCTCCATCCATCACCCACCCACCCACCCCGTGCTCCTGCAGGCGCCGGGGCAGCCTGGGCTCGCTGCAGCTGCAGGTGAAGCTTCGGGATGAGACAGTGCTGCCCTCCCACTGCTACCAGCCCCTGGTGCAGCTCCTGTGCCAGGAGGTGAAGTCGGGGTGCCAGGTGAGGGGTCCATGCCCAGCCCTGCTGGAGCACCCCCATTTCCCAGCTCTGTGCTGTGGTGTCTGCCTGCCTTGGGCTATGTTATGCTGCCTCTTCCCTGCAGGATGGCCAAGTGCACCTGGTCACCCTCCTGGACGAAGCCACCACGGCTGAGTGCCGGCAGGAGGTCGCCATCAGTTTGGTCAAGCTCTTCCTGGGCCAGGGGCTGGTCAAGGAGTTCCTGGACCTGCTCTTCGAGCTGGAGCTGGCCAAGCCCTGTAAGGCTGGAGTGGGGAGTGGAGCTGGAGGCTTCTTTATCATCTCCTGGGGTTGCAAAACCTCCAGGGCCTTTGTGGGGATTTTTTGTGAGTGATGGTTGAGGCTCAGCCATCACACTGTGGAATCTGTTGGGTTCATCCCAGCAAATTCATGGGCTGAGGTTGGTGGAGGAACAGGTGGTTTGAGGTTAGGAAGTCCCCATAACCCCCATGGAGATGGCCAGGGCAGCAGGGCACAGCCTGTGGGAATGGCCCCCATGCTTGCAGCTGCCCAGGGATGACCTGTGGCCATCCCCCAGGCCATGGACCCTCTCCTGTTTTTCAGGTGAGCCCAATACTCTGTTCCGGAGCAACTCTCTGGCCTCAAAATCGATGGAGTCCTTCCTCAAGGTGCCACACCAAAACCTGCTCTTCTCAGCTCATCCTGGCCCTGGGCTGTTCCCAGGGGAAGAATTGGGAGGGCTGCTGTGCTTGTGCCTTCCCCCAGGGCTGGGAGGCTGAAGAAAATCCACTGGGTAACCCTGGGGGTGTCAGGTGCCAAATCTGTGGCCCATCACTGTCCCCTGTGTCCCTCGGCAGGTGACAGGGATGCCATACCTGCACTTCGTCCTGGGACCTACCATCTCCCGTGTGTTCGAGGAGAAGAAATACGTGGAGCTGGACCCCGGCAAGGTGGAGATCAAAGACGTCGGGTAAGGGGCTTGTGGGGTGGCAGTGGCTGCAGGGCAGGGGTGGCCCCAGCGCTGGCGGTGACAGTGACGCTGCCCGCAGCTGCTCGGGGCTGCACCGGGTGCAGACGGAGGGCGAGGTGATTGAGCAGGGCCGACAGCACCTGCAGTCCTACCTGGGCGAGCTGCTGGACGCCATCGTCAGGTCGGCGCCGGCGTGTCCGCCCCTGATCCGCGCCGCCTTCCGCCAGCTCTTCCAGCGCGTCGGGGAGCGCTTCCCGCAGCACCAGGTCGGGCTGGGGCGGGGGACGGCGTGGGGTCAGACAGGGACATCCCCAGGGGACAGGGCTGTGGTCAGCTGCGGTCACTGGGGTCCCCTCTTGGGCAGGGGGGCAGCGAGCGGGGCCGGACAGCAGCCCTGGGCACCGGCGCATCGCTGTTTGTGCGGTTATCCCATGTTGGGAGAGACCCTCACGTGTGTTCCCCACCCCCTCGGTGGTCACAGCACGCCAAATTTGTGGCTGTCACCAGCTTCCTGTGCCTGCGCTTCTTCTCGCCGGCCGTGATGAGCCCCAAGCTGTTCCAGCTGCGGGACGCGCACGCGGACGCGCGCACCAGCCGCACGCTGCTGCTGCTGGCCAAGGTGCGGCGGGGACAGGGGACACGGCCCGGGGCTCTGGCTGCCTCCCGCTGGGGACAGCCGGGTGACGCTGCCCCCCCGGGGTCCCCAGGCCATCCAGCTGGTCGGGAACATGGAGCCGGCGGCCGGGCGCGCCAAGGAGACGTGGCTGTCCCCGCTGCTGCCCGCCCTGCAGCAGGGCACCGCCCGCATGAGGGGCTTCATCACCCGCCTGGTGGGCACGGAGGAGGACGGGGCCGAGGAGGAGGGTGAGGGGCGGCCGCTGGGGCCCCCTCCGGCCGTGGTGAAGGAGGGGCTGCTCCTGGTGCACAAGACCCGGGGCAAGGGGCCGCTGCTCGCTGCTGCCGCCGGCAAGAAACTCCATTTCTGCCTCACCGGGGAGGCGCTCGGCTTCGGCAAGAGCCCCAGTGCAGAGGTACGGCAGTGCTGGAGGGGCGGGGGTGGCAGCGGGGTGGCACTGACCCCCTCTGTGTGTGTCCCCCCTCCATCAGCGTATCGGTGCCATCGCGCTGGGCGACATCCTGGCGGCCGAGAAGGTGGAGGAGAAGAGCTTCGGCAGCTCGCACGTCATGCAGGTGGTGTACACGGCCCCGGGCGGGCAGCAGGAGACGGCTTACCTGCAGTGCAAGGTACGGCGGGCACAGCGGGGACACCCCGCGCGGGGTCACAGCCCCGGGTCGCTCTGACTGTCCCCAACCCCGCAGTGCGTCAACGAGCTGAACCAGTGGCTGTCAGCGCTGCGCAAGGTGTGCGGCAACAACCCCCGCGTGCTCCGCTCCTACCACCCCGGCGTGTTCCGCGGCGACAAGTGGAGCTGCTGCCACCAGCGGGACAGGACAGGTACGGGGAGGTGGCACCGGGGGTGCTGGGGGTCTCCCAGTATGGTGACGCTGCTGTCCCACAGGGTTGGGATGTGACCGGACCCGGCACGGCGTCACCCTGCAGGACTGGAGTGACCCCCTGGACCCCACGGTGGAGGCTCAGCGCCTCTTCCACCACCTCCAGGGCCTCCGGGGGACCCTCAGGTGAGTCCCTGTCCCCGGGACCCCCCGCACCTTCCCCGCAGCCCCTTCTCCTCCTGCCATGGGCCCGGCCCTCTCCTCCCCCTCTCCCCAGGGAAAAGTACTGGGAGCTGCTGGAGCCAGAGCATGCCCAGAACGGCCCGCGGGATGAAGGTAGGTTTGGGGTGGGGGTTTTGGGGGTCCTGTGGGCGATGTTGTGGTTGGGAGCTGTCACAGGGGCAGCTGTGGGGTCTCAGCGTCCGTCCCCTCTCCCGCAGACGCTGCCCTGCCCGAGGCGCTGAGCGGGCTGTTCGCGGTGCTGGCGGAGCTGGAGAGCTGTCACCGCCGGGCGCAGCGCCCCGAGCCCCCGGCCCCGGCCCTGCTGCAGCTGCAGACGTGAGCGAGCCGGCTGCCCCCGCGCCGGGCACCGCGGCCGCGGCAATAAAGGCACTTTGTACCCTGCAGCCTGTCCCGTCTGTCTCTTGGGGATGGCCAGGGCTCTGCTGGTGCCACCGGTGCTGCTGCCCGTGACAGCTGAATTGGTGACATCTCTTAGGTCTCTGCTGGTGCCATTTCTGGTGGCATCCCTGGTGGCTCTGCTGGTGGCCTGGTGTAAGCACTGGTGGGGGTTCTCTTGCTGGTGCTGCTGATGGTGGCACTGCTGCCATTGCCACTGCTTGATGTCCCTGCTGGTGCCATTTCTGACGGCCCTGCTGCTGCTGGTGGTTCTATGGATGGCAGCACTGGCGCCATCACTGGTGGTTCTGCTGGTGGCCTGTTGTTGGCAGTGGTGGCATCCCTGGAGTGTCTGCTCATGGCGCTGCTGGGGGCACAGGTGCTGTCACCAATGCCCCTGCTGGTGCCAGCTGGTCACGGCGGTGGCGTTTGCAGTGCGGTGCTGGCACTGCTGATGGTGTCACTGGCGTGCCGATGGCAGCCCTGTCCCCGCTGCCATCCCCCCGCCCCGGTGTCGCCGGTGCCCGTGCCCGCAGCGGGTCCTCCCGCCCGCCAGGGGGCGCTGTGGCGCCGCTAGACGCACGGAGCGGGCGGAAGTGACGTAGCGGAAGTGGAGTGGCGGCCGCCATAGCAACGGCGGGATGAATGCGCCTCCGGCCTTCGAGTCCTTCCTGCTCTTCGAGGGCGAGAAAAAGTGAGGGGGTACCCGGGGGGCGACTCGTTAAACCCTAATCTAACTAAACCATAACCAAGCGCGGGGAGCTGGGGGGAGGGAGGCCGGGCCGTTCCCCCCGTGCCCCGCACGGATCGCTGACATCCCTGTACCCCACACCCTCCCAGGATCACCATCAACAAGGACACCAAGGTGCCCAACGCCTGCTTGTTCACCATCAACAAGGAGGACCACACGCTGGGGAACATCATCAAGTCGTAAGCTGCAGCGGGGAGGAATTTTCGGGGGTGGTTCGGGGCTTTTCCACCCTTCATTTCACTGTTTTGTTTTTTTTATTCCCGTTTCAGGCAGCTGCTCAAAGACCCGCAGGTGTTGTTTGCAGGGTATAAGGTCCCACACCCTCTGGAACACAAAATTATCATCCGTGTCCAAACCACCCCGGATTACAGCCCCCAGGAAGCTTTCACCAATGCCATCACAGACTTGATCAGTGAACTCTCCCTCCTGGAAGAGAGGTTCAGGGTAAGGGGATATTTTTCAAAACTATTTGAAAAAAATAGTTGTATTGTTGTAATATTAGTTGTATTATTAGTTGTAATATTGGTTGTATTATTGTTGTAATTAATGAAAGGGATGGGGTTGTGTGTCTTAAAGCTGCTGGGTTTTAGGTTTAGGAATTAATTCAGCCCAACCTCCTTGTGTTGTTCAGCTGCTGTCAAAGCATGGCAGAGCTTGGCTGCTCCTAAGTGCAGTTGTATTTTCTTTTCTTTTCTTTTTTTTTTTTTTAATTCTCTTGACAAAACTCTGGGCCCCTATTTTCACTTCTCATCGCTTCCACTCAAGTTTATTTATTGATTTAGCCCCTAAATTCTGAGACTAAATCTGCCTAGAATATTACTCAGAGAAAATCAGAGAGACTGTCATTGAGACCTCTGATGTGCTGGGAAGAGGCACCAGGGCACCAATTTGTAAAGAAGTTTTGATTTAAATTTCAATTTTAGTTTTCTGGTTGCTGTAGAGATTTTCACTGTGGGTTGTTTTGATTCACAGAAGAGTCAGGAATGATTAAACCTCTACCTCCAGCTCAGTAACAACTCTTGTCTTAATATGTGTATTTTTGCTTTTTCTTTACAGGTTGCTATTAAGGACAAACAAGAAGGAATTGAGTAAAATACCCCCTTTGGAGCAGACTTATTTCTGAGGCAGAATGATGTGTCTGTTATTGGATGAAATATTTAAACCTCTATTCATGGCAAATATTTTCCCCCTTGTCCCACTTCTGTTTTAATTTTTGACAGCAGCAGCAATATTCTGAGTTTGGGTTTTTTTGTTTTTTTTTTTATTATAGCAGACAGGCACTTTTCCAAGAGGATAAATGCTGTGTTGGATTTGGTGGATAAGTCAATAAAGTGATTTTTAGTTTTGTAGTTGAAGCTTTAAGGCAAATATTTGTCCTGGGCTGTTGGGGAGGTTGTTGTGGGTACGATTCCAGCATGAGAAGCTGCTCAGTGACAGCTGGAGATGAACTCTCTGCTTTTCCTGCCAAAAAGTCCAGGCACTGCTAGCTGAACTGGTATTTTGTTTTATTAAGTGTCATTTCTATAAAACAAATGCACAAATTGTGAAAACTTACAGTAAAAGAAACCGGATGTTTACAATGAACTGATGAGTTTAACAAACTCTTGTTTTTTTTTTTTTTCTCCATCTTGCACATAAAGCTGGTCTAGAAAACGTTCATGGGCACATGGGTAACAGTCACTAATACTGCACTAGGTCAAAGCACGGGGGTGGAGCTGTGGCACAGGGGACTAAGACTTCTTCCAGATGCCTGTTATGTTCACACTGGTCAGCACAACAAGGTAGGTGAAGGCAGGGTCAGCTACCACGTTGTTCACCAGGATTTCAGGAGGCTGCTCCCCGTTCACCCGGAGCTCTGGCCACTTGAGGATCTGTGGGCACAGAGAGGGGGTGGTGGCATGTCTGAGGGGAGATGGGGCCCTGGGGATCCTGAGGCAGAGGCTCTTCCTTTTTCTGAGGGGCTGGTGGAGCTGTGTGATATTCCTAAAGGGCCAGGGTTTAGTGCACAGGGGCTTGAGCAGGGAGGGACAAGTGAAAACAGCTGGCCTCAGTCCTAGAGGAACTGATGGGTAGCTTGGCAATGCACTTCCAAAAACCCTGAGGAATCACAGAATTGTTGAGGTTGGAAAAGACCTCCCAGAGCATTGAGTCCAACCTGTGACTGAGCAGCACCTTGTCACCCAGAGCAGAGCTCTGAGTGCCACCTCCAGGGATGGTGACTCCCTTCCAGTACCTGAGTAACCCTTCCAGTGAAGAAATAATGGAACACTGGGTCACTTCATACCTCTGTCTAATGTAGCTCCAGACCAGTGAGTGAGAGCCTTTGGAGTGTTTGTGGTTGTCCTTTCAGAGGGACAGGCAGAGCAACAGTGACTGCCCAAAAAGAGAACTGTGTCCAGGGGGAAATACTGGGCAGAAAAAAGGTGAGTGAGCACAGGGAAGCAGTGAGCCCTTTCCTGCCAGGGAATGTTCACTCTGGCTTCCCTCCCCTCCCTGGGGCATGTGCTGCCTGCACACCTGTGGTTTTCTGCTCCTCAGTTTAACCACCACCTTTGGGGCTGTTTTAGGAAGAGCTGGAGGGGGTGACAGATTTGCTTTGCAGTTCCTTGTTCCTGACCTAGCGAATGGCCTTGGCCACGCTCTGGAAATTACTTTTAATTGTTTGTGAGTAAACACAAGGCATCTTCTGGGACAGGCCTGCTCAGGAGACTGGGATCAGCTGTCCTGGGGTGGAAAGGAGGCCCAGAGCAGCTCAGACCTACCTGTGTGGGAGAGATCCTCCGCTCCGAGCGCTTTCCCTTCGCAGAGCTCCAGGCCGTGGTGTAGTTAGAGAGGTTGTACATCCACACACTGCCCTTCTCATCCCCACAGAACACATACTCTTTTGCTGTGAGAGCAGAAGGAAAAGATGGGAAATTAGTGTGGAGCTGGGAGTCTGTTCTGCTGTACAGCAGAGCTCCAGAAGAGCTGCAGGATCCCAGTGGAGGGTGCCATATTTCAGCAAAATTCCCTTACTGGCACAAAAATATAAATCTACCTTGCTTAGAAAAAGTTCATTTGAACATAAACCAGCTATCTTTAGAGTAGAAAAGCTAATGGAAATGCTGACCAGATCAGGTTGGCTGTTCCTTGTCAGTCTCCAAACCTGGCTGTGTGACATCCCTGCCCACAGATGCACTCAGCATCCCAGTGGCTCCAGAGCCCTGAGCTCTGTGCTTTGAAAACCAGGGCAAGAAAGACCCCCCAGCTTTGGCTGTCCCCCCTTGTTGGGCAGATGGTGCAGCTGTAATTATTTATTACTGGTGTTATTTCCAGCCAGCTGGTGCTGGGCTGAGGCTGCGCAGTGCTGGAGCTGCACTGCAGAGCTGCAGAGGGAGAGCAGAGCTCTCTGATGGGCTCTGAAATCCAGGCTCCAGCTCCAGGCTGCTCCCATGGATCAAAGGAGAGCCATGGACAACTGGGCAAAGCATTACCCAGGAAATGGGTGCTCCTACCTGGGCAGGTGCTGAGTGTCAGGTAGGACATGTCTGTTGTGGACCACTCCAGCTCAGCCAGAATAACTGCAGACATTGTCTGTTGGCATCCTTTTCCCTTGGAATCAAAAGACCTGCTCCAGCTCCACAAATATATACATCCTGGTTTGGAGCTCTTGGAAGCTAGGGAAGAAAGGAAGGGAGAGGCTGTGGCAGCTGCTGGGAAGCAAAGTACATCAACACAGAGGTGGTCCATCCAGAATATGGATTTCAAGCCGTGGGATCTGATCCAGCAGCAACTGTTTCCATCTGCTGTACCTTATTCCAGGATAACTGGAGGTTGCAGAGAGATTTTCAGTGCTATGCTAATGTTCCTGAGCTGCAGGACAAGCATAAGCTATTCAGAAAGAGCCAGCCTATGATGTGAAACTCCCAGTTCCCCTGAAAAAAAATAATTTTGCCAGCAGCCCTTCAGCAGAAAGGGACTCTCCTGCCTTTCACATTGGCACTGTTTGGCCAAGTGTGCTCCATGGATGTGTCCATCTGATTTCCAGTCCTGTCCAAGCATGGGTTTGCACTCCAGGCCACATTTTTGGGAAAGAAAAGTGATTCTGGGAGGCAACTCCATCCTGTGCAGCCCACTAAAGCTAAAGAGGCTGTCACACCCCTTTCAGCCCCTCTGCTTGTCATGGTGGCTTCACCCTGCACATGCTGAGGCTCCCCACTGTTTTTGGGATTGTGCTGTTGTGTTTATACTCACCAATGACATCATCATTGAGAAAAGCCAAACCATCAACCCTGTGAGCTGTTGTCATGCTTTCCCCATCAGGAAACTGGAATATGGCTTCAAAAGGCCTAGAGCAGGGAGAAGGGTGAAATGAGCCAAGTGCTGAACAGCCAGCACTGAAAGGGCACTTGGCTGCAAAACCCAGAAGGAAATTTGTGTATTAGTGAGTCTCTTGCCAAGCTCAGGTGAATTCCCACTTGAATTTACACTTTTGGTCACCTGGGTTTATTAATACAGCAGAAGCCCTTTGCTCAAGAGATTGCTGTTTCACTCCATCTCTTTTGCAGGCATGTTTGTCAGCAGGGCATGACTTTACTTCTTCCTCATAATTTTGTCCTGAGCTCCCACAGGGTGCTAGTTTCCTGGGTTACCTCACGTCCCAGGAGCAGGGGAGGCCCCACTGTGAGACTGGAAATCGATCCAAAAATTTACACTCTGTTACACTTCCTGGGGATGACACACCCTTAAGTTTTGGGGTATTGGATTACATTCCTGCCAGCCTTCCTGCAAAGCAGTCTGCAGCTTTAATACAACCTCTGAACAGTCCTTGAGCATCGTGCTCCTTTTTTTTCTGGCCACTCTGGGAAAGGGAGGATGTTTTAAGTTTGATAAGACATGCTGCTTTTGCTCAGACCCCTTCAGTTAGAAATCAAGCCTTTGCTAGGACTATCCCTTCTTGTTACGGCAAGCAAATGCACACTCCCAGCTTGTGGCTCTCACCTGCTTTTTTGTCCCTTATCCAGTTTTATGTTCCAGGCAAAGCAGCCACCTTCACAGCCTGCCAGCAGGTACTGCTCGGGGCAGGTGGGGACCAGGGCAATCCGTAGGGGGATAGAGGCTGTTTCCAGCACCAGCAACTGGCTAAAAAAAGAGAACAAGCAGTTAAGTGGTGCTGTGATGTGACAGGTACAGGCTCTTGGACTGGCCATGTCTGGTTTTTGAACCTTTACCTTGCTTTGAAATTGTAGTCACAGTCTGGAATCCCAATATCCCAGAGTGCAATTCGCTTGTCATAGGATGCAGCTGTAGGACACAGAAGAGATGCAGGTAGTGACACTGCTGTTCATCTGGCTCTTCTCCTGCTGGCTGGCAACTCTGCCTGAGTCACAGTCACCCTCTATGGCTCCAGAGAGCTCATTAAAGCACAGCAGCAGTCCCCAAGGCTCCTGCTCCAGCACTTCCCAGACACTGTCACACATACACAGTCACTACTTTGTGTTCTTATCCTGTGCTCTCAGAGGGGCAGATAAAACAGTTTGTTTCCTGGTGTCCATTACTGAGTTGTGGCTTCACATGGGCTTTAGTTAGTGGCCCTCTGAGTTCGTTTCTGGTCAGGGCTTCTAGTGGAATCTAAAGTATGAGCTCTAACCTCTACTGTCAGGCAGACATCACTTTATTCCACATATCCATGGCTTACTGTGTTCACATCCACAACAGCTCCCATTGGGAAAGTTAGGCACTGATGAAGGGTGAGTAACATGTCACCATGCTGATACACTGGAAGCAGAAACAGTTCTAACAGATTACTCTGAGTAACCTGGACCCTCATCAGATGGCAGCCCTCAAACTCAGCGTTTGTTGGTGTCCCCCACCCCAAAAAGGATGCAAAGAATCTCCCTTAATTACTCTAAATTTTTCTATGAAATATAATCAGTCTTGCTGTCCACACCATTATATGGCTGTGTTACCAACCTCCTTATACCTTCCACTACCCTCCTTATCCTTTCTTCTGCTTCTGCTTTTGAGACTCCTGAGATTCTTCTTGGAAAGTACTCCCTATTCTCAAAAAAATTCCACTTTCAATGGTTCATGTAGCACTCTAACCACTCCAGGATGTGGGTAATTGTTGGCAAGAGAAACAATGTGCTGTGGGTGCAGGTGTGGCCTGAATGGCTCCGTACCAGATCACTGTACAGCCTGAAAATGCAGTTGCAATTTGTAACATGATGGTTCATTACCAGTCCATGAGCCACAGCCTCTGTGGGTGCTACTGTGTGTGGCAAAGCTCTCCTTGACATCAGGACCTGAATAGAAATTTCTGACAAGGCATAGAACTCACATAAAAAAATCAATCAATTAAGCACATTGTTGGATAAAATGAAACCAAACAGCCCATAATAGCTGCTGTGCTGGAGGAGAGCCCTGCCACTGCCTGGCTCCCAGCTGCCTGCTCTGCCATTCTTCTTACTCATCCCCGTGGAACAGATCCACTACTGGGCTTGTTTGTGGCTAATGTGTGTGTGACAGCCACCCTGAGAGCCACCAAGGGAGAAAAAAGAGCTGCTGCACCTCAGCTAAAGAGCCAGCCTCTGGAACAAGCTGTTCCTGCTGGAGATTGTTGCCACAGGAGAGTAATATTGTTCTCCCCCTAATGCCTGTCCGTGCCTTTTGTTCGCGTGTCCCTGCATGCCCTGGTGACAATTCCCCTTGTTAAGGAAGCCCTGACTTTTCACATCAGAGCTAAAACCAGGGATTCTGAAGCAGACTTACTGAAGAGATGGGTCTCTTGGGTTGGGCTGAAGCAGACAGTAGCAATGGGCTTTTTGTGAGCCTTTATCTCTCCGTAGCAGAAGTCGGCTGCCACGTGGATCAGTTTGACAATGCCTCTCCTGCCTGCAGCTGCCAGGATGTTGTGAGCTTTCTTGCGGATGTCGCTGGTCACCATTGTGAGAGTTGTCCATGCAACACTGAAGAATTCCTGGGACAGAAGGTAAACAAGGCTGGGGTGACAGAACAGCCAGGAGGGTGGTGGCTGTTAGCTCACAGAAAAGAACAATTGTCATGAGTGCTTCTCAGGTGAAATGACACAACTATTTAAGATGGAGCATCAAAACACAAAACAGTTCTCAGAAGAATATAAAGTACAGAAAGAGAGATTTTATTCCTCTGTGCTGGCAAGCAGGCTCAGCAGTCAGACATACCTGTGTGAGGACTGGCAGGCTAACCTCCTAAACCATTAAAAAAATAAACCCAAACTAGGCTAAAAGAGTAAGCAAGCAATGTTTATTATCTATCTTCATCTTAACATCTGTCCATACTAACACTTTCAGACTTCTTTCTAATATGTATTATGCATATGTGTAATTATTACACGTTGTGGTATTCCCATTCCATGCTTACCCTTCCCACTTGCAACCCACCTCTGTAGCCACTTTATACTTTTTTAGCACCGTCCCTGTCTCACAATCAATCAGACAGACAGATTCCCCTCCACAGGTTGCCACAGTTCTGGAGGAGTTCACAATGGGATCTGAAAGAGGAAAAAAAATGGGTGGGAAGTTCCCAGGTTCAGGGATAACACAAGAAGACTGCAGCTTTTCACTGCCTGGTGCTCTCCCAGTCTCCTGTTTTCAAAGTCAGAGGAGAAATACGTGAGCAAGTCTCTTCCTGACAACAGAGACTACAGCTTGAAGGAGCAGGGGTCTAGCGCATGGAGTCCGCTGGGATTCCAGAGCCAGGTGGTTCTGGGAATCCTGCAAACCTCTTTAAGAGCTCACCTTTCCTGGCTCCGGAGTCTAGCACTGGCTCGAAGACACAGGACCAGAGCTGCGTTTTAAAATCCTCGCGGCTGTTGCCTTTACTGTGACACTGAAGAAAATGCAGTGGCTCTGCACTGACATCCTCCTACAATAAACCATCCACATTTAGAAAATTCATTCCCTGACATGGTTTGCCTGTGATTGCCTTGACAGAACCCTCTACTGAACACAGCAATCTGAGTTAAACTCAAGTATTTTTCAGCCCTTCTGTGCTACAGAGAACAGGGGAGACTGAGGTGCCACAATGCTCAAGACTCCTAAAGCAGCAGGGAACTGTTTAGCAAAGATGTGCCCAGCAGACCCCAGCAGAGAACCCCATTTCCTACAGCAGAGAAACGTGAAAAACCCTTTAGACCCCCACTGGCCTGAGCTGAGGGGGAAACACCTTTCCCCATGCAGCCACTGGTTTGAGCTGAGAGCAAGGCTTGTCTGTCCCATTTCTAAGCACAGGCTTTCAGTGCACCACCTTGGAGCGCTGGTCCATCCATCCCCTGGAGGGGATCCACTGGGGTCTCCTGGGGGGTCCCTTCTCTCCCTTGATGCCTCTGAGATTTAAAACAATGAAAAAAAAACCAAACCAAAACTCACAATACATTTAGCTAACTATGAGCTCCAAGCTGTGCAGAGCTCTGAAGAAACCTGAAGGCAGCTCCTCCCACTATAAACCAAGAGGCCCAAAGCCAGTCCCAAGGGGTGATGGATGTACCTTGCGCTTGGAATTCTTCACGGGGGTCAAGGTAACCACGTCGTTGTCCTGCTCTTGGCTTTTCTGCTCCCCTGTCATCTGGCTGGATCTTCTGCTGCTTTTGCCCTTGGGAAACTGCTCTCCATTTTTTTGTGTCCCTTCAGCTTCCGGCTCAGGGGTTGCCTCCTTGACTGGTTGGTTTGATGCTCTCGGTTTGTCAGGAGCTGGGTCATCCTCCACATGACTGGATTTTCTGGGACTGACCTCAGTCTCCTCCTTGGTGTTTGCCTGGGTCTTGGACTTCTTGTTTCCAGGGCTTGATTTTGAATGATTTCTTTTCCTCTTGCTGGGTGTTACTGTGACCTATAAGGCATGTTGTCATGTTGTCAGGTTCTGCAGAAGGTTTTTAGCTTCCCCATAATGTGCAGATAATTTAAGCCAAAGATAATAATTATTCAAATGTAAGTACCCTCCCACAATTACAGACTGGGTTCCAGGAATCAGACAGCCCAGAGTTGCAGGGCTCCTAGAGGCAGAAGATAATGAAAAACATGCAGCCAGCCTCTTTTTCAGCTCCCTTGCCCTGTCTCAGTCATTTGCAATTTACATTCGATGTGGAAAAACAAATCTGGCCTATGGACCACAGGGGTCCAGTCTGCAGCCATTTCCAAGCAGGCAAACACCAGCAGAACCTGGCCAGGCATCAGCACAGGTTTCTAATTAAAATATCCCTTCCTAGAGGAGAGGTGGAATGAGTAGGACTGTACTCATGAAATGTTTTTGGTTCCCTATGAGAATGGAAGCTCTCTGAGGGAGCAACTCAACCTTCACAATTCTGGGAAAGCTTCAGTCTGGCTGTAAAGAAGCCTGAGCTGTTGGATACAGGCTGGAGCCTGAGACTGCCCCTGTGATTACCAAAGGGTCATAAATGTGAACTGACAAGAGCTGCTGAATTCCCAGGAAACAGAAAGAACATTGCTAATGTAACTGGAAAAATTACCTACCTGAGCCACATCTTCCGCAGGTTCCCTGGGGCTTTCAGTGCTTTCTTCCTCATTGTCATCTGTCTTTTCCTCTGATTCAGTATCAGAGTTTAACTCCAGACCTAATGAGCATGCCAGAAACTCTTCTGCAATCATTTTCACCTGAGAAGCAAATATGTAGATATGTTAAAAAAGAAAAATAATAAGACAAAAAAGCCACAGCATGTCAAGCTCTGATGTGTCATGGCACCAAGAGCTGCTTTGCTGAGTTTTTAATATCTGCTCCTACTATTCTGTGTGAATTTCACAAGTGTTGGAGGAGTCCCCAGATGACATTACATGACCCAAGAACATCACTTTGTCATGGGCATTCAGAGTACACAGCTGTAGAAACAACAGTACAGCAACAAAAGGAGAGATGGAAGTCTTGATTGTGTGTGTGAACATACAAATAAATGTTATAAACTAAATGGTGTCTTTCCCTGCTGGCAGCAACTACACTTCTGTCATTATCTTTTCTCTTTCATCAAGAGTAAAGGTAGCCATTAAACTAATTTGGAAATAATTAAGTATTAAGGATACTGCAGTCTAATTAATTAGTACAAGTATCACTATTGCTTATGAATTAAAAACAATGTTTAATGACTGCCATTTCAACTTGATGCATGTTTAGTCCTGGTGCTTCTGTAACTGCTTAACAAAGCAGTGAAGAAAGAGAAAAAATGATACCACTTGTCAGCAGGAACACCCAAATCCATGGAGTGTTTTGATCCATAATGCAGAACCAGGAGCAGGGTCCCTGCCTGGAGAAGAGCAGGGAGAGTGGGATGTGACCTACCCGCCAGCGGGTGAACTCGCTGAGTGAGCTGGGCCCATACACCACATTGGTCTGAACTGACTTCAGGAACTTTTTCTTGATGGACTTCACCTGCTCAGTTGTGTATTTCTCAGGGAGTTGGTCACGGAAGAATTTTTCCCAGTGAGCAGTAACCTAGGCAGAAAGACTCAGTTTATTCAACAGAAAAGCTCAGAGAACTTGTGAAAGTATTTAAGAAGTGGCTAATCCTGAGTGCTACACCCTACTTGATGGCACCACTTTAATTTATTTATTCATGTTCACATGACCACTTCAGCTAAGGAGAAGTGTACCAACCTGGAGTGAGTGTGGCTAAGCAGACACTATCAGCATGGACCCATTTAGAGAGATACCTGGACTCCAAAAGATGCTGACCTACAGGATGCTCACCTGCCAGCACAGTTTCTCATTGGAGTTTCTGGAGGGCAGTAACACATCCATCAGCATTTGGACTCAACAGACATTTTTACATTGAGATATAGGACTAAGAACTGGGCAGGCAGGTACAAATGATATCAGGGAAAGGCATCAGGGCAGACACCACAAAAAGAACAGCACCTGGAGAGTTTGGTGTCTCATTAAACAGCTAACCATAATCAGTTGTCTGGGACAAGAGGCTGAGCAGCCCTCACAGAGACCCTTTGAGGTTCACAGGTTTTAGACAGACAACACTCAGCACAATTCATCCCACTTTCCAGTATCTGATTTTTCCTCCATTGTTACACAGAAGGAATTAAGAAGATCAATTAACTAGAATACGAATAGTAAGAGCAGTAATATACAAAAACAACCAACCAACCAAATCTTTTTCATAATTGAACAATAACTTTGCTCAAGATCTCAACGATGCCTTGTGGGGACAATCTGTCAGGAGCTAAACTGTGTAGACAAATAAGTGAAAATAGAGTTCTAAACATTCACAATTGAAGAAGAAAGAACAAATCCCCATTCCTGGTGTATGCTGGAAAAGGCAAGATTATCCCGAGCCTGGTTTTGTGCTCCTCATTCCTGGGGCCTGGAGAGTAATTTAAATTAGATGGGGAGGTGTTTGCAGCTGCTCTGGCAGCACCATACTTCTCCCATTCCTGAATGATGATCAGAGTGACCTGAAAAACTACAGGGTCAGACAGACATGGTTGGCTCTTCTCCTGTCAATTAAACCAAAGGCAAATTGGCTGCACAGAACAGGTAGAGCAGATGCCAGCAGTGACCAGAGAAAGCAGCAGAAAGACATTTCCTGAGTGGCCCATTCTGCAGGCTGGACTCAGATCATACCATAGGTATTGCAAACCACTGGGAGCTTGTTTGCAGCTCTGTCACTACACTGAGCACAGGATTTAATTATTTCTGAGGTGTTTAGAGGTTAAGGAAATATCCCACATCTTACCTTGCTGGTGAGCTTACGGGTGTTGATATGCCTCACATGCTTGGCCAGTTTGGTTATGTCCTTGCCATTGAGCAGACGAAGATTTTGCAAAAGAAACATTACTTTATAGTCATCATTGAGCTAGAAAGACAAAACATTGCAGTTATAAAATTTGTACATGTGGTACTGGCTTTACCTTTAGTCCTTGATTAAAATACAGCCTGTATAAGAATTATATATTTAGTAAGGAAAAGCCATTTCATAAAATCTCCTCAGGATTTTCAACTTGAATTTCATATTTTAGATGTGAAGTAACCTTCTCTATGAGTTGGGATCTTAAACTGCAGACAGAGCTGCCCAACCCTCAGGCAGTGCTAACATCCAGCACAAGGTGGGGGCTATGTAAATGCTGGGCTTGAATGCAAGGCTGGGAGCTTTGTTCATATCCCTGAACTCTAACACAGGGGAAGGCCTGTCCTGCCTCCAGTCAAGGTATTTCAGCAGGAAATCTTGGGTCAGATGTATTTTAAATCAGATAATTCACCATACAGACACACATACTGCCAGTGTGCAACAGCAAATAAGCATGTGGGGATGGTGAGTGGCTGATGACAGGTAACAGCACAAGTAAAATCAGTTTTGGATGTTTGTCTTGTACAGTCAGCAGATCCTCTTGGGAGAAGTCAAAACCTAAACCAGACTAATCACCAAGTTTAAACCCTCATCTGAGGACCCAGTCTGCTTTTTTAGAGCACAGAGGGCACTAAACTAACACAGATATTAGGAAATAAAACTAGCATTAGATATTAGGAAAAAACTCTTCACTGTGAGGGTGGTGATGCACTGGCACAGGTTGCCCAGAGAAGCTGTGGCTGCCCCATCCCTGGGAGTGTTTAAGACCAGATTGAATGAGATTCTCACCAACCTGGTCTAATGGAAGGTGTCCCTGCCCATGGCAGGGGGTGGAACAAGATGAGAATTAAGGTCCCTTCCAATCCAAACCACTCTGTGATTCTATGTTTCTGTAAGAGCATAATCATTACTGTATTTTACACAAGCATGAGCAAAGGTACTGTGCCTGATAAACCACCTAAGACAGGACTTTGGCCTAGAGAATGAGGAGTTCAAGACACAGATTTTAATATCTGAGTGGTTCTGGGCAAGTCACTTCTGCAGATTGAGAAACAGTGGTTAAATGTCACACAAAGGCTGGCTGCTTTCTCAAATGCCCTAGCACTTGCTGCCCAAGAACAATATATGAGAACTTTGCACAAGTGCTGTTTGTTTGCCTCTCTGTTTAATGTAAGGAGGGGGGTAACTCACTGTCAAGTACACATTGTTCTCGTAGGTCAGCTCCTCGAGCAGAGGGAACTGTTTCAGAGCAGTTACATCTTCCAGTTTGTTATTGCTGCAGTTCAGGACACGCAGATCAGGGAGGGTTAAGCTGTTGGGAAATTTGTCCAGTAAATTATCAGAGAGATCAAGTTTCTGCAGGTGCCTCAGGCGGGAAAACAAGCGTGGGTCTAAATCTCCAGTCTTCAACTGTAGCTTGGAAAGGCTGAAAACAAAAAAAAACCAAAAAAACACAATTACACAAAAAACCAAACCAAAACACACACACAAAAACTAACAAAAAAAAAAACTCCAAAAAACCTCCAAACAAACCATGAACTATCTGCAGGTCACTGGAAGAACAAATGCTGTTTTCATAGCATAGACAGTCCCACCTGGTGGCACCTCAATCCAGCACAACTCAATGGGTACAACTGACTAAACCTGCTTTTCCTGGTGGCAGCATTCTGGATTGTGAGCACACTGTGGGACAGCTGAGGTGTCTGAGCTAACAGCCACCATCAGAGACTCAGGTCTGTCAAAGTACAATTAACCTGCAATTCAGATAATCTCCTAGGGCTAACTGAGCTGACTGGGAGCAGTAAATCACCAGGAAAGTTCTTATTTTATAGAAAAAAATACTACACCTCTGAAAGGTTTGGTTTTTATTCCTGTGCAATGTTGATTCAACAAGATAAGCTGTGGCAATTCAAGACCCTCAGTCTACCCTGTCCATAGAACACACTACATTCATTATTTCACAGTTCAGGCCACATGTAGAATATGCCCCCAGATAATTTGGCTGTTTTCAAAGAACTAACTAGACAAAAAATAAAAACAAACAGGTGATTTTTCCATTTCTTTTACAGTGAGTTTTGCTGCAAAAGCTTCCAATGGTAAATGTATAAAGTCACCTAACAAAATCCCAAGACTGCCATCAAAACAGAACTCTGTCCTGAAAGAGGAAGTGGTACAATATTGGTGAGGGGAAAAAAAAATATTTTCTCTGTAAGAAAGTGAAAACTTCATATTAAAAGCAGTGTCATTCATATTTGGTTAAATCATTTAGGTGAGCTCCAAAGGGAGCTTCCAGTCCTGGCAGCCAACATCTCTTGAGGGCACAAACTTGAGTTCTTTTAACAAACAGAATCTCTGTCTTCACTGACTAGTTAAAAAAATAGACTTCCAGATATTAATGAAGTGTGAATAAATGAGACAAATAACTCCAGAAAGCAAGATCCTTTCTCCTTCACTTGTCATCTCAGAAGTGTAACCAGCCAGTTAGAGCTGGTAAGAAAGGTTGAGAACAATCCAGCTGGCTGCAGAGCTGTGACTGTGATGTCCTTTTGGGGAAAAACTCAATGGTGTTGCCCTAACAGACATTCTGAAATACAACCCTTCAACATCACAGTATGAAACTGCATGGAGAGAGCCACACTCCAAAAATCCACAGCTTCAAACATCTCCCCACCACTCTGTTACCCAGATTACTGCAGCTGATGCTCCACAGAGAAACCTGTGAATCTCTCACTAAAAATAATTACTTTAGCACAAGGCAAAATCAAAGATATAACTTTAAAGAGTACATGTGAAACCCAAACCCCCTGACATCAGCAACAAAAACAACAAAGGAGCCAGCCAGAAATTGGCCAGCTGAGCCACTTGCACTGGCCAGCTCTGGAACAGTGAAATTCCACTGTGTTAAACATTTGGAAAGACACATACTTGCAATGACCTCTGCTAAGGACTTGAGTGACAAAACTGTTTTTAGTGGTTTTTAAATGATTCAAAGTTTATTCTCTCCCTCTACAATGTTTGAGGTAGTAGGATAACAGGATTTAGAAGAGATGGAACATGATGGAGGGAGAGAAAAATGAAAGGGAAATAATGCCAAAAATACTTTAAAAACCCTCTGAAATCCATGCTGGAAGATTCTCTTATTCACATGAAGCAACTGCTAGCAAAGATGCAAGGGCTTTTGGGGTAGGGAAATCAGGATCCAGCCTTGAGGAGTTTCACAGATAGAATGACAGCAAATATACAGTAGAAATGGCAAAAAAGGTGACATCTGCCAATAATCTGTCTAGTGAATGCAGTGCCACCACCGCTCACTGATCCTGCACTGGGAAGGCTCTCTCAGCTCTGTGCTTTGAAACTCCAACTTTTAAAGTAAAAAAATTTCAGGGAAGGAAAGACACACAGACAAAAATACAATGCCAGGTTGAATTAATCTGAAATTTTCCATGGGCCTGTGTGCACTTACTTCAGTGTCTCAATCTTTCGAAGCCTCGTAGATCTTGGAACAGCTCTTTCCAAAAGAAGTTCTGTAGTAATTTTTGACATTTTCAATCTCTACCTCTCTGCTAGAACCACTAATCAGTCAGCTGTAGGATGTCTTCTGGTTACCTTCGTGATAAAACAAATGGGAATAAGAGGAAATGCTTTCAACAGCTTCAAGGGAGGGAAAAAAAATTATGAGGTTATTTACTGATTTTGCTGCTGTGTTGGAAGTCACCTTTTTCACTTGGTTAAAATGAAGATGGCAGAGACTATTATTAGATTGGGCACAGGCTCCCAGGACGCTGATCCAATCCATCTCCAAAACAACAGGGATACATCCTGTGGCTGCTGGAGTGACAGACTTGCTGCAGGTGAAAGCTGTCCATGAGTGATGGCACACAGGACCTGGACAGCACCACAGGTACCTGTTTGTGCCTCTCCTGGGCTCTGCTCCAGCAATTCCAATAATCTTTCAAACAAAAAGCAGCAGTAAGAGTCAATACACCTGTGAATGCTTTTCACCAAGAAAGCAACACTGTGCTCACTGGCTTGACCAGCTGGACTCTTGGCTGATGTCTTCTGTACTCCCAAAAACTTTGGGAAACTGAATTAATCAGCAGAAATTTAAACACACACCAATCAAGGACATCATTAACTCATCGAGGAAAAAAAAATCAACAGTATTAGAGAATGCTGTCTTGTTGATGATTAACTGATATTTCAGTACACACACAGAGGGATATGCTGATATTTGGAATAACAGTGCTCACAGGGCTAAAAGAGCTCCATGAAATGACTGGTTTAGGGCTTCCCACTCTTCCTGACACAGATTCCAAGAGAGGGAAATAAAAGAGAACAGAGCTCCAAGGCCAGGCTCGCTCCTGTCTTTCTGTGTTAGATCAACCCTGCCTAAATGCCACTCCAGCACATCGTGAGGAGCACATGGGGCACTGAGCTGTCCTTGGCTTTGGTTTCAGCAGCACCACACACCCACAGCACCTACAACATTGTGTGATGAGCAAACGGGCACTACAATGCAGTATAGACTGAAATACTGTACACAAGCACAAAGAGCTGAACTGAAAACCAGTTTAAACAGCAGCTGTTTGGGATTTGAGCCTTCATGCGACACAGCTCTCGCTGCAAGCCAAAACACAGGGTCAGGCTGATCCAACCAAACCTCCCTCAGATCCTGTGCCTACGATAAAAATGTGACACCAGTGACTGTGGATGTTGCCATCGCCCTCTCTTTGGCACACTGACACCCCAGACACAGCTGTGACGGCGGGAGCTGCAGGGAAGGCCAGACATGGCATGTCCCATCCCAGTGCTGCAGGGGGTACACTCGGTTATCTCGGGGTTCTTTCACTGGGATCTGAGGCCTCCCGCCTCACGGCGGGATGGAGCCCCACAGCCGGGCCTGACCCGACCGCGCTCGCTTGGCGCTGCCCTGCACGGCTGGCGCTGCCCCGGGAGGCGATGGCCGCGATGCCCCGGGGGTGACACGGCCATGGATGCCGGGCTGTCCGCACACGCTGCGGCGGCCTCCGGGCCGCGGGCTATCACCGGCTGCGGGCGCAGGCCGCGGCTCCGCCCGTGGGCAGGGCCGGACCGGGCCGGGCGGGGCAGGTGCGGCCCCGGCCCGAGGCCTCGCCCGTCACCGCCGCCTCCGAACACCGAGCACCCCGAGGACCAGCGCCGGCCGCGGCCTGAGGCGCCCCCGCGGGGCGTGCGCCGCGCCTCCAACTCCCAGCGTCCCCCGCGGCGCCCAACAGAGGCGCGGGGCCCGGGAGCGCCGCGGGGGCTGCTGGGAGCGCGAGTCCGCCCGCACGTCCCCTCCACCCCCGCTGCCCGGCCGCGCGGCCTGCGCCCAGCCCCTCGGCCCTCACCTGGAAGCGGCCGGGGAGGAGGAAGAGGAGCCGGAGAGAGAGAGGAAGGAAGGAAGGGCGGGGGGAGGAGGAGGAGCGGGAGGTGGGAGCCGTGTCCTCGGCGCAGCCGGCGGGATGCAGGCGGCGGGCGGCGGCGGAGGGCCGGGATGCGGCTGCAAGGGGATCCGCTCCTGCCTGCTCTGTGAGGGGCCGGCGCCGGCCGCTCCGCCCCCGCAGGTACCGGGGAGGGGGCGGGCGGCGGGGCGGGGCGGCGGGAGGAGCCGAGGGGCGGCGGGGGCTGCCGGCCCTGGCCCCTCGGGGCGGGGCGGTGCGGTGCGGGACCCCCGTGCCCGAGCGGGGCCGGGACCCCGGGGCCGCCGGATCACACGACGGGGACGAGGCAGAGCCCCCCCGGCGGCCGCCCCCCCACCTGGGTATTGTGAATTGTTCACCTCGGTAAGGCTCAGGAGCCGGGTCGGAGCTCACCTGAGCCTCACGTGTTAGACTCACATTCATTTGTTACAGCTTAGCCTTGTGGCCTGCGCGGTTTTCATCAACTTTTCATTCAACATTTATTGCTATGACAAGCCATATCTCTGCAGCAATACACACCATTAATCTCTCTGTACCTGTGGCCCTGAGGATCATCGGTTCTTCCCTGCCTTTCAGGATAAAGACATCACTAGGAAAGAAAAGTGGCTTCAAGCAAGCAGCACAGTGATGTTGCTCCCCAAAAGCAGCTGTAAAATTTCTCTTGTTTGCAAGACTACTGTACAGTTTTCATGCTGCAATACCAAGGTTGTAGGGGTAAATAACAGAAATATCTTATTGCTTTTTTTCTTTTCCATTGATATTTCCACAGGGAGAAGATAATTTCACTTACTGCCCAGCAACAGGCCTTGCTAAAGGAAATGAGCACTCAGAATTTGCTGGCTGGGCATTTCCCTTTCCAGGGGTGTTCCTGGTGGAGGAGTTCATTAGTGAAGATGAAGAGTGTGAGATAGTGGAACTGATGGATCGAGATGACTGGAAACCGTCACAGTCTGGCCGAAAGAAACAGGTTGGACTTTAGAAGCACACCTGATCTTAGATCCCTCTGAAAAGTAAAGCTGTTTTCAATTAGAACTCAAAATACTGAGATGTTTCATCAAGTGTTTTCCTTTGAAAGCTTTTTCTGAAATAAATGGCAAGAATTACCTGTAATTAAAATCAACTTCTTGAGAAAATACATGATAGTTAAAACAAATAGTATTTGATGGTGTGTGTTCAAGCATTAAAGTTCACACAATCTCCAAGGGAAAGAAGTGGGTGTTAAGGTTTGGTTTTACTTTATAAATCCAGAGAGATTAATGTAGATTCACTGAGTCCTTTTGCAACCTGGCAACCAGGTCACTGGAAAAGATGAGAACAGAACTCTGCAGGAACAGCCTCTCCAAAAAGACTTGTCCTAGATTTTTCCTTTACACTAGCTTTGTCCTCCCTCTTCTTTTCCAACAGGACTATGGACCCAAAGTGAACTTCAAGAAACAAAGGCTGAAAGCTGGCAGCTTTAGTGGCTTGCCAAGTTTCAGCAGGAAGATTGTGGCACAGATGAAGGCCTGTGCTGTGCTCAGTGGTTTCTTACCTGTGGAACAGTGTAACCTGGACTACAGACCAGAGAGAGGCTCTGCCATCGACCCCCACTTTGATGACTGGTGGCTCTGGGGGGAGCGCTTGGTCAGCCTGAACCTGCTCTCAAAAACTGTGCTCTCCATGTCCTGTGATTCAGAGGACACCATCCAATTATTTCCCATTTCCAGTAAGGAGGAATTAAATCCCCCTGCGTCTTTCACGCAGACATCAGCATGCAGAAGTCCAGGAGGAGAGGGAACCAAGTGCTTTTTGTCCCCCAGGCTGGTTCCGGGGAAGGAGGTGAGTGTGGCCATCCTCCTGCCCCAGAGGTCGCTGGTGGTGCTGCACGGGGACGCCCGGTACAAGTGGAAACACGGTATCCACCGCAGGCACATCGAGCACCGCCGCGTCTGCATCACCTTCAGGGAGCTCTCTGCAGAGTTCAGCGCTGGGGGGAGACAGGAGGAACTGGGCAAGGAACTGCTCCAAACTGCTCTTTCCTTTCAAGGGAGACCCGTGTGACCAAGAGGTTGCATTTTGCTGGGAGAGGTGTAAAATGAGGTAGGGAATTTGTATGGTTCGGTTTATTTCTGAGGTGGGTGTAAGGAACCAGGTGTGTGCAGAGACAAGCTCAATAAAATGAAAATTTAACAAACAAGTAAAAGGGGTGGGCTTTGAAACCTCCCGGGCACTGGGAGCTTTTAGGCCGAAGTCAGAAAGAAGAGGTTGG
Source organism: Oenanthe melanoleuca (assembly GCF_029582105.1). Taxonomy (NCBI): domain Eukaryota; kingdom Metazoa; phylum Chordata; class Aves; order Passeriformes; family Muscicapidae; genus Oenanthe; species Oenanthe melanoleuca. The sequence continues at coordinate 6,011,023 of NC_079352.1, forward strand.
ATCCATGACCTGTGCTGTAACAAAAAAGCAAACAACCAGCTCCTACACACTTAAGTGAACCCAAGAAAGTTGGAAAAATTAGTATCAAAAAGCCCTTGACACGGTTTCAGCCTAAGCCCTGGCACAGATTTTAAGCTTTCCTGGCCCATGCTTTATGACATCAGACTGGTTTGAATGCTGCACCAAGCCCTGGGGGTACAACTATGCCCTCACCCACCTCAGGCCCTGCAGAGAGCAGATCTCAGGGGAGGAAGGTAAGCAGGTATCTCTCCACAGACAGTACAAAACACTAACTAATGTAATTATCCTTTGCTGAAGATTCATGCTGTAACAATAAGGATTAATCATAAATTCCATGTGTGACCTGTATCTTCTAGAACCAAAGAGCAGCATTTGCAGAGGGCCAGTGCTGACTCTTTGGGCTTGGACAGAGATCAGACCAAAGGCCTGCACAGACTGTTTTATTTTCTGATCATTTCTCATCTCTGAACCCTGCTGTCAGCTCTCAGTAGCAAGAGTCTGATTTTGGGAATTAGCTGGGCAACAGACTGCAACCCTGGCAGCTATCATTTATTTTCCTGGCACCTCCAGCAGTCAGGTTTGAATCATGCCTCGTACCTAAGATTCAAGCAGTCATTTGCAGCAGAAGCTGATCTGAGGCCATCTGTCTGCTCTGAACAAACTTCTGTGTTCTTGAAAATGAAGTTGTGCTGTGGAAGAAGCATGATTCTTTAATAAACACAGTGGTGCCACGACAGCCTTCAGCACAGTCTCACCTGCAGCAGGAAAACTCCACCTTGCCACCAGCAGGCAGTGCTGGCTGGCTGTGGTTGGTAAGGAAAGGGGACAGATCTCAGCATCCTGAGCACTGCTCAGCACTGCTGTGTTCTGCTCCAGAAGTGCTTCCTTGACACTGCACAGTAAAGCACTCCTGCCACAAGCACTGCCCTCTGCTTTCCTGCAGGGGAGGCAGCTCTTCAGCCAGTGCAGTTACCAGGAAGCAGATGGGTCAATCAGGATATTTTTCATCAGTTTAAGCAAACAGATACAACCAGAGCCCTTTGTGGGCTGCAACAAGCCAGATTCAGTTTAGTGCTAATTCCAGCAGGGATCTACTAGCAGGGCTCCCATGGGCAGTCCCAAACTCCAAACCTCTATCCAGGTGGGCTCATGAGCATCCTTAAGGAGCTCCAGCAGCAGTTCCAGCAGTCACAGAAATCCCCTCTGATGGAACCTCTCCACTGCAAACACAGACACACAACAGGAGGCCACACCTGCTCACAGTGAGCTTTGTCCCAAGAAATCCCTCACAGGCTGCAACTGGAAGAGGGTAGATTTAGATTAGGAATTTGGAATAAATTCTTCCCTATGTAAGTGGGGAGGCCCTGGCACAGGCTGCCCAGAGAAGCTGTGGCTGCCCTTGGATCCTTGGGAGTGTCCAAGGCCAGGCTGGAGCAAGGCCAGGTTGGTCTAGTGGAAGGTGTCCCTGCCCATGGCAGGGGGGAGGAACTGGATGATCATTAAAGTCCCTTCCAACTCAACATTCTGTGACTCCCCAAAAGCAGGGAGTGCACTGAGTACAGCAGCACCTCACATTTCTGCAGCCTGGTGTCCACAGGGCTCAGCAGTGCTGGGAGTGGAATAACCCCAGGACAGCACCTGGAGCTGCTGCTGGAGCAGAGGGGCTTGGTCCCAGCAGGACACAGCTTTGTACCAGCCTGGCACAGACCCTCAGGGAGGAAACCCAGCACAGGCTGTCACAGAGGGAGTAAACACTGCACCTGGATCCTCCTCACCCTGCAGTCCCTCTCCATGGATCTGCTCTCTGCTCACCACACTGCAGCAGTCAAGTGTTGCCATTTATGCTTGGCCCTAATTTCCAACACTCCCTTTTACATTTATATTGTGCTCTCAGGCTGCTAAAACACTTTCTGTGTGCATCCCTGCTGCTCCATTCTCTCCACAGTGAAAGCAGATGATGGATTCTGATTAATCAGATTGCCACAATAACTTACACAGTTTTAGTTCATCTTGTGCTCTGCATTTGCTGGCTGAATTTTTCTGCCTTGATTGAACTATACCGGAAGCTGCTTGCCAGAAGATTCCAGCTCTTCCTAGCTGATGTCTTAAATGTGAAAAAATGCAAATAATTAAATACTAAGCCAAAAAGTGAGGGCTTTTTCTTGGTCTTTTTGAAGTAAAAAACTTAATCTAGTCACTACACAGGCATTGCTGTGCCAGTTTTTTGACATTTTTCACCTGTTAAACAGTCTCTTGGGCATCATCCTTAGATCAAAATGCAATTGCACACCCATCTGCTCAGTATTGTGCCTTAAAACTTTATGTACATTCTCTACTAAAGATAGAAAACCAGAAAAAAAGTCAGAAAATCCTGTGTAACATTGTTACAAAACATTAACAATTTACGGTCAAGTACCATAGAAATCTGAGAAAAGTATGAAGATGTTTCAATCTTAATGAGGTCTTAAAAGTATTTTTGTCCACTAAGCTGGTATTATTAACATAAGACAAACTTTAATGGTCTTCCTGTTATAGGAGTTCCTTGTCTACTTAACCTCCTTGTAAAACAAGGTGGTGCCAAGACCCAGACTCTCATTAAAAGGAAGTGCATTTAACTGTTATCTCCTTCTGCATTGCAAAAAAGAGAATGATAATATCTCACCAAGCTTTTTTTCAAAAAGGACCCAAGTTAACCCATAAGATGATGATGGAGGACTTGACTTGCCTTTCAAGAAATCAGTCTGAAATCACCAAGCAGCACAAAACTAGCAAGTTTATCCAGTTTCTCTCACACAGCTGGACAATAACTGAGATACATTTGTTGATCTACATTAAATATTGTTCATGCAGAGGTAAAACAAGAATAGGCAAAGCTAAAATACAGACTTTTTTTTCCTCTTAGCACTCATGGCTGTCACACCTCTGGGCAGAAAGCAAGCTCCCAGCTGGACACAGGGATTCAGGGAAATACTGCCCAAATCCAGCCAGTCGATTTTAATTACTGAAACTGCTTTGAGAAGGCTGTAGAGGAGAGAATCTGTGAGTTAATGAGAAAATATCCCCCCTGGCCCAGCTGAATTTGATTGCAGCTTGAGGGGGTGTTGAGGAAGCTGTCTTAGAAGCTGATGCAATGAGATTTAAAAGATAAGGAATCTACAACAGCAGGGAAACTCCAAGACCTTTTGTTTGTTTGCTTGAAGGCAGGAAAAGAAAGCACATTGCGAAAGGCAGGAGGAGCACCTCCACCCCCCAGGCCAGCACAGGTAGCCTGAGGCAACCTGGGATTGCCCATCCCCACATCCCAGTGGAAGGACGTGGGAGGATGTGGATGTGGAAGGATGTTCCCTGTGCAGCTGCACCCACGCTGGTGCTCTCCAGAAACACCTCCACCTTACAGCAGCCCTTGCTCAGCCTGTGGCTCTCACGGTATCACTTTCATCCGTCACGTGCTCAAATCCAACATCCCTCCATCTCTGATGGCCACGAAGTCTCCCAAGAGCCTCCTCTCCACTGAAACTGGGAGCCAGCCCAGCCCCGGGGTGATGTTAAAAATAGGGAGATCAGAGAGTGAGAGCTGCCACTGAACCCGGCAAAGGGAGAACACGATCCTGCTCCCTCCAGCTCACAGTCCTGCCCCTTCTTTACTCCTGCTAAGACAGAAAGGGAGACGGGAATTGCCTCCTAACCAAGGCTGGTGCACAGGAAAACAAAGAATTGTTTCCCTGTCCTTGAGAGTTTCTTCCCTACTTTAGGGTGGGCAGCACTGGAGTCTGCAGAGGCATTTTCCTGCTGGGCAAAATCTGGCCAAAAAAAACTCTGGAGGAAGGCTCAGGATTCTGAAGCAAGTTCATGGCTGTCCCTGTACTAAGTTCCAGTGCTTGAGGAAATAGCTAAAACAAGGCAATAGCTGGCCCACAGAGCCACAGCCCAAGGGGGCCAAGAATTAGGGCAGCAGCCATCCTAGACTGCAGCAGCCCAGAGCCCAAAGCTGGCATAGAAAGCCAACACAGCCAGGGGAGATCCTCAACACACATTCCCAGCTGAGGGTGGAACCCTTGGGAGAAGCATCTCCATGCAGGCATTGCTGGATTGCAGCCACACAAAACCTGGGACACTCCAAGAATGACAGACACCCCAGGAATGAAGAGAGGTGACAGCACAGGACAGACGTGGCCAGGCACGGGCAGACAAACCCAGACGTGACACACAGAGCTGCCAGCCCTGCTGGGACAGCACTGACAGTGTGGAAAGGCTGGCTTGACTGATGGGAATCCTGCTGACAGCCACGGGGGCAGCAGCAGGAGCAAGGAGGATTTTCTGGTGCTGTAGCACAGAAACACCCAGCTGGACAACTACAGCATCCCTACTACTTTATGGATGAACTGTGGCTGGTACCACAGGTAACATTTCTGCAACACAAGTCTGGACCCAACAGCGGTGAAAATGTAAATAACTTGCAGGAAGAGAGGCAGAAGCAAGAAAAGCAAGTGCTGCTGTTGGGAAAGGAGAGGAGTTACAGCATGAAGGCAGATAGGTAACTGAGAATCAAAGAGCAAAAATACCCCCACCAATAGCTTCTCATGGAAGGGAGAACTCAGAGCCCAGAGAGACACAAGAAACAGCTGCAAGCAAAGACAGGAAAGCACATTATTTTTCTGTTTTAGGAGCATTTGCCCTTGGGATACCATCCCAAACTGTACCTCAGACTCACTCCTGGAGTAAGGTGGTCCCGCTCCAGCCACAGATACCCTGCCTTGAGACTGATCTTGAATGCAATCCCACCCAAGCCTAAGAGTTATTCTATGAAATCAAAGCACAGTTTCTGCTGCTTTTCTCAATTTGCTGAAGCTTATTACATTTGCAAAAAAAAAAAAAAAAAGAATGATCTGGCTGTTTCCAGACAAGCTGCATTGCTTTTGCAACACTGTATGCACAGGGGGAAGCTTTTGAAAAAGATATTGCAAAAATGACGCAATAAAAAAAATGGTGCAAGGAAAAACTTTCCTTGACAGCCTTCTGAGCCCCTCAGCACATGAGGTCCTATTACTGATGTTAAAGGATAGTGCAAAGCACAGATGAGAGATTCATCCCATCTGGTGTGGCTCTGGCCTCTCAACAGAAATTCTGTTGGTAGAGGAGCCGACACGTGTAGCACTTGGCAGAAAACTCAACTCTGATTCTGTTGTATAAACCTTTAAATTTTTATTATGATAAAAAGAGGAGGGAAAGAGGGCAGAGTCCTGGGGAGTTCATATGAATTTCATGACCACCCCACTTCCTGGAGGACACTCCTTGTTTTTTGCATATGCACATGAGTACAGATTAGTCATTTAGCACACAAAGACTATTTTCTTTGCTGCACATCAGCCAATATGGTACATGCCAACTGCAGCAAGAACAGCAGATGAAAGCCACAGACACAGTGCAAAGCAACTTGTTCAGCAACGCTCACATTCCATGTAAACAAGAGAGATGAGAGTTGGTTTCCCAAGGCCCTCGCCAGAGAGGAATATTGGGATAGTCTCACCCTGCTGCCCTGGGGTTTGCATGTACTCTCCCTTCTGGGAAGCTGACATGTAATACACTGCCATTAGAGCCATCAAATCCCAGTGGAATAAGGGCCCAGGGTTAAATAGAACGTTATAAACATCCTTAATGATTTCAGAAATCTATAAGGCCTCAGAGACTCTGAAACTGCAGTTTTGGAGTGCAGGGGAGGAAACCAGCACAGGATAAGGGCCAAGAAAATGTGCTTATGCTTCTTGCAGCCCTGCATGTCAGAAAGCCTGACTTTCCCTTAAAAGAGCTGATGATTGCAAAACACTCTTTTCTCTCTACAAAGTTACCAAAAATCAGAAAATCGGGGTTTTTTTTTACAGAAGTTTTCACCCACGAAGATGCTAAGGAATTTACAAGCTTCCCTTGCCAAGCAACACAGACATGCAAGTGTCATTGTCTCAGCTGCTGAAAAAAGAAATGAGCTCAAAGGAAAGGGATAGCTCTTTAATGGCACACAGCATTCCTGCCAGATCCAGCTCCATCAGGCTTGCCAGGACAGCGCCGGGTTCCACCAGAGGAGTCATCTGCTGTGGTGGAGGGAGAAGGAAGCATTCATTTCTGACAGAAAAATGCTACAGCCAATTAAAAAAAAGAAAAAAAAGAAAAAAAAAAAAAAAAACAAAAAACAAACAAACAAACAAACAAACAAACAAAAAAAAAAACAAAAACCAACCAAAACCCCAAATAATAAAGTAACACAGGACGGGACTTGTTCTCTCCAGCAAACTGGGCAAAAGGCATCACAGCAATGCACAAATGAAGAAGACACAGTGGCAGATTTCTACAATACTCCCTTTACCTCCTTGAAACCTGCTTTGTTAGTCCTTCAAAGTCTTGTCTCATTAAATTCCCTGTCACTGTTCCGTTTTAAGAATGTCCTTGTTAAAACTAAAACACCTGTAAGCTTTCCCTGGGCACTCTTGCCTCTTATTGGGAAAAAAATCACATGATCTTGGCACTTACTCAACCTAAGGTGACAGATGCTGCTGAAGAAAGTATGAGAGAACTTCCCAGCCTCCTGCAATTCAAAATTTTACATCCCAAGCTGTAAAAATATAGTAAAGAATAGCAAGAAAAGAACTTAAAAGCTAAGGCTGTTTTCTTTGTGGTTTTGTATTTATGGAATACTTGCTTTGGAACAATGGTGATCAACATTCTCAGTTTCTGTTGTGCTTTCCTGGATATCCTTCAGTCAGTTGCAGGTACCCACATTAATTAGCTCTGCTCTAGGAATGAGATGCCAGTTAATTGTGGCTGCACTGACAGCCAGGGAGTTCTGACACACACACACAGAGGCTTTTGGGACAGCTGATGCAGTTTCACTTTTGGCAACGGAATATTGCATTTGTAAAAAATACAGATTTTTGGCTACCAATGTTAAGGTAGATAAAGTTTTGACCTCAAACACCATGGCAGTGTTGACTTAAGTACCAAGTGTGTGGGACCAGAACCAGGGCAGAGCCCCCAGCACGTGGAACAGCACAAGAACCCCCATCTAGAAATGGCAGGCAAGTAGCATTTACAGATTTAAGCCTCAAGAAAATCCATCCCTGGTGCGTCTCACCAAGCAGCAGACCAGGTATTTTGCTCTCAGGCCTAGCTGAGCTGTGTGCAGGCTGTCACACCACCTGCATGCCTCTGTCATGCCCATCCAGCTGCACCTTCAGTTTGTGGAGCTCCTCGATCTCGCGGTTGTGCCGCTCCGTTTTGTGCCGCACTAAGGAGCGGTAGAAGTGGATGGTGAAGACGACAAAGATCAGACCCACGGGGACCATGATGATGGTGGACACCAGTGCTGACTGCCACCCTGCGTGGCTGCTGGGCTTCTCCACGTTGGTGGTCTCGTTTTTCAGGATGGAGCCCACTGGCAGGAATTTTATCCAGCACAGGAGCACGACTTCGGCGAGGAACAGGAGGATTCCCAGGACGGTGGAGAAGCCCCAGGCCAGCTCGATGTAGGGGTGCATGCGCTCGTGCGGGGACTCGCTGATGGAGTTCAGGTTGTGGATGTTGCTCACGGCCTCCACGTTGGGCAGGATGCAGGTGCTGATGAGGAGGGCGAAGAGGTGCACGGCCACCAGCACCGTCGTGCAGGCGCTGAAGGCGATCAGCAGCATCTGGGGGTACTTGTACTGCACCTCCAGCTGCACCTCCACCATGGCGACCTGGGGAAGGGACACAGAGCTTGTCAACACCTGCTGCCTTTCCTCTGTCCAAGGCTTTCAGCCAGGAAAGCATCTTGATTCAGGAAGAACACCTAAGGCCAAGTACACACTCCAGAGCTTTTTGGAATGGCAGCCCAGATGGATCACTGCTGTCACCCATGGGGATGCACGCACTGCCTGACACTGTGGTTTTCTTAAAGAACACATCTCTCCTTGCCACCACGAGCCACAGGAACTGCTCCAAACCCAGCACACAACAGAAGGAGCTCATTAGAAGCCACGTGGGGCTGGGAGGCAGCTACCAGCCTGCTGTAAGCCACCATCACACCCTGTGCTGCCACTCCTTCCTTGCGGCTGCAGCGCAGGAAGTTTCAGCTTCAGGCGTGTAAAGAAAAGCAAAACCAAGCAGCTCCTCTGGCCAGTGGCCAGCCAGGTTTCACTACCCACCATGGGAGGCACACAAGCTACTTTACAGCTTAAGTTAGCCCATAGTTAAAATAACTGCTTTCTATTCTTAGAACAGTTTACATTTGTTTTTATTACAAATATGCCCAGATAAATAACTTTTAAGTTATTTATATCCTCAAATTTCTCCCTTGAGAGTTAATAACTTAGTGATACACCCAGCAGAAGTGGACAGCTACTGGCTTATGGGTGTGCTCAGCAACTCAGGAGTCTGCTTCCCAAAACAAAAGCTATCACACAGCAGGTCACTAAAGCTATTTTTACTTTAATCAAATAAAGCTGAAGAAGCAGAATATATGCAAGAGAGCAGGAGGCTCTTTTGAGATCAGAACTGGAGTCCAGCTAACTGGTTTAGCACAAGAATTTTTACAATTACTTAAGCTACCCATGAAGCAAACCAGTACTGTGTGGTGGTATCCCTGAAAGAACTGCACAAACCTTCTGCTAAGACACAAAAGCAGTTGACAAAACTATCAAACCTTCCTTTCTAGCAGCTGGCTTGGATCTGTAGCTGCACTTCATGATTTGCAGCAGAAAAGTTAATTCTCTTGGCAGCAAGGAAAACCTCTGGTGATCCCAGCTGACCTGCTGCTCCAGCACAGCAAAACTTGCTGGAAAGAAGCCCCTCTAAAAACATCATGAGAAGGCAAAGTTTTAAATCTGCACTCAATTCTGGGACACAGAAGGATTTTGCAGAACTGACTCACAATTATGTTATCCAGACTTCACACAAGACTCCCCTGAGCAGCCATTTCAGGCTCTGTATAATCACCTGCACCACTTCCTCTGGTATTACTTGTTCATAATATTATTTAGGCACTGGAAGATTAGGGGTTGTCACAGTTGGAAGCCCTGAAAAGGATTAAAGGGAATGGAAACCAGATGGTATGACTGCTGCCTTACCTACATTTGCTCTGAAACCCATCAGATCACAGTCAAGTCTGAACACATTTACCAGCAAACAAGATACAACACGTGTGGAAAATGGTCAATCTCTGCAAGTCTGGATTTTATAGCTACATCAACTATTTAAGACATTTGTGACACCAAAAATACTGTGACAGTTCTTGGGCATGCCCAGCCTTCTGTTCTGATCATGAACATGTTGGGGTTTTACCTTTGTTTGTTTTTATTGGCTCCTGATTGCAGTTTACAGCAGTTCTTGTTGTATAGCAGAGAAAATCCTAACACAGGACTGGCTTTACTATCAATTGTGAGGTGAATTTAATTAGAACAGATTTCATGTTGCCTTGTGTATGTTCCCTTTGCAAGTCCCCTTATATTGATTTGAGAGGGAGGAGATCAGACTTATTCTCTGCTTCACTGTACAATGAATTTGTACAGCACTGTGGTTGCCAGTCACGCCCCATCAGCCAGGAAAACCTGCAGGTACATTGTTCATTATGGGGTGCTGTAATACCCAGACACACAGCTGAATGGGAAATGTACCTGCATGTCCAATTTATAGCTTTATATTAAAGCTGAAAGCCTGGCTGATGTCAACATATCAATTTCTGCTTGTTATCCTTCACATGAGCAACACTTTTCAGCTAATTGGATGTTTCCTCCCAGACTAACCTATTCCCCAGGGCGAGCTTCAGCTGTGCAATGTGATGAATTTTTAACACTGACTGATGGCTCAGTAAGAGGTGTTTCAGTGAAAAACACCAACAATCCAGATAGGGCAGCAAGGCAGAAAAACAGTTCATTTAACCCAAACAAGTATTGAAAAGGTGAGTGAGCTCTTATTGCTTTACCCAGCACAGGCTGTCATGTCATTCCCTGACCGGGTTAAGAGAAAGAGGACAAGCTGATATAACCCATTTAAAAATCATTAAATATGCTGCCAAGCCTGTAAAACTATTAATATGTCATGTTTGATACAATTATACTCTTCCATGTAATAGCCCCCTTTATTTTAACCTCTTCCCAGAAGCAACTTTGCAAGGCTGAGCTCTCTGGCAAGCCATGGAATATTTCAGCACAGGCTTAATTTTAAGCTTGAGAATAATCCAGTTGAACTCCAGAATTACAAGACTGAGGGCTCACAACATTTTAGAATTAAACTGCAATTATGGTGGAGTTTAGACCAGTATAGCTCAGACTGTCCACAACAAAGATATTATTCATCTTGAGAAATTTTGACCAGGACAGATAATATCAAGCAAAAGGATGACAAATGGCTTAACATAAACCATGACACATTCACACAGATGGTTTGGCAGACTGTAAAAATAATCACTCCAGTAGATCTGTCAGGGGTTTTGTTTTGGTTTGGTTTTTTTTTTTAATCCAACACATATCCTGTAGCAATAGGATAAGTATGGAGGAGATGGATTAGCAGTAATAGCTCTTATTTCCATTAGGGAAATTATTAAGGAGGTTTCCTAAGCTCCCTCTAAATTTCCTTTATTTGCAGCCTCCTTGGGGCAGATGCAGTGCCCTGTAGCCCACCTCCAAGCAGATCTGGAGATAGAATGACCCACATCCTCCTGAGCTGCCTCAGTGCTCTGCCAGAAATACCAGAGATGGTAACTAGGGAGGTTCACATTATTCTGCAGCCTGTCTAGAAGGGGCTGGATCAGAGCCATGGCCTGTTGATTAAATACCCATCAGCTTGCAATAATTTCAGCCAATATGGAGCTAGCTTGCATCAAACACACCGACAGGGAAGTAAATAAAGCAATAGGCAAGCCCTGGATGACATTTGTTTATATAGTTAAATGCTTTGGGGAGGCTTTGGGGAAACTGTTCAATAGAATCACAGAATTGTTCAGACTGGAAAATACCTCTAAGATCACAGAATCCAACCACTACACCAGCACTGCCAAGTCCACCACTAAACCATGTCTGTAAGTGCCACGTCTACACATATTTATCTCTAAATAACTTTCCTTTCATCAATAGCCAAAGAGGTGCTCTTACTAGAGAGTAAATATCCGTGTACTAAATTCCTGCATACCAGTGGAGAAATTACCCAGGAGGAACAAACGCCTCAGCTTTCCAATCAGCTGGGGAAAAGCTTGCTAATAAAGAAAATTCCTTATTGCAAGAGATTTTATTTCTTACTGATTTCAGGTCTGTTTCTTAGATTAGGCTGGTGAGCATTATTAACACTATACCTGTGTATATTCAACTGCACTTTAAACCGTTCAAAGAAAATGTAAAACCAGTGGTTAATTTTGTGTGCTTGCCAAGGACTTTCAGCAACTTTCTGCTGTGAGAGCTGAGAAAGTGTGCTTTGTTTTCAGAGATGTGGCTCAGCCCTGCAGTGTGGGTGGGCTGCAAGCCCCTGAGTCCCAGTGGTGCCAGTGACAGCACACCCCAGCAGGGACATCTTGTGTGATCATGCTGGTAGATGAGTCCCCAACAACAGAAAATGTTAATTTAATAATCATGTTGAAGACAACAGTTACACAGAACTTCAGTAACCAGAGGCACACAAAGCAGAGAGGCTTTTCAGAGAAAACTCCTGCATGAGAAAAGTCTACAGCAGAGCACTCAAAAAGAGGAGGGACCTTCTGCCCCTGCAGAACACAAGCTTGGTTCCAAACCAACACAGACTGTGAAAAGCTTTTAAGAGCATCTTCTGCACACAGCCAGTGAGTGGAGAGCAATGACAAAGCAACTGAGCACTGTCTCCACTCCAGCCTGCTCCCACTGAAACCCCGCCTGCAGCCTTCCAGCTTCACTTTGGGTGACCAACTTCATCATCCCAGACTGTTGTAGTGTTACGGATGATTCATGATCTGAGGGGCTGGGGGGAGGAAAAAGCAGCGGAAGAAGCTAAAATAAAGCAAGAAAGGCAATCTGGAAAGTTCCTGGGATCTGTCTTTCCCTCCCAGCTTCTGAGCTGCGGGATGAAATATCCTCACATCATGTCCCACGCCACCCAGGCGCTGCCCTCTGCCCCTCTGCTGACAGACCTTGGCAGCAACCAGACCTGCCCACTTCCTGAACAGGAAACCTCCCCCCAAACTGGTTTCAATTCTCACTCCCAGTAAGCAAAAGCTGAGGGGAGATAAAGGGGTTCACACTGACACAGCACGGTGGTGTTTTAACACACAGCCTGAGCACTGGACCACTGACTGTCTCAGTCTTGTTTATTTGCTCACTCCTGACATGGTTCTGACCTATGCAAATCACTTCCAAATAACACCCAAGTGCTGCATAGCGGAAAGCAAGCACCAGGGATCACTTCCAATAGGCAGCACTGACAAAAATATACCAGGTTTGGCTCCCTGCAGGCTGCAGAGCCCTCTGACACCAGTTTTGAGGCTCAGGGCCTCTTCTCACACCTCTGTGCTAGAACACGATCTCCCTGATCACGCTATGCAAACTTCACTTTGGCAGACTGTGACCCAACCTCCACCTTATTTTAGGCACCGTGACCTGAGAAAACACGCAGAGAAATTTTCAGGGGCCTGAAAGTGCTCCACACCCAAGAGCAGCCTTGCATGAGGGCAGCCAGCACCAGAGAGCCCCAGGGCCAAAGGAGGTCCTAGACTGTTCAGCAATGCTGCTGGAGCACTTAGGATCACTTGCAGGTATGGATTAGTAGTTTTAAAGGGCTAACTTGGGAGTGTGTGGGTTGGCTGTAAGACAGCTCATGTATCCCTGCTGCAGTGAGACAGCCAGCCTCAGACTTTGCAGCAGCAGCCAAACAGAAGCCCCCAGGCAGATGCCTCCTGTCTCTTCAGGAAACAACTCCCTGCTTCTTCCCAAGAGGAAAACACTGATTAACGGTTGATTTGAGGCAACCCAAAAATCTTCACAGTTCAAAAAGCTATAAAACACACGTTACCATTGCAAATCCAGAGAGCAGAGCAGAGGTTCTGCTGGAGGCCTTCAGCTTGGCTCGGCTCAGGTACAATTTTCTCCAGGAAAGGGCTTGAACAGAGTGGTGGTTGGACGTGACCAATTCCAGGTAGCTGCGCCGGACCCAGTCCCGGTAATCCATGCCCTTTGTGCCAGGCTCAGAGCAGCAAGCAGGAGTGGAAGGATCCACTGGAACGTTTAATTCAGAGCTCATGATGAGAGAAATGCTGAGGGAACAAAACAGCCATGTTCAAGAGGAGCTGGTGGACAGGATGAGCATCAATTACTGGAAAAGCTGCAGTTGAACAAAGCTGCCCTTGGTCAGTGGAAAATGATGGACCAAATAATATCACACTTGGAAGACAGAAATGAGAAAGGACCATTCAAAATTGCCAGGAAGGCTGCACAGCATCTGGATTTTCATTTCAGAGCAGGTACCTCAACTTTGCCCTTTAATTCCTTCTCACTCATAAAAAATTGTTTTACATAAACACACTTGGCCCCCATCTTATCTTTGAGTTGACAGTTCATTTTCCAGTGCATCATGGGCTGGCTCCGAATGCATCTCCTTAGAGTATCAAACATCAGCTGAGGAGCTTTTTGCTCCTTCTGTGGAAACCATTCCTCCTGGGTTACAATGTGGGGTGGATCCACACTGTGTATTCTACTCCCATCCACATTATTCCTGATGAACTGTTAATGGCCGCTTGCAGGAGCTGCACGGGGCACACCCGACCCCCCAGGCTGCAAGCTGGTGTTAGATAAGGGAAGGAGACAAACCCTGCACGGCAGGGTGGTGTTTCTTTGTCTTCACAAATTGTGATGACTACACCCAGCCCACGGGGGTCATTCCTGCCAATGGGCCATAATGGCTGAAAGGCACCAATGGGCAGCTGTAACGACCCAGGCCATAAAGGACTCCCCAGAATATCCTGTGACTCATAGGATCACACCATTCCATTGTGAAATTCCCCCCTCAGGGGGAGGTACTGAGCCTTCCTGCCTGAATCTGACCGTGTGCAATCCGGGCAGTCTGGGGACATGAACACCACCACCACCACTGGACATCCAGGGAAGGAACTGAACTTCCACAGGAGGACCAGACCATCCACAGGACCACTGCTTTCCAGAGGACTGCAGCCATCACTTCAGCAGCACTGCAACCACTACTTAATCAGACTGCAACCACCACGGGCTAGGCTGTACTCTTTGTGGGTATAAACCAGTTTTTCTGTATCATTGCATCTATTGTAATATTTCTATTAAATTGTAACTCCGACCTGAAGTCGGTCTCAAGCTATTTGTGTGGGGGTTAATCTCTCCCCCGGTTTACTTTCAAACAACATCAGTTTTTCCCAGTTAAACCACTGCTCATCAAAGCTCAGTTTAGATGGGCACAGTTCTCCCCCAAATTCCCCCAATAATCACAGAGCGGAACGCTGTGTAGAGTTAACAAATGCACGTCCCAAGCTTTTGCAGTGGGAAGTTAAATTCCCTGAGCTGCTCACACTCCATTCATCAGCCACATCTGACCAAGAATCCTGTTCCCTTACTTCCACCGGTGGCTGTGAGCAGAGAGAAAGGAAAAGGCAATTCCAAGGAGAAAAGCAAGCTGCTTCCAGGAAATTCCATCATCTTCAGATTCAAGGGATTACACTGAGAGATGTATGAAAGCAGCAGGAGTATTTCAGGTGGTGGAAGCCTTACAGCACCATGTCTCCAGACTGCTGCCAAATGGCTCTGGTGATCCTCAGACACAGAACAACATCCATGGAATGTTTCGTGCAAAAATTTCTCAACTCCGACAGACATCTGAAACTAACTCAGACTTCCAAAGAATGGAAACCACGATTCCTTGTTTAATCCACTCACTCACAACTCCATCACTGAGCGCTGTGGTGGTGGCAGATAGACACCAGAGCTGCACCTTCTGGCTACTATAAGACACTCCCCAGCTCCCAGGAGGAGGAGATGCTGCCCAGAATCACTCCTGGTGTGGCACTAATTAGTCCTAACACCACCTCTCAAGGTCACAGGCACCTTTCAGCCCTGCCTGCTTCCCCCAACTCCCCAGGTACAGGGACCACATGGGGACAGCTAATAAAGCCATGACTGCTGGAAGACTTGGAGAAGTGGAAAAGATCAAAAGGACATCAACTGTCCACAACTCTGAATGCTGTTAGTAAAAGGGAAGGAAGCTGTTTCAGGCACAATAACAAAGAATAGCAAATAAAGCACTGCAGGTCTAAGATTATCCCTCCTGAACACGGGGGGGCTTTCAGGTTCCAGTCCCCTCAGACATAACAGGGATGGCAGCACAGGATGACTCCTGGGCAGGTTTTGACAAGGCCGTTATTACAACCCCTGGAACACTCCAGGAAGGCTCCTGACCCGCTCAGGAATTTTCTAAATATTTAAAAGTAACAAAAAAATCCCCCAAACAAACAAACAAAAAAGAAAGGCATACTAGAACATTAATGCCATAATAAAAACACAAAAAGAAACAATAACAGAGACAAACCTTCCTGCTCAATCCGTGTTTCCAGAAAAGGCAAGAATTACCTATTTTACAAAATAAAAAAAGCCTCCTGGGAGCATTGGAGGAAGAAACAGTCTGTGAGCAGCAAAATTATGAAGCTGTTTCCTGTAACAACATCCTGTGTGAATCCTGCAATGTATAGCGTGAAGTGAATTCACTCCCTTTGTCACCAGCTGGGGCAGTGATGGCCTCTATTCAGCCATTTATTTTCATAAAATACTTAGGAACTTTCTATGTAGGAAACTTTGACCCCTGGGACAAATTCCACTAAAAAGACAAATGAATTCAGAGGTTACAGAGAGAGGGCAAGAGAACCCAAATACATCTGCTTCTTCCCTTAGAAAAATAAGCTAAAAATACCACAAGCCTGAATTTTAGCTCGGGAGCAGCTCAAGAGATGTTCTCAGATAAGTAAACAGCTTCAGAATGAAACCCATAAACACAAATGTAACCCAAACAAGCAGTGCCAGGAAGTCAAACTCACCTTGCTGGCTATGGACATGGAGGGACTGGGTGGAGGGCTCCAAGGGCTGAAACACAAGACCAAAGAAGCATTTTACATGCGCTGTAGCTGGAGCAGTTTTACTCTGGAAATACTTTTCAGCCTGTCATCTTCATCAGGGGAGGCTTATTCTGGAGATTTTGCCTTCCTGCCGTGCAAAGTTAAAGGTTTAGGACACTTGTTCTTACAGAAATAACTGTCCTGCAGGGTTTGACTGCACAGGGCTGTTGAGTTTTGGATGAGGAATAAGGAATTCTCCAGGAGACCTTTGCCTCAGGCAGCCCTGGCAAAGTCCATCCCAGCTTTGTCTTCGCTCACTTCCACTGCACCACCGACGCATCTGACCCCACTTCATCCCGCACTGGGAGGACAGAAAGCTCTCTGTGATGGCTCCCTTATGTTGATTTTCTTAACCTGCCAAGTGCTGTGCTCTGAAAAAGGGAAAGCCTTTGCCTCCTCACATCTCAGTGCACGTGTGGGGATTTCTCCACAGCTGGGAATGAAGCAGACAGCACCAGGGCTGAGCTGAGCTGATCCCCCTCCCACCACTGCTGTGCTCAGTCGCCCACAGAGCGCTGTCTCTGCAGCACTGGCAGCTCCTCTGCCTGGTTTCGGGACTCCAGCCCCAGGTTTCTGCCCCACACCCCCAGACCGATCTGTGGGTTTGTGCTAGTCCCTTCCTTCCCCGGACAACACTGTTCAAGCCCCTGCAGGCCATGGCTAAGCCAAATCCCAAGCCCTGTTACTCCACCCCGATGAGCTCACGCTGTCTTTGCCATGGCAAACCCCTCCCTATATCCTCTTCCTGGGGCTCCTCCAAGCAGCACTGCTGGGGTGGCAGAGTACCCTTGCGGCAGCAGGAAATCACCTCCCAGGCAGGATGTGCCCCCTGGTCCCACCAGCACAGCTGGGATCTCTTCACAGGACACCTCCTTCCCAGCCACCCTCAGCACACCGTGGCCAGGAGGCGATCCCACACAGCCAGGATCCCCCCTCCAACAGCACCTCACACAGAGGATCCCTCAAGCCAAGACGAAACCCACTCCCAGCGAGGAGCTTTCCCTCCAGAAGTTACCTGGAGGATTTTTCCTAGGCAGGATATTACCTCCTACCACTGCATCCTCATCCAGCATCCCAAAGATCCTCCACAACTCCTCAGGCACGATGGTACCCGATCCCTCGATCCCGTCTTCCAAAAGTCCCCTGGACCAGCTCTTCCCTGCACCGTGTGCTGGAAATGTCTCCCTTACAGCACTCCAGTGAGAGCATCCCTGTCCGGATACATCCCAATGGACCTGCCCTGCCTTCTGCATCCCATGGCGCCTCCAAAGCGCCGCCGGACAGGACGGGACCCCCTTCTCTGCCCACAGCGGACCCTTCCCATTCACAGCCTCCCTCCGGGTGCCCCCAGCTAGGCAGGATGAGGCGCGCATCCCACCACCACCATCCCGGCACGGGATTCCCCCCAGCCGGGCAGGACGAGGCGCGTCTCCCCCACACCGCCCCGGGCAGAAGAATCCCTATTCAGGAGGAGAAAACCAACTCCCCCCAGCACCCCGGGCAGGACGAGACCCCCTCCTCCCGGAGCCCCGCGGGCAGGAGATGCTCCCACCTCTGCAGGACGAGCCCGCCACCCTCCAAACACGCCTGTGGGGATGGCGCCCGCTGCCCCAGAGCGCGGGCCCCGCTGGGGATGAGCCCCCTGCGGGCGGGATGCGGCCCCAGGGGCGGGCCGTGTCTCACCGCGCTGCTGTCCGGGGCCGTGCCGGGAGCCCCGGGAGAAGGTGCGGCAGCGGAGCAGGAGCGGGATCGGGACCGCGATCGGGAGCCGCGGCAGGAGCAGGAGCAGGAGCCGGAGCCGCCTCCGCCGCTGCCACGGCAACGCCGGGCACCGGCCACGTGACCCGCAGGAAGCGGGGGGCAGCGCCGCCACGTCCCCGCACGTGACCGCTCGCTCATTGGCCCGCGACCCACTGGCCACGCCCCCTCGGCGGCGGGGGCGGGGCCTCGGACGCGACCCCCGCCCTGCGGGAGCCGGCGCCCCCCGCCCCTCTCCGGGAACCGGGGCCGCGCTCACCCCCTGTGCCCAAATTTGGGGGGGTCGGGGGGTCTCATGAACGGGGATGGACTCAGCGGTTACAGGGAAAGCGCATCCCCCCGGCACGGAGCCGTTCCCGCCTCGCTCGGGGGTCCCGCTGTAGCATGCAGCTGTAGGCTAAAAAAATGTCTGCGGATCCCTAAAGTCGCAGTCAGGCTGAAACCCACCCACTGGTAAAGATGTTAGTGGGTCTGGACCTTGCGTTATCTCTAAATCTTGCCACAGAGAAGGTATTGGTGCAACGGGATGCAAATGTGCTTTTATTACAATTATTAATTATACAGCAAAAAGTCGCCACTTACATAAGTCAAAAGGCAGCGCTGCTCTGCCTCCGCCGGGCTGAACCTCCTCCGGCTGAGCACAGGCTCCCTGCGAATCCCGACTGCTATCTGCCTGCAATCCTCCGCTATTGACTCAGCAGGAAATCCTGTATAAACCCATCAAAAGGATAGGGACAGCCTTATGGGAAAGAGAGGGAGTTCCTTCCCTGGAAATGAGATAAAGAAAATGCTGAAAGGCAGCACAATGGGTCAGCTTTATCACAGGGTAATCCCATCTTCCTGCATACCATTATGCCTGGGGGAGGGAACAAAGGAAAACAATTCTTCAAAAGCTAATAAAGAGACAGATACATGTTATCCTGAGTGTTCTTTTCATCTCTGAGAGCAGGAATACCCGTGCTGGGTTTCAGCACAAACACTGCTGTCTCCCACGGTCCCACATTTGCACAAATACATGTAGAAATGAAACAGAGCAACCTTTAGCCCTTGAGGGTTAATCTCCATGAGAGAAAGGAGAGGGACTCCCCTAGGGAAGAACTCAGAGCACGAATTTAGTGTAAGCAGGTCAAACTCCTTGGCAGTTTCAAGCCTGTAAGTTATTACTGCTTTGCTGGTGCCCTATTTGGAATAGGAAGCAGTTGTAGAGCTGTTCCTGATTTTACTATGCATGGGAGCACTTCCCCTTTTCTACTCCATGGATGAGGTTTTCCCCGTTTTGAGGTCACATAGTATTTACATTTTATTCTAAATGAAGAAACAACCCTTGAAACCTCCCTTTGAAGTGCTTTGTATTCTCAACGAGCTCCTACTGCCACGAACAACCACAACACGGCAGAGTGTTTATGGGAATTCACAGCTACACCTACCAAATGCAGCTCCTACTGCTACACTCAACCACCCCGGCGAGACAGCGTGAGGCAGATGCCACCTTCACCAACATGCTCTCTTTGCTGTTTATGGATTTCACCTACAAACTCAGCATTCCCAGAAAACACAACATGAATAATTCAGCGTGGGCGTCTTAGGGTGGCAGGATGAGGCCACACAACCTGAATTTGTTCAATCACCAAGACAAACTCGAGTTCACCTTCCTCATGGCTGAGGGAAGCATATCCTCACTCAGCAGCATCTGCTCTGCTTCATGCAGAACAGCACTTACTCAGCTCAAAGGTCTGACAAGCTCAGAGGCAGAACATCTTTATTTGTGAGACTTTCAGTTCTCTGCCCATAAAAAACCCTCACGTTTTTGTGGCTCATCTTACAACAAAGTATCCACAGGGTTTACCTGCCCTAAGGGGGATTCATGTGAAGCAATGCTCATAACTAATCTCTCCACAGGGAAAATAGACCCTGCATCTGAATGAAACAATGCCACAACTTGCAGCACCTACCCCCGTGGAGATTGAGCAGAAAACAGCTCCATGCAGATCTCTGACCTGGGAATATGGACCTGGAAGGTCAGAAGTTATTCAGCCTTGAAGCCCTTGGATATGTACAGGGGAACTAAACACAAACATCACTTGCACTTAGTCACATCTGCTTCCCAGGCACCACGGTAATACCATGGAGAAGCCATTACATAAAGCCAGCTCAGACAAAATGCAGGATTTCTGGCAGCACTATTCAACAAAGGTGAAATCTAAAAAGAGATTCTCCCTTTTTACTGTTTTTGCTTAAAATAATTTGGCATTAACCAAGGCTTGAGAATAAGTAGCACCACATTCTGGATGCAAGGCTCTGGGATGAGCATGTCTGAAAGCCAGCAGGCACTTCTAATTAAAGATACACTGAAGAGACAAAAACCAGAGTTACAAGTAAAACCACTGCATATGCTTTAAGCACCAATAAGTAAATATATAGACAGATGTTATGATTCCTGCTGGGGAATCCAAAGTGCAAAGCAGAGCGCTCAAGCAGAGAGAAAGGCAGGTGTCATTATAGGAAGCTGAGCACAAGCACAATGATTCCATTCCAAGCCTTTCTGCCACAGGATTCAGATGCTTTACACACAGTCTTTGGGAAAAGGTATTGATCCAATTCAAAAGCAAAAAGTAAGTAACATGCAGCTAACACCTTTTTCCATATTTTCACGTGTGCCACATCACTTGAAAGCTTTGCCCCTTCCTGCAGCACCTCTATTTTACTGAAATCCTCTTCCAAACAGAAAAATAGAAGACAGAACAATCCAACACATCCCTTTTATTAATTTAGAAAACATGGAAGAAAAGCAATAGGGAAAGTTTTAGCATTAAAAAAGGGATCCTGATTAAAAATCTATAGAACTTGTCTAGCAACATAAACTGATTTCTTTGGGTTAGAGATGACCCCATACAAAACCCCAAATGCAGAACACTCACAGTGCAGGAGAGTCTGGCTACAGACCACTTTTCTACTTCAGGTTAAACTCTTCCCCTAGATTCATGTATCCCACTGCTACCAGCTTCAAGATAAGTAGAATACGTAGCCTTCACAGTAATATTTCCCTTAAATGGTAATAGTTATGTTTTAGCTTTCAGACAGAAAAACACTCTGGGCCATTTTAGAAAGAACTCCAGGGTCATAGAGACTTATGGCTGACTCTTTAGAGCAAACTTAGAGCAGACTGCACAGCAGTTATACAAGCAATTAAGAAAAAAATCTCTTATTTGGCATTTCTCTATCATTTTCTCTCGGGCCTGTGACTTGAAGGCCATGCCCCGTTAAGCAGATGTAACGTACGCCAATGGGTTCTGCTTGGCTGAGATGAAGGACTTTCATGCTCCTGAATATAAAGCAATGAACAGCGCTTCCAGCTGTCCCTGGAAGGCCTCATCCTCTTCCCATCACAAAACTTGGCTCTTCAGCATCATCTTCCTTCTCTTCCTCCTCCTTGCTATCCTCTTCATCATCCTCGCTGCTGCCTTGCTCTTGGGATTGCCCAGGTTCTACAAACACAAACAGGATGAATGGATGAGGTGCTCTCACCTGGCTCCTCCTCAAGCATTTAACAACAAAACACTCTCAGGTGCTCAGCAAATGTGGATCAGGTCAGGCTAATTAGCACGGATGGGTAACATATTCCCCTGTGTCTTCCTTGTTAAGCATCTCACAGCTAAGCAGTCCCAGATACTCAGGGAACACGAATCAGGTTCTATTAATTCTACCCAGTGCTGAGGAGCTCTGAATATCAAATTCTCCCTTGGGGAATTCCCTTATCTCCAGCCTTACAAAGTCCATAATTAAACAACTCCACCTCTTCTGGAACATTATTTCTTTCTAACAGAGACAGTCAAACACTGAGGCGACAGATTATCTCATTCCCAGTTTCACCTCTGCAGGCTGGGAAGACTTTTGAAGGATCACACAGAGCAGTGGGAAGCCACAGGCAAGATTCAGTATATTCCTCCAACCTATTCAAGTTCACAGAAACTCCACGAGGTGCCATAAACCTTTACAGACTGTTTGCTATACTGCCAGTACAGGATCTCATTAAGATATGCCTAAGGTTAACAAGGGTCACAGAAAACTTGTGAATTCAGTTAAAAAACCATGAAACATCTACTAGAAATTAAATAACTGATAATAAAAATGAGGATAAAGTGGGAGCTGAAACCAAGAGCCATTTTTCTGCTCTCTCCTGTTCCTCAGGCCCAGTCACACTGTGTCCTGACCAGTTCATGCAGGATTTAGGCTCAGTGATCTGATGCCACCGCGTGGTGAAGTGCTGAACTTTGAGTGTTTATTGGGAGTTTGTCCATTAATGCAACCGTAACAGCTGACCTCAGTGCCAACCCTCATTCTTAATGTTTTTACTACAACAAAGATGAAACATGGAAATTCAGAGGTTTAATTAATTAATTCTAAAAGGAAGACAAATGTTTGCCTGCTATGTCCAACAAACACACTAATTTGAAAAAACTCTTCAGATCTCAACCTAGGGCACACAAAACTGAAAAAAGGAAAGGCTGTTCTCAGTCAACTAAAAATGGTTAAGACTGGCTTCTCTCTCCCCTGATATTATTATTTTACATAGAGGACCGCAGACTATAAAGAGTTAAGAACTGTTACAAAGACCAGGGAGTTTGGATTCTGTCTTTCAGGAACTTGTGCCAAACAAAACCACTCCAGTCCCACAACTGGTACAGGGCAATCCCATACCACAGTGCCAGTCCCTGATCCAGCTCTCCTCTCTCCCAGCCACTCCCTAAGGGATGGGTATTCTGTTTGCTCACTCAAAATGAACAAAAGTATGTTGACTCATACTTAAATTCTCCTCCCAGTTACAATTCATAAATGAGTAGCTTAAAAAAATAACAAGACCAAAACAAAACACCCAAAAATTTCTCTCTGCTACATTCACTTGCTGTCACAAGTAAAATTAACCTAACAATTTGTCCTCCTGTGTTTACATGGGAGGCTGGCAGTGGTTCAGCTGAAACAGATCCAATGAAAAGCAAAGCACAAATAAGGTAGAACTGTCAGGCAAGTCACCATTCCAGCAGAATTACCAGAACCTGCTTTAAGATTAACCAATTGTGTGCTAATTCACAAGAGACAACTATTTAAAAGACTAAGCTAAAACATTCTCACTGAAAAGAAGCAATGAGTATGCAAAGTTTGAGCAAACAGTTACACTGACATTGCTGAACATTAATTTTCAAGACTGCAGGGGAACAGAGGCAGTCAGGTTTTTCACCTTTATTTCTATGAAATAAAATAGTCCTGTGGAACAGATGGTACCAAGGTAGCTTAATTTCTTATACAATTATAACTCAGTTTCTTGCTGCCCAAGCTGTGCATTTTTTTTTTTCCCACCTGTTTTCCCATACACATTCAAAATATACTTTAAAAAAGCACAGCCTTGTACAAGCCTGCCTTTCTGTGCAGCTGAGGTTCTGAATCTGCAGTTCATCAGAATAGCTGGGGCAAAACATCCACAAACTCAGATTCCAGAGTTTGCTGTCCAAAGCTTCCCCTAATAAATGGAAAATATTTACAAACAGCCAAGTTATTTGTAAGATTAAATCTCAACATAAATGGCTTTCAAAGAGGATTTTGAAACATTAGCTAAAATAACAAGCTTAAAGCTCAGGCTTTAATCCATGTATTGAGAATGCTTGGGATGGGGGTTGGAACAAAACCTTCTAAGCTTCAGTGAGGGAACAGAACCAAGTCCTGAGAAAAGTAAACTAAATTTCACTGACCTTTTTCCTGCTTCTTTTGTTCAAGTTTACTTTTCTTAGCTTGCAGTTTCTTCTCTTTTAACTTCTGCCTATAAAGCAAAGAAAAAAGACACTCTGGGAAATTCAATGTTGTAAAGCTTCTGCATATCCATACACTGATAAAGGACATATTACAGACAACTTGGAAAAGCTGATTTCAGAATAGAAGTTCAATTTAAATTTGACCTCAACTGAAAATTCAGAAAGAGCAAACTTAGCACATGATCAAGAGAAACTTTTCTATGTTGTTTTTTAGATTAATGGATTTTTTAGAAGTCTCTCATAACTCCACTGCAACCAAATTATGATACACAAGAATCTCCAAGAACACAGATGGAACAAAAATGAAACTGCCCCCACATTTTAGCTACCTAGGCTAATAAACACAAAGAGAAAATGGTGTTAAAACCCAGACTGCAGAAACTGAACACTGGGGAAAAAAATCACCAGTAATATATACTTCAATTGAAGAAAATAAAAATTGTGCAGTATGCTCTGACCTTCAGTTTTGGCTGTACTTTCTCAGGATGTCACGCCCTAGGAGTAGCACTGGGGTATGAGGGAATTGCAATTCATACAACCCAGCTCTCTTTGCCCAGCAAAGACAACCTGGCAAGTTAATGGCAGATACAGGCAGAGCAGTGTGGCATTCACATGCTCCTCTCTCAACAGCATAACTGAGTTCTCTTGAAACAGAGAGCCAGGAACTGTACCTGTTGGGTCAGGACAGAGGAGGGTGATGAGGGAAATTAGAGGGGCTCCAGTAGGGCAAAGCCACAACATTAGAGCATAGCAGGGGGACAGGGAGGTGTTAGTGTTTAGGCAGCATCTGCTGTTGGAACAGTTGTTCTCCTTCTCAGCCAGGGAAGAGGCAGCAGGCCAGATCTGACTTGCTGGCCATCTGTTGGACCACATTAAATTAAACTAAGATGGCAACAGTGTTTGTGTTGTGCACTTTTGTGTTAACATGGCAGTGAGCCACTTTGCACAGGCCTTTCCACAGCAACTCTCAGCCACAGCAACCAAAGCAGCAAGGGAGAGGCTGCTCAGTGTCAGATCCTGGGAAAGAGCAGAGCCACAATTCCCTGCTATTTCTTAAACCTATCCTGGACACAGAGAGTGGGATTTAAATTCTTGTGTCACTGCACTACAATGCTCAGGCTATTTTTTGAGAGCATAAATCTTGTAACTGTTTCATTTTGTCTAAAATTTAAGAGAAAGATGGATTTAATATTTTTTTTAATATTTCCACGTAACTTATTAGACTTGGCCTGCCAGACATTTCAATGAGGTAGGCAGAAGCAGTCTACCCATGAAGCAGCACCCAGTTTTGCACTGAAACTGCTTGGTATCAAATGATTCAGACATAAACTTAAGCCAGATATAGACACAAACCTTTTCTGACACTGTTAAAACAAATATGCAGCAAGGCATGTTGCAGTCAAGACCATAGTGTCAGCAAAAGCAGCTCAACCAGTCCAAAGTTATCCTGCAAGCAATGGCATGGAAAAGAAACCACTCCAGCAAAGCCTGTCAGGTTTACAGCTACCTTTGGAAACCAAACATCGACACTGACAAATTTAATTTCCACAGCCAGACTTCCCAGCTGATAGATGCAGACACAGAATGACAGTGTTTATCCAGAGCATGCAGCTACAGATGAGGCACAGGGAGTGAGGGTTTCCATGTCAAGCCTCCTGGGAAAAATCTGCCCTTACCGCTTCCTTCTGCGTTTTGCTGTTTGCTCTTCTGCAATCATCTTATTCCTCTCCAGTTTCTTCTGGAATTCCTCATCTAGTCTTTGCTGTAATTGATCACATGTCATACTTTGGTCACAATCTAAATTAAAATACTTCTTTTAAAAGTCATGTCCTTTTAGGGAGAAGTCTTTTAGCAAAATACAGAAGGGAGCTCTGCCAGATTTTGTCTGGCTTCTTTATACAAAGCCACGTTCCTAGGGATGACTCCTGTACAGACAGCATTTTTAACCTGCAACCTGAGCCAAACATTGAAACCTTCTGAGGGAGGAATCTTCACCAGAGCAGATGAGGGAGGTTGGGCTTCTGCCCTAATGAATGTTTCAGTAAAAACAAATGAATAATTGGAGACACAAACATTAACATATGGACTCATCTCAGCCAAGAGAGAGCATATCAATAGTGTTTTCTAAAAGAGGGGTCATTCTACTCAATCAAGACTTAAAAGAAAACATCTGGACTCTGTGCACAGGTACTTTGTTTCTGTCTGTGCAAGGCAGTGTTATCAAGGATTTCTAGCTTTTAAAGCATTTTCAAGTCAGCCTGAGAACACACACATTCCCATGAGGCCTTACTGTGTGCTAGGACCCCGGGGAACACAGGAGATGGAGCATGTCTGACACAAAGCACCAAATGTTTCAATACTGACACAGACACCACGGATCACACACTCCTACAGACTCCTCTGACAAGGGGGGGCTCGGAACGGAATTATGTGAACATGACTTTCAAAGAAAACACAGATTTTAAACGAAAAACAAACAGCTGGGGGTGGGGGGGAGTTATAAAGAGTTGTGCTGACCTTCTCAGCCATGGCATCCATGAAATCTTGCCTCTGGTACTCTCGCCGACGCAGATGTCGGTACACGTGGAACTCCCCACTGCCAGCTCCAGCACTGGAACCTGCAACAAGGAAGAGTTCAGGCTGTAGGAAAGGAGGTAAATAGATGCTCACAAGTCACTACAGCTGGATGCTGAGGGATGGGACACAGGAAAGGGCACTGTCAGATGAAAATCTACCAACAACACACGGGGTGTGTCACCGTTTTAAACCATCTTACAACCAAAAGCCAGAGTGAGCTGCAAATCCACACACTTTTGGGTCACTGCAGGTCCTACAGTTACCCCCCTGGAGAGCCCCTCTTAGCTGCACATCAAGGCAGGCAAAGAACTGGAGATGAAGCGCACTCCCCAATCTCTTACAGGCAGACGTGAGCTACAGTACCCTGCTGATGCTGCTTCCAACTAATTTTCAGCATTTCTCAAACATTATTTTTAAAATAAAGGTCAGCAGAAAGGCGGCAAAAGGTCATATTGTATTTTCCCATGCAAGACAGATCCACTGACAGTTTTTAACTGTCTCTTCATAAATTAATTCCCTACAGCTCTCTTTTCCTGGCATCAGCCTCATGCTGAAGACTTGCAGGAGCTTTAAGCACTGTGCTCCACTCTCTTCTCCTGTCTCCCAAGCCCTCTCTCAAGGGAAAGCACAGGAATACAAGCCTCAAAGAAGACACTTAATCAAAAAGCAGCAGCTGAGACTGCAACAGGGATGCTCTTGATACCAACAGAGTCCCAGCACGTCAGGTACTCCCAGAAAAAACAAGACAATTCAACTCTAGCACACAGCAAAGCTATTTGAAAAAGCCACGGGAAAATTCCAACAAGCAGATTTAATTCAGAAGCTTATAAAAACTCAAGTCCAAGATCAATTATGCTGAAATAAGAACAAGTCAACCCTAGAAGATGGACATCTCAAGGAAAGACAGAACTTCCACATGCAGCCAGTTTATACCACAACTACTACATTTAATCCCTGCAGGTAGAAGTAAAGAGTACACAGAGTACTTGGGTCAGGGTCCTGGCACAGTTGCCAGCTCCCTGCCTGAGCACACACAATCACACCTGCTGCACATGCCTGCTTCTCACAGCCTGAGATTCAGACTCAAAGCAGTCAAAAGGAGGACTTCATACTGCCAATCTTCCAGAGCACTCTCAGATCCATGGAGAGGACAGATTTACTCATCACCATTTACTTGTCATCACCAGAGCAGCAGCTTATTGCACTGCAGGCAGCCCACATGCTGCAGTGCCACGGGCTTTGTTCTCTCTGCATTCTGACAGTCAGCAGAAAAGTGGAACCAGAAAACCAAATAAAACTTAAAAAAATCAACTCTCAAAGCACATTTCACACCTCTTTTCTTCAGCAAATGAGTAGCAAAAAACCACCTCTGTCCTTTCCTGCTAAACACTTTCCTAAGTTAACTGTGGCTGACCCCAGAGTTATCTGAAGAATAGAATCTTTACCCATGACATCTCTAACGAACTCCGGGGGAGGCCGTGGTGCCCATTCATTCAGTTTTTCAGGAATTGGTACAGTCTTTTCCTGCAAGAACAAACCAAGCAGCCATCAGTATCTTCCAGGAGCAAAATCTGCAATTTTAACACATTGTTGAAAGGCAGGCTACATCTGACAACAGCCTCTTCCACCAACTGACAGATCTCAGAAGGAGCACAGCTGCAGCAATTTCTTCATGCACAGGGCTCAGGAGCAGGCAGAAGAGGAGAATCAGAAGGGATCCTCTCTGTCCCTCACATTCAGGCCTGCAGGTCAACAAACCCCAGGAGGGTCAGGAGTGCCTGTGCCTCTTTTCAGCACAGGAACTAGAAGGAAGCATGCCAGCACCGCCAAGCACTCGCAGGAGCTGAGGATAATTCCACTACCAGTAGTCTGGGAAATGAAGAAAGGTATTTGTGCACCTTCCATGCCAGAGCTAGAGGACAGGGAAGAGCAAGGAAGGGAGAACATATGGTGCAAGGTCAGAGGAAGAACGTGGTGTGGGGAAGTCTCAGCCTGCTCCAGCACACACAGAGGGGGGAGTGAGAGTCTCCTCCTGGCAAAAACCTCCTCAGGAAAAGATCAAAACACCCAATTAGAGGACCAGGGTCATGTTCCCGCACATTAAAAGCAGTGGATAGAGGAAAGATCAGCGGGCAGAGTACTGAGGGACCCCTGGGTTCCCAGAGAAGCGTCTCTCTCCTCACAGCATCCCAGAACAGATGGGTCCTTCTCCCCTCACAGCAATACAGCGTGTGGGGTCGGTCCCTCTCCCCTTGAGGACCCGGCAAGGAAAAAGGGGGCGTGTGCCGATCCCGTCATGGAACCGGGAAGGAACAAGGAGGGGTTGGTCCCCCTCTCTCACAGACCCCGGGAGGGGGTGTGGGTTCCTTCTCCCTCACGGACACGGAGAGGAAGAAGGGGGGGTTTGCTCCTCTCCCCTCACGGATCCCGAGGAAGGGAAAGGGAGTTAGTCCCTCTTTTCTCACAGAGCCAGAGGTGGGGGTCTCGGCGTCCTTCTCCCCTCACAGACACCGAGAGGGTCTCGGTGACCCCCTCACCTCACAGACACCGAGGGTGGGGGGCTCGGTGTCCCTCTGCCCTCACAGACCCCGGCGGTGGGGTGGGGGTCTCGGTGTCCCTCTCCCCTCACGGACCCCGGGGGGGGGGTTGTCTCGCCGTCCCTCTCCTCTCCCGCCGCCCCGGGCCGTGCCCCGGCGGGTGCCCTCACCGGGTTCCTCATGAGGCGCTCGAGGCGGAGGCGCTGCTCCTCGGCCGCGCTCCGGGGGATGACGAGCGGCTGCGGCTCCTTGCGGGGCCGGGGCGGCCGCGGGGCCGAGGGCGCCGCCATGTTCCGGCCCTGGCCGCGCCCCGCCCCCGTGACGTCA
Source organism: Oenanthe melanoleuca (assembly GCF_029582105.1). Taxonomy (NCBI): domain Eukaryota; kingdom Metazoa; phylum Chordata; class Aves; order Passeriformes; family Muscicapidae; genus Oenanthe; species Oenanthe melanoleuca. The sequence goes on from NC_079352.1 coordinate 6,040,155, forward strand.
CGGCGCGCGACGCGGGCGGCCCCGTCATGGCGGGTGCGGGGGGGCCGGGCGGAGGCGGGAGCTGTGTGAGGGATCCACCGCGAGGAGCCCTCAGCGCCAGCCCAGCCACGGAATCGGCTCCGTGAGGGGACAGGGGCACGCGGGAAACACTTCTGGGGTCATCGATCCCGACTTCTGCCCTATCACAACCAGAGCACTGAGTGCTACAAGTTGTTTCTTGAACACCTCCACAGCTTGTGTCGGTATCTAATCACCCTTTCTGTGAAGAAATTCCCCCTCCTAATGTCCATAGTCTGTAGCCTGGACGGAGGCTGAAGGCAGAGTCACTAAACTATGGTTGGAAGGGCCGTCTGTAGATCACCCAGCCCAACCCAAGCAAGGCAGGGTCACCCAGAGCAGGTGACACAGGAACGTGTCCGGTGGGTTTAGAATGTCTCCAGACTCCACGTTCTTCCTGGGCAGCTTGTCCCAGTGCTCTGCCACCCTCAGCGGGATTCTTTGAAGGCACAGAGTCATAGAATGATGGTTCAGCTGGAAAGGACCATTGGGATCACCCAGTCCACCCCCCTGCTCCAGCATGATCCCCTGAGTGGGGCATTCAGGGCTGTGTCCAGAGGGCTTTTGGGGGACACCCCACACCCTCTCTGTGCAGATTTTCCCAGTGCTTGATCACCCGCACAGTGAAGAAGTCCTTCCTCACGGAATCACAGGATGGTTTGGGTTGGAAGGGACCTAAAAGATCTTGCTATTCCAGCCCCCTGATGTGGGCAGGGATGCCACCCACTAGACCAGGCTGCTCAGATCTCTGTCCTACCTGGCCTCAAACATTTCCAGGGATGCAGCTGTCAAAGATTTTCTGAAATGACACCACCTTCACAGCAAAGGATTTAATCCTAATTGCTCATCTAAACCCACTCTTTCAGCTTGAAGCAGTTCCCTCATTTGTCAGTACAGATTCGTGTTCAAAATCCTTCTGCATCTTTCTGTCCATTTGAGTACTGAAAGGCCACAATCGAAGCCTTCTCTTTTCAGGCTGAACAATCCCCAATTCTCTCAGCCTTTCCTTGTAGGAGAGGTGCTCCACCCCTCCAATCATTTGGACTGGGCTCAATCATCTTCTCTGGGCTCACTACAACAGGTCCCTGTCTCGTTTTTTGGGTGGAACTGCCTGTGCTCCAGCCTCTGCCACCCTCCCTCAGACACTCAAAAACTCAGACACAACTTGTTCCCTGCATCACTCCTCCCATGTCCCAGCTGTGGCCGTGCATGCTGCTCCTGCCCAAGCCGTGTTTGCTGAGCTCTGGTGTCCCTGTCCCCTCACGCACGTTCCCAGGGCTGCAGTCTGTCCCCAGCATTCGCAAGGCAGCTCCGGCATCTGCCTGAGCAGGAGGAAAATTCAGTGTGTTTGTCACTGGCACCCTCAGCCCTGCCAAATCCCTTCCCCGTGAGGGTGTAAGCGACACAGCACTTCCTGGTGCCCCCGTGGCAGGCTGCCTGCGCCATCTGTTCGTGTCACTTTGGTCATTAACCAGCGCGGCCCGCGGGCTTTGTCTGCTGACAGTGATGAACGGCAGCAGCGCTCCCCACAGCACGGCCCTGCAGGTAGCAGGGGGGGAATGCTGTGCTCTTTGCATCCATATTCACACCTGGGGTTTGCAGGAACGGCGCTTGGACGAGCTCTGGGCTGCTGCACCCAAATCCACGCTTGCCTGACAGAGCTGGAGGAAGCCATGGTGGGGAAGAGGAGCCAGGGCTGGCTGCAGTACAGGCCTCCACTGCAAGCCAAATTTCATTTCAAGTCACTGTAGCCCTACAGAAATGGCATGGCATGTGCTGGGGCTGTGTGTGCGTCACAGCATTAGCCAGTAAAGGTCAGCTGCAATGGAAGAGGGGCATAAGCCTTTGTGCAGTTTATGGAGATAAGCCAGATCTGGGAAGCTGGGCTCTGGGTTTCAGACAGCTTCGTGCTGTGCATGTGGAGAGGGTGACAGAAAAGGGAACAGGGAGGTTGGGAATGGCTCCTTCTGAGATTTATAGTTCATTTGTATGGCCTGAATTTATTAAACCTCCATTCTCTTCCCCTTTCTGTGGAGAAAATCGGAGCTGATCCTCAGGTTCAGCCCTATGTTTACAAAAGACTTTTCAACCTCCGCTGAGGTTGCTATGGAAATCACACTAGTTTGTGTCTCGTGTTTGTCTTACCAACCTGATTTGTAAAAGAATGGTGTGAATTTAGAGCTGGCTGAGTTCCCAGCTGGCCGCTGGTCCTGGAAGGCATCCTTGCAGTCTCAGCCCTGGCTGGAGCAATGCAAACAGCTTCCTCCACACTGTCTGCCAGCTCCCCGGCTCCTGTGCCTGCGGCTCTCCCAGCCTTGGGTCGCCTTCAGCCCACCAGGACAGAAACCATCCAGTGCCAGGCTGGACTCAGCCCTGCCAGGGAGACACCAGCTCTGTTGCAGAGGCCACGGCAGCTCCCCTGTCCCCTCTCAGTCACCACAGACTGCTTTACAAAGGAGAATGCTGCAAACCAATTGAGTTTCCTCTGCTGAGCCCTAAGCACAACTAATCCCTAACATTTCTTCCTCACAGCCACCTCTCCAAACACACAGCCTCCCACAGCAGGGCTGTGAATGATGAGCTGCCACGACTTGGCCCTCTGGTGCCAGTCCCCATGGGAGGAAGGCAGAATGGCAGCCTGAGGGCTGCAGGGAGCAGCTGGACTCACTTGCCCAAAATGTGGCTTGTTCCAGCCACAGCCCCAGGAAACAAACAGGCAGCTGCCTGTCATCCAGCAGAGATCTTGCAAACAGTAGGGAAAGGGACTTGGGAACATCTCACTCTCAAACTACGCGTTGAGGGAGTTGGTGCAGACTCTTAATGTATTCTGCATGATTTACTTTTAAAAATCTGGGGAGTGGGGCAAGACACGTACTTAGGTCATACAAAAATAGAAAGTATTTCATCAAAGTACAAAGCCCACAAAATTAGAGTGCTGGGCTGGGATTGGGACAGGACTGGGCTTACTGGGGTGAGTGGATTTGCATTAGAACAGGGTAGTGTTTTCATAGGTCAGTTCGAACCAAACAACAAAACTTGGCTCCCTGATTTTTATCAAAGCAGCTCATTTGTGTTTCTGAGGAGTTCTCCTACCAAAGGGATCCTTCTGGAAGCACTGCAATCCTTTGCTGAGACAGACCCTGCACGTCAGGCAGGAGCAGCCGTGGAGCTCCAACACCCACGGTAAACGTGGGCAGCTGCGCTGCTGAAATCCCTTTGCATTTTTGTCCTGTTCATGGTATGTGCCTGGGCACAGCTCAGCACCAGCATCTCTGCAGCCCAGTCCAGCACTCCCACAGCCCAGTCCAGCATCCCTGCAGCCCAGCCCTTCTCCAGCCCCGGGCAGAGGGCACTGCTGGCATGAAATCCAGCCCGCATGCTGAGACTGCTTTCCGCTTGTTTCACCATCAGATCTCTGCGTTAGATGCTGTTTTGTGCTGCCCCTGCCTTTCTAAACACCCTGTGAAGGGAAAGGATGTTTTCCAGCAAGACTGATGCTGTAATTAGTCAATTTGCTAATAAGCTGAGGTGTGAATGGCTTTCTGTGAGGCAGGAGGAGCAGCTGTCCCCAGGCACAGCCCTCAGTGTCACCTCCCCAGCTGCCCAGCTCCTGATGGATGAGCTCTCCAGGAGCGGTGAAAAGGCTTTGGTGACTTTTGGGGAGGGAATGTTTTTGTGAATGGATCATGACACAACCATGGCCTGATTACCGAGCTGAGCAGCTCCCTCCACCCCCCCAAAAGCCATGTGTTAGCTGCGTCTGTCACTGCTTAGCTGTCACAGTACAGTCTGGGACAATGCTCCAGTTTTCCCAGGGGATTCTCAGCAGAAAAGAGCACACTAGAAAGACATACAACGTCAGAGCATGAGGCACAGTCTCCCAAAAGAGATGAAGGCAGAGGAGGGGGAATGACAGGCCATGGGGAGCTGCTGGGAGATGCTAGCACAGGCCTTTAGCGAGGGAGGGGCACCTTCACAGCCCAGGGCTGCTCATTCCCGATTATCCTGCTGCTTGGGGGATGGACCATTCTGACTTGCACTACTGACTAACCAGACAGAGTAAATAACAGACTGGGAGGAGAGGAAACTCTGTCCTGGACCCACCCTCCTCCTCCCTCTGCTCAGCAGAGGGGAGAACGCTCTGCTCCCTTCCTCCTCTCCTCTCAGTGCACTCCAGCAGGCAGAGACAGACCCAGCCTGGCCCCAACTGCCAGATAGCAACGAGGTCTGCACACATGAGGCATGACAGCATCCTCCCTCTCTTTTTCCCTTTTTTTTTTTTTTTTCTCTTTTTAATGCAGCCAATCCAGCAAAGCCCCAAGCTCTTGCTCACATGCTGTTGTTTTTGCAAGTGATTTTATTTTAAAACCGGAACTCGAGTTCTCCATTTAACAAGCCCCCCCCTTCCCCTTTCTTTTTTTAAATAAAATTAATTTATTCTACACAACAGTAAACTCTTCCAGACTCTTCCCTATTTACAAATTAACATCTTTTGCTTGCAGATCATTGCTCCCCCCTCCTTTTCCTATCCTGTGACACAGAAAGTGAGAAACAAAGCCAATATCTGAAGCTCTGTAAGGCAGTGCTCCCATCCAGCCTTCTGGATCCCACCCTTGGGGCCTCAGGGAAGAACCAGAGTGACAATGTCTGTCTCAGACCTGGAGATCTCTCCTCATCCACCGTGTGTGTCAAACCCATCAACCAAGAGCATCCAGCCTCTCCCTGCTCCTCTGAGCTGTGTTTTAGCTGGGCTGAGGAAGGAGGAATACCCTCAACAGAGCAAAGTGCTCCTGCTGCCCTCTGAAGTGTTTGGGGAGAAGGTGGCATTTGCTGCAGGAATGGCATCCACCAGGCCTTGTCTGACATATCCATGGGCCAGAAAGGCAGCTCTCCCATCAAGGGAGGAGGCAAGGAACCTTGGAGACAGCTCCCCTGTCCTCTTGAAGCAGGAGGCACATATGAGTCAAGCACTGGGGACATGCTCAGGAAAGAAGGCACCTAAATAAACAAAATTTTGGCCCAATCCAATTCTAGGCAAATTCAAGGTGGTTTTTTTTTTGTTTTTAAGGTTGTGGCTCGGTTTGTACCTCTTTGAACTAAGTGGTAACTTCTGGTTGGGTATGGTGGGTTCTGTTGGTCTGTTCTACCTGGAGACCTGTCCAGACACTCCAAAGCCACCTATCTCAGGTCCTGTGAGCACTGTTACACTGCCAGGAGTCCTGGGTAAGACAAGCTGTGTCAGCCAAACCAAGGGGGATGTGCAAACACTTTGCAAGCAAAGCTGCCCTTCTGGAGGGTCTCTCACCCCTCCTGAGGCACAAACCCTGGCCTGTAAAACCATTCTCAGGGCTTCCATGGCCTGTTGGAAAAGAATCAATGTAGTGTTTTTGTTTGGAGTCCAGCCAAGCAGGAACACCTGCTTTTACCTGCAAGGCAAAGCTGTCCCTCACCTCTGGACACAGTCTCTGGGCTCTGCCTGACCCCTGAGACATCCTGAATGATCAAAAACTGATGTAAAGAGGAGGTGTTGCTTATTTTCCAAGGTTTGCCTTGAGCAATGGAAAATATTGCCCAGCTGTGGCAGAGAGTAGGCAGAAGGCTGCTGCCCTTGTGGAGAGCTTAGGTTTTGAAAAATCAAGGAAGAGAGGGAGGAAGAAAGGGTTATCCAGGGATTCTCTGCTGGTACAGCAAGGAGAGAAAGGAAACAGAGGAACAGAAAAGGCAGGACAGCAGGAAAACCCTTCCTTGAATGCAATTCATTGACCTTTGGACAAAAACTTTCTTCTGTCAGAGGGTAGGAAACACATGCCCCAGAAGGAGCCCAAAAGCCAGCCCAGATAAACCCTCAGGGCTCTGCAGCGGCACCCTCTCAGTGATCCATGTGTGTGAGGAGAGTCTCTGCATGGAGAGCTCACATTTCCATGCTCATCCCAAAATACCAGAGCCCCTCAGCAGCTGGTTTGCAGGGCAGTGGTGCCAGAAGGATGTTGGCCATGCTGAGCTCTCGCCCCACAGGGGACATGCCAAGGTGCTTTGGCTGGAGGATGGAGCCTGCCTCAGCTTCAGGTGCCATCCCACGATGGCCACACCCAGGAGGAGATGCAGGGAGCCCAGCTCGGCCCTGGCAGAGCTCTTGGTCCGGAGGGAAGGAGCAGAGGCTGCAAGCTCTAACATGGCACTGACTCTTCCAGCCTCCCACACCCCCAGCACTGCCCCAACCCTGGCACGGTGCTGGGACACTGCCCAGAAGCGGCCGGGAGTGAGGAGGACAGCCCGGCTGGGTGGCTGGCGGCCGCAGGAGGGGTGGCGAGGCCGGTGCAGCGGTGAGGGGGCTCTGCCCCGCTCCCCCAGCACGGGGCTCAGTAGAAGGAGTACTGGTTTTCCACCGCCCGGGTGCGGCTCCGGGCGCTGTCAGCCTCGTGGTAGTCCTCGGCGCTGGCGGCAGGAGGCTCCGGCCGGCGCTCGGCGCTGTCGCTGCGGCTCCGCGGGCCCAGGGCGCCCTCCAGGCGGTGGTAGGGGGCGGGGGCCGGGACGGGGGGGGCCACGGCCACCCCCTCGGCGGGCGGTGGCACCGGCGGGCCCGCGGGTGCTGTGCTGCAGAAGTAGTGTGGCGGCGGCAGGTCGGCCCGGCAGCTTGGTGGCTGTGGCACGAGGGGTGGCGGGGGGCCGGTGTCTGCAAGGGAAACGGGAGCTTGACCCCTCCTGTGCTGCCTGGATCCCTAACCCTGTCCTTCTCCAACCCTCCTTCCCGCTCTCTCCCAGCACAGCAGGACACTCCGAGCCTTGCAGACCTCCCTGTACCTCTCAGGGGACTGACACCCACAGCCAGGGAGTCACACTGACACAGCCCGACATCCAGCTGGCACATCCCCAGAGCCACACACAGCAGCAGGGCACTGCTTTAGGGAGGGAATCCCACGGATCTATCCCCACCCAGCCCTGCCCAGCCCTGGCACCTACCGGGCTGCGGGCTCTGTGCCACCACGTAGCTGCGGAGGGTGATGTCGGCCGCGCCGCCCGACTCCAGCGGGATGGGGTGCGTGTGGAAGTGGCGCAGCATGTCAAAGATGGTCTGGAACCAGAGGTGCTGCACGTGGCACTGCCCGCTCTCGTTCAGCGACAGGCGCAGGTGCTGCAAGGGCAGGGGGCAGGGGGTGAGCTGGGGGTCGTGAGGGTGAGACCCACCCTTGCAATCTGCAGGAGCCACCTCCACCAGCCAAGGGAGGTTTGCTCCTTACATAGGATTGTTGTGTTTACCCTGCTGCAGGGTGTTTCTTGTATGACCCCAGTTGCTGCAGCACCAGAAGTTTGACCCCTCCTGGGGATGAACACCATAAAGAAACACACAGGGTACATCTGGGTACAACCAGGGGCAGCTGAAGCCCTGATCCCAGGGTCACAGACAGCCTGGGGAAGCCTCTAGCACACCTGAAGCTCTTGCAAGGTGACAAGAGCAGGCAATCTCTGCTAGGAAAGGGACCCAGCAAAATACTGCTTGTGGTTGGTTTTTCATAGTGCATCCATGTAGCAGGACACAGAACAGACAAGGAGAGGGCAGGGGAAGGTGTGCCAGGCTACACTGAGCCCCCATGGGGTTCCTATGCTCACATGACAGGCACTGATCCAGTTGGGGAAGTGTAGAAGGGGCTGGGCAGGATGCAGAGGGGTCTTGGGGCACAAGGACAGGTGGTCCTGAGGGCTCCCTGCAGAGCTGCTGCGTCTGGTGTCACCCACAGAGCAAGAATTCACCTGAGGTGCTGGGCAGGGCTGGCACTCACATCCACGGAGAAGCAGAGGGCACAGAGAACAGAGGGCACAGAGAACAGAGGGCACAGAGAAGCAGAGGGCACCCACCTTGGCTTTCCCCTGGAAGTTGAAGGTCAGCACGTACTCGCCCGGCCGCGTCTCGCTCTGCCGGATGACGAACAATCCGTGGCTGCGGGCGCCCCCGAAGAGCACCAGCTGCGCTGCCTTGATCCGTGACAGAGTCCCGTGGAACCAGGGGAAGTCAGACAGGTTGATCTCAGCCTCGGCCTCGCTGTCCTCCCCTGCCCGCAGGGACAGCAGGTTTTTAGGGAGCACCCGAACATCGCCCGCTCTCCTCCTGCCCCCTCCTCCTCTCCCTCTGTGTGCCCTCCACAGTGAGATGCTGGGGCTGCATCCTGCATCCCAGTACCTGTGAGATGCCCACCGGCGGTGGGGGAGGATTCCAGCGTCTGCAGGAAGCTTTCCAGTGGGACGTGGGTGAGGAGCTCCCCCAGGGAGTCCCTGCCCCGGCCGTGGGGCACGGGGACAGCCGTGGCCATGGCAGTGTTGTGGGTGCTGGGCAGGCCACATCTGTCTGGTGGCCTGGGTGCCTCTGGAAGGGAAATGGCAGAGGGATGAGTCTGTGGCTCAGCATCACCCACCATCACTGGGCAGAGCTGGGGGCTGTCTGCTCTGCAGGAAATATACTGGGTACTCCTGTATCTTAGAGACACCTGAGGGCTAGATTATGGCTCTGAGGGATGCCCAGACTTTCCCAGATGTAGTTCCTTACCATCATTCAGGAACTCGCAGCTGGATGAGGTTGTCCTGCCTGGCAGGCAGGCTCCTTGTGCACAGGACACCAGCTCAATGTCATCCCCACTGTCCCTAGAGGAGAGCACAGACAGAGACACACATGTGGCACCTCCACTCACTGGCATGGAATGGGGAGTTGGACAAACAAAATTCCAGTGTGATCCAAGAGCACATCCTATTGCTCCTGAATTCCTCCCAAGGGGTTGTCACTGTACCAAGAGAATTGAGAGGCAGAGCAGCTACCAAACATGACTTTTAGGTGTGAGAAACCAGCATGGGAGGGATTAAACCCTTTAAAGCTCACACTGCACAGGCCATGCCAGTCGGTTCCAGCTGCAGGATTTTGCTGCAGCCTTGTGGGTTTGGAAGGAAAGCTGTTACCTTGACTCTGAGTGCTTTGCACCCACACACCCTCCCACCACCAGCCTCCACCTGAGGGCGCTTTCACTTTCACCCTCTGCAAAGGAAATTACCCACCCACGGGAATTACATCCCTAAAATACTTAAACCACCAAGTCAGGAGGGATGGAGCAAGACAGCAAGTGGGAATAGAGCCAGGGAGCCACTCAGAGCATCCCCTGCTGCCGGCCCTCTCCGTGCACTTCAGCACCCTTCTTGCACAAGCATCTGACTTGCTCCACATCCTATTTTTATCCCAGCCACCAGCAAGAGCCCAGAGCTTCCCACAGCACTTGGCTCTCTTGCTTCACACGGGCCACGTGGGCACAGGCAGCGGGGAAGCGGCTGCGTCGGCAGCAACAGCTCCCAGTGAGCTCCTGAATTATTTAGTGGCCAGTAAGTGAATCAGCCACTGGGAGTCATTCAGCTGCAGCCAGTTAAAAACAAGCAGGGAGGAAGGAAACCAAAAGCAGCAGTGCTGTGCAGAAAAGCCGTGGCTGGGCGCTCAGGCGGCGGCTGCAGCACGCAGCCCTTGGCAGAAGCGTCGGGAGCTGATTGAGAATTCGCTCCTGGCAGCGAGCGTGTGTGTCGGTGTATTAAACAGCTCATTACTATTTGCTCTGGAGTTCATTATTATTTGCTTTGCAGTCACGTCCGGGGGCCGGTGTGGGACGGCGCTGGGTGCTAAGCAAACAGAGAGGGCTGGGAGGCTGCCAGGGGCACAGCCAGGGGCTGCTCAGGGGATGCTGCTGGATCCTGTGGTGGCTGGAGGGGAGCACGGCCTGGAAAACCAGCACTGAAACATGGAGTGAGGGAAAAAAGGCCTTTTCCCAGCCTTGCATCAGCAGCCCAGCCTCAGCAGTGCTTCTTGAGTTATAGAATCACAGAATGGTGTGCTTAAAGCTCATCTCTTTCCATAGGCAGGGACACCTTCCACTAGCCCAGGTTGCTCCAAGCCCTGTCCAACGTGGTGCTGGACACTTCCAGGGATGGGGCAGACACAGCTTCTCTGGGCAATCCATGCCAATGAACTATAGATTTCAGAAAACAGCAAAAGGAGCAAAGATCTGGATCACCAGTACATCCTCTCTGTAGTGACCAAATGCCTCTCTCTAGCAGGACGGGGTAAAGGCAGCCTGGAGGGAGCAGGAGCCTCTCCAAGCCTCTGTTCCAGGTTTGCTTGATGTTTTCATACTACAAGCATGTTTTTTTCCAAAACTGTGCCAAGAAAGGCAGTGCCAGGGTTTCCCCAGAGGCTGGGCCTGTCTGAGCCAGCTGAAGGGCAGCAGCACCAGGCACACAAACCTCCCTAACACAACTTGCTGCATGTGCTGGTGAAACAGCAGATGAGAAGTTCTGACTGAGTTATGACTCCAATGACAACACTGATGCCACTGTGATAGAAATATAAATAAATCAATTCAACCAGCAGATTTAAAATATATAATGGATGCTAAGCTGGAAAAAAACCCATGGAAAACAGCTCAAATATTATATAAAAGCTTCAGAAGGTGGGTGTTAGGAGCTTCCTGCTTTGAAGGAAGGTTCCCAGGTCACCTGCCTCTGCCAGGCTGAGGGGACATGGGGCAGAGAAGGGTGAACAAGTGCTCTGCACCTCTGGCAGACACAGGCTGCTAACTCTGCCTCCAGACCTCTGCTGGGATGAGTTAGGCACTTCCTGTGACAACCCAAGCAGCAAAAATTGCATCTGGGTAACAGCCTGTGTTCAGACAGCACAGCCCAGCCCCACAGAGCCCCTTCCCCAGCAATCCTTACCCAGGGTCGATGCAGTCCTGGATATCAGCCACCCACGAGTGCTTCTGCAGGGAGTCAATGGTCTCTAGGATGTACTCAGCCCCATTCTCCACCTGCAGGCCACGTGGGATGGAGTCAGCTGTGCTGGGGTGCTGCCCCCCACCCCGAGGCAAAACACACCCCACAGCCCAGCCAGACCCCCTGAACAGCACCTCAGCTGAGCAGGACAGCATCAGAGTCCCACCCCATCCCAAGGGGTGACCCAGGGGATCAGTGTCCCACCCCATCCCAAGGGGTGACCCAGGGGATCAGTGTCCCACCCCATCCCAGCACAGAAGTTTCCAGAGGTGACCCACAGAGATGCATCCAAGATGACCCCTGACCAAATCTGGAGCTCAGAGGAAAATCTCACCCCACTGTTACCAGCAAATACATGACAGGTTTTTTACAGCCTCCATGGAAAAAACACACCTGGCTGGCAGCATTGGGGTACATGGTACTATGACCAAGCACAGACAGCATCCCTTGCTCCTGGGGCACCTCTGTGTCCCCCCAAAACTAGCTCTGCACAGGTATAGCAGAAGCCATGCTGCTCTCTGCCCCAGAACCCTGCCAGACCCCAGGAATTTTAAACCTCTCCTCTATTATCTTTTCTGCCTGCTGGTCCATGAGGTTTCTGACTTCTGATTCCAACAGAGTGGGAAAGAAACCCCCTTTCACAAGAAAAAAATAATAAATAAAAATTAGGATGCAAAAAAAGCCTCCAAACTGTCCAGCCCAAAGGAGCTGTGCCTTTCTGGGGCCAGGCAGAACCCAGTGGACTCACATGCCAAGGGATGCTGTGTGCCTCTGGCAGGTTTCCCTGCATCCCTCATGGAGCCTTAAACATCGTGTTCCCAAGGTGGCAGAGCAGCCCTGACTCCAGGAGGGTGTCACACTGCCAGCTGAGACAACCTCCAAGCAAATTCAATTAATCCCAAACAACTGAATCACCCTCCTGAAAATAAGCAGGGAGGGCAGGGAGCAGAGCAGTGACCTGGACCCTGTCCCAAGCAGAGGTGGAGGGGAGTAGCAAAGATCCCCCTCCCCAGTTTGTTTAACTTAAGAAAGGATCTTCTCTGGCTTTTTGAGGGCAAGGCATGAGGCTGACGTGGGAGATGGGGCTGCTCACTCATGCAGAGCAAGACAGCAAGCGAAGCATGTGCAGGCCTTGGGTATTTTGCAAGCACCTGCTTGTGCAATGGAAAAACTGCATGTGCTTGGTGTCTGGTGAGCTCTGGGGACATGCTGGCTGCTCATTTTTAGGCAATCTGGCAGAAACTATTTCAGTGTGGCCTCCCCAAACAACGCAGGGGCTTTTCCACCCTGTAACCTGTGTGTTGTGTGGGAAGGTTGAGATTGGGTTCCACATCACACAGGAAGGGAAACCACAGCACCCAGCTTGCCCACCTAACCTGGAGCCCAGCACTGAGGGTGCTTCACCCTCTCTGCAAGTCTAGCCAGCAAAGAGGGAATGGGAGAGCAGAAAGATGTCCCAGCAAGAAGGACCCAGGCAGAAAATGAGCCAGGAATAACAGGGGATGTGAGAAAAGGGGACAGCATCCTGTGCCAGCAGCTGGGAGGGGAGAGCAAGGCCTGGCTGGGGGGGCTCCATGCTGTGCTTGCTGCCTCAGCTCAAAGGATCGATTGTGATCGATTCCCCTGTGGCAGGGGGAGAGCCAGGACAGGGCAGGAGCAGGAGGTACCTGGTAAAGCAGGTATTTTCCAGCTGGCAGGGTTTGGAGCATTCCAGAAGGGCATTAAAGGAATGGCTGGAGCTGTTAGCAGTGGAGTGGAGTGAGCATGTCTGGCCTTAGAGGATGGGAAGTGGGCAAGCACAGAATCTTCCTCCAGCAGCCAGAGAAGCCAACCCTCACAGGCACCCAGAAGGAATCCCAGAGCTGGAACCCCCAGCAGGGATCTGTCATGACCAAGCCCATCTGTTCATGTTCATGACAGCCCCAGGGACAGGGAGAAGCAGTGGCACATCCTGAGTGTTGAATTTGGACACTGATGTGACACATTTGAGGTGGGGCTTGCAAGGTGATCTAGAAAATGTGACAAGTAGTTGATGAGCCATATTCCAAGAGCAGAGATCAATGGCAGATGGGTTATCAATGGCCAGTGGTCAAAGCTGAGGGATGTGTCAGCAGCTCCTTCCCATCAAAGGCTCCTCAGTGATGAGGACAAAAGAATGTGAGGATGCCTGATCAATTCATGGCTGACATCACACTGCAAGTGTGTTGGAAGATCAGGCAAGAATTCAAATGAACTTGTCAAAGCTGAAGTGGAAGGAAAAGCGGAAAGCAGCCTCCAGCTCAAGGACAGGGTGAGCCCTGGGCTCACAGTGATCAGCGTGGGTGTGTGGGCTGGGGAACCACGTCTTGGGAGCAGTTCTGCAAAAATCATCCCAGAGTTGCACCAGCCCACAGGCTGCGTGTGAGTCAACATCATCATCATCACAGTGTGAGCAAAGCAACTGCATCAGCCTGGGCTGGACAGAGAGGAAGAAGAAAGGAGAAGCAATCCTTCCCATCTGCTCTGGGCCATGGCCCCATGTACATTTTGGGGAGTTCCATCTCCAGAGCCTGCAAGGAAAGCAAGGAGGACCTTGAGCTGGCCAGTCAGGAAAACAGAAGACACTTGAGGTTGGCCTTTGAGGCACAGAAAACAACAGCTGAATGAGCCTCTGTGCCTCTACCACTGCTGAGGCTCAAGAGCAAGAAGCCCTTGGGGAAGAGAAGGTGCCAGAAGTTATGTGACCTTGACAAGGAGCTGGATTTGATGGAAAGAAATTTGCCCTGGGAATGTGTGCTGGGGCCAGGTGGATTTCAAGGCTTGGGGGCTTTCACAAAGCCAGGCTAAATTTCCCTCCTCTTTTTCCTTCATAGTTTTCTAAGCTTTCAAACAGGTTCATTCAGCTGGGAGGCCTGGCCTCTCTGCTCTGCTTTGCCACACACTCTTGGGGAGAAGTGTCAGGGACAGAGATGTTTGTTCAGAAGAGGTAGAACACAGAAATGCTCAAAATCCAATGTTCACTACCATCATGGTGTCCAAGACCCTGCAAAATTCAGCCCTGATCTGTCATGACAAGCTGTTGTCTTCCAGCAGAGCAGGAGGTTGCACTGAGTTAATTAATTGCATGATATGGAAAATTCTGAAGAAAGAGACTTTCACTCTCTGCTCATGCCCCCAGACTCACGGGTGGTTGATGTCCAGGGTCTCAATGGCCTCACAGAGCTGTTCCCACAGAATCACTAAGGCTGGAAAAGACCTCCAAGATCATCAAGCCCAACCTTTGACCAGATGCCACCTCATCAAGCAGACCACAGCACTAAGGGCCACGACATGGTGTCAATGAAACAGCCACCATATGTCACCGATCCGGGACAGCAGCAGCCACAAAACCACCAGCAGCTGCACCAAGGAGCATTTTCCCTTGCAGGTTGTCTCAGGTCACTGATTTAACCCATCACAGAGAAGCCAAACCCCACTGTGAAAGCCAGACAGCTTGATCCCAAAACACCCTGGTGTCAGCTGGAGGAGGCAGGGATCCTGTGGGGAGCATTTGTGCTGTTGGCATCTCAGCCCTGAAAGCCAAGGCAACAATCCCTTTGGGGACTGAGCCTCCTGCACTGCAGGGAGCAGGTGCAGAGGGGGTTCCTGTGGGGATCCACACCCTGCTCTCACCTTCAGGACGAAGGTGTTGTCTTTGTCAGGCATCTCCAGGGGCATGGTGGTGCGCACCTCGATGATGGCCGACAGCGGGATGCTCACCTTGGGTTTGGAAGCCTGAGAAAAGAAAAAAAAATACCAAAGAAAATAAATGAAAAGAAATCAATGAATTAAAAAAAAAGTCACTCAATTGAATCAAACTGTCCCTGGGGACAATGCAGCAGGGCTCTCACAGGCAAGATCAGCTCAGCCTGTGCGGTTATTACAGGGGGGGATAAACAGCATTGATTTCCCTCCCGTGCCTGATAACTCTGAGCTCTGAATTAAACCAAGAGGAGGCCCAGTGGAAGACAGGGAGGTGCTTTTAGCTGCCAAACCACCCTCCTCGCTCCAGCGCAGGCTGATGTGCCAGCTCTGCCAACACCACTTAATTTCTCTCCATTTTCAACTCTCTCCCGAAGGAGAGAGCTGTGCTATCTGATGGGGGATGCTTCCCATGTGGAAAGCAGCCCTGCTTCTCCAGCACAGGAGCAGCATTTCAACCAAGCAGCTACGACACAGCAGCCTCAGCCATGCAGGGAATTTTAATTACATTAAAATAAAGAAAAATGAATTTCCCCCAGGGCCCCTGGCACCCGCTGGAACCTCAGTGGGGAGGCAAGACCCAGTGCCTCCCACTCCAAGTGTTTGCTGAGCAACAAATTCCCCAGATATTTGTTTTAATTATAACAAATCCCCACAAAGGAGCTCGTGGAGCTGCTCTCCAGGGCTGGTCCCCTCCAGGGCTCTGGGATTTGGAGCACTGCAGCTGCAGGAAACAGAGATGAGATTTAGTCACCAAAACCTGCGCCTGGTGCCTTGGGTGCAGCGGGTAGGATGAGGCCAGCAAGGAGCTCCAGGCTGCAAGTTACCAATAATGGGCTCAGTTCCCATTTTTATTGGGAAATAAAAATAAATAAATCCAAGACAGAACAGAAACTGCTTTTTTCCTTTCAGGATGTTTCGTTTCTGCCAGCCCCAGAGCCCCAGTGCTGCCTGCAGACACGTCTCAGCCGTGCCCATCCCTGGGGAATTTTTCCATTTTGGTGTTTGCACAGGAGAAGGTCAGAAAGGAAGCAGCAGCTGCTTCGAAAGGAAAGGAAACAAGGTGATAATTCACCCCTGAGCCAGAGAAGGGTCTCAGAATCACAGAATGGTTTGGGGTAGAAGGGACCTTAAAGATCATCTCTTTCCAATCCCCTCCTCTCCAAGAGGATTCTTCCCTTTAAAGGTTTAAAGACATGGCCATGGTTTTTGTAGGGTCTATGCAAAAACAAAGCTGTGGGCTGCTGAAGCAAAAAGCAGTTTTGTTCCAGCTGTGCCAGACTGGTGCCACTTTTACATTTGCCAGATGGAAAGCAAGATGGGATGACAGGAGAAAGCTGTAAACCAAAGTGGGGTGTGATTATAACAGAAGAGCAGACAATGTTCATAAAAGTTGCCATAAAATAATTTTAAAATTGATTTTTAGAGGCAAATCAAGATATACTAAAAAATGAATCCCTCTATGAGCTCTCTCTTAAATGTTTTAAGAGCAGCAGTTGTTCCATTTTAACCCAAGTTTATTTTCTCTTTAGTGCAGCTGACACGTCCAGCTTCATCAGATCCTCCATCCATAGAACCACAGAATGGGTTGGGTTGGAAGGAATCCTGTTCCACCCCTGCCATGGGCAGGGACACCTTCCACTGTCCCAGGTTGCTCCAAGCCCTGTCCAACCTGGCCTGGGACAGTTCCAGGGATGGGGCAGCCGTGTGCCAGAGCCTCCCCACTCCCACAGGGAAGAATTCCTTCCCAATGTCCCACCTATCCCTACCTAAAGCCATTCCACCTTGTCCTGTCACTCCATGCCTTTGTAAGATGTCCCTCTCCAGCTCTCCATAGGCTCCCTAGTGGGCACCATGGACATGGGGTTGTTTCCTTCCAGTCTGGGCTGGGGAAGCCCCAGTCCAGCCCAGAGCAATGCCCACCATCCATACCCGTGCTCTCCAGAGAGATGCATTTGAGTTTAAACTCAAGCTTTGTATTTTCTCAAAAGGTGAGAGGCACAGACCAACACCAGGAGTGCAAGGTTCATTTTGGCCTGCAGGTTGGATGGGTTTCAAGCACATTTTCCCATCCATTGACACCTCAGCCACACACCACCGGATCTCCCTCTGGAGCAGAGCGGAAACAAAAAAACCCAAGCAAAGCCCAACCGCTGCTTGAATAAAAAACACAACAGCGGACAAAAGCCAGGACGTACCTTTGGAGGGACGTAAAACTCCAGGAGGAACCTCTCTCCTTCCACCTTCACGGCTTTCCGGAGCAGGAGGCGGCACTTCTGCCACTGCGAGCTGCCCACACAGTTCGTGTCGTCGGCCACCATGTAGCGCAGCGTGCCCTCCCTCTGGATGTCCACCAGCTCCACCTTGGACGAGGGCACCTTGGACAGGCGCAGCTTGTGCGTCCATTTCTCCCGAGGGTCCGCGGGCTCCTTGCCCCCCGCCGGCCACGGCTCCCGCTCGGCCCTGCGGCCGCCCAGAGCCGCCTCGGCGCCCGGCTCCGGGGAGGACTTGCGGTGCCACATCTCCTTCATCCCATCCACCACGCACAGGCTCATGTTCCTCAGGGAAAAGCCTTTCTTGAACTTGGGCTTGGCAGCGGCGTGCATGGAGACGTCCTCAGAGCTGCGGGACTGCCCGTAGGAGGAGACCTTGTGCGCCTGCACCTGCTGGGCCGGGGTCAGGTAGCGGCTGGCGCCCAGCGGGGCGTCCATGCTGTCCAGAGACTCCGTGGACGTCTCCTCCTTCCTCGGGGCGACCTCCCGCCCGTAGGGGACGTGGCAGTTCTGCAGCCCCACGAAGGGCACGATGTTGTACTTGGTGGGCGAGTCAGACACGAACACCCGGCTGACCTCCAGGCTGAAGATGTCCAGGAAGTTGGCGGTGAAGTGGTGGGAGAAGGAGGTCTCTGCCCCGGGGGTGTCGTAGTGCGGGTTCTCCTTCAGGAACTGGCAGAACTTCTGGGCGAAGTCCACGGCGGCTGCCTGGGCGTGCAGCTTGCAGAACTCCCTCCAGTCGGGGAGCGGGGAGGAGGGCTCCTGGCACAGGGCATCGCCGTTCATGGCTGCCCCATTCCACCTGCCGGCGGGCTGGGGGACAGGGACACGGCCTGAGCGTGGCAGGGACACGGACAGCCCTTCCTGTCCCCAAAACCGGGCACAGCCAGCCTGTCCTAACCCGCACATGGGGACATGGACAGCCCTTCCTGTCCCCAAAACTGGGCACAGATAGCCTGCCCTGCCCCCAGATGGGGACATGGATAACCCACCCTGTCCCCCAAAATTGACAGACAACCTGCTCTGCCCCCCAACATGGGGACACGGACAGCCCTTCCTGTCCTCCAAAAACGGGTACAGACAGCCTGCCCTGCCCTGCAACTGGGGAATGGAAAACCCACCCTGCTCCCCCAAATGGGGACATGGACAATCCATCCTGTCTCCCCCCAAATGGGAACATGGACAACCCACCCTGTCCCCCAAAAACAGGCACAAACAACCTGCCCTGCCCCCCAGCTGGGGACATGGAAAACCTGCCCTGCTCCCCCAGATGGGAACATGGACAACCTGCCCTGTCTCCCCCCAAATGAGGGCATGGACCACCCATCCTGTCTCCCCTGAAATGGGCACATGGTCAACACAGCCCAACCCCCCAAAGGGGGCTTTGGACATGGACAACAGCTCTGACCCTTGAAATGGGGGTGACCCCTTGCCATGATGCCAGAGCTGATCTGCAGTTCCAGTGCAAAGGAGAATGCTGTAGGGAAGTGTCTGTGTGTCGCTCTCTCTCCACCTCTAGGAAAAAATCTTGGCCCTGGCAGCAGCCATAAATTGCACTTATTTTACGATTATGATCATGCAAAAGCATTATTGATTTCTCATGAAACCACTAAGGAGTCCCTGAGTGGAGGAGCCCAGGGGGATTTGCCTGCAGGATTCCTCTCACTCTGTGTCTGCCTGGGCATGGCACAGCTCTCCATAGGGAGAAGGAGCACTGGGAGTCCTGGAAGTATCCACCCAGGGCAGCATCCTCCCCTCTGCACCCAGGAGCTGGTCCTTCTCTTTCTCCAGTCTCTATTTCTGCCCTCATCCTTTGCCAAATCAATTTTGGGATTTTGCCAAAAAATCAGCTAACAGATCACCCAGGACAGGTCCTCAGCAGAGGCCAATGAGTAGGTGGGGTACAGGGGGAAAAGGAACAGAAGCCAGACCCAGGAACACACCAGGAGTTGATGGGAGCTGCAGGCCAGACCTGCGAGCCCTTGGGAGAAGCATCACTTATCCCAACCTCCACTGGTCCTTCTCCCCGTGGCTATGGGACTGGCAGGGCACATGTACAGTCCAGCTTGGTGCTCATGCTGCACTTCCCAAATCTCTACCTGGCTCTGGGCAGCACCAACAGCTTCCCCTGGGAGACCCCAGCAGCGACTGCATCTCAAAAGTCACCTCCCAGTGCTAAAACTGCTCATGGCTGCTGGTGCTGGTGGGCCTTGGCTGGGGCACTGTGTCCAGACACCCCTCCTTCCTCCACTCCAAGTTTGACAACTCCACCTCAGCTGCCTCAAAAATTGAGCCCAAGGGTGCCCGTGGCTGCCCTGCTCCTGGCAGGGATTGTGCCTGTGGGATCCAGTTCTGGAAGGACAGGACAGTCCCCCCGGGTTTTGCTGCTCTCCATTCACAGAGCAGCTCTTTCCCTGGATTTTGCTGCTCTCCATTCACAGAGCAGCTCTTTTGCTGGCGAGGGATTACTCCTGCTAATAAATCACGCGCCGCATCCCGCCGGCAGCTTACACGGCCAGTAATTAATTACTGCTCAGATGAACGGCACAAGCCACGGCACTGGGGCACTGGGGACTGGCAGAACCTGCTCCATATCCCCCAGACCCCAACCATGCCAGCCCCCAGCCCCCAGGCAGGACCCAGCCCTGAAGGCTGTGATTCAGAGCAGCAGCTGTGGCCAGGAGCTGCTCACCGTATCCCCAGCACATCCCTATGGAGATGAGCTCTCTGGGAGCACCTCCATCCAAGGAAGTGGCTCTCAACCCCCCCAGGCAGGGAGAAATCCACACAGGCAACAAAATCCCAAAAGAAACACGATACATGTGGCATTTTCCCACCTTTAAGGCAGTGATGCTGCTCAGGGCTGTGCTAAGGAGGCACTGAGGACAGGCTACACATGGACCTGCACAGCTCCTCACATCCTACAGCACCTGCAGAGCTCCAGCCCCTGCAGAAATCCCTGGCAAAGCTCTCCCCAGCATCACAGGGCTTTCCCAGAGACCTGAGCAGGGAGCCATGCCAGCTGGGAAAAAACCCATCCCTGCAGTTTAGGAGCAGCATCTGAATTTCCCCAAGAGACATCAGCAAAGCAGCAGAAAATGCAAAGCTGTTTGTTACCCGCCCAGCAAATGAAATTCCTAATTATCCATCCATCACCAAGCAGAGGATTTAAAGACTCTGCCCTTTGAATTAAAAATTCACAACCCCAGCTCTGCCATGGCCCGAGAGCTGCCCTGGCACCAAGCCACGGGCCAGGAGTATTTGGGCTCAGGGAGAAAAGGGAGATGAGGAGTCTCGTGCTGCCAATCCAAGCAGTCACAGCAAGAGCAAGGGAGAGGGAAAGGGTGCAAAGGGAAAAGAGCAGGAAGGGGCTTGTTGGGGGGAAGAGAAAGCCCCTTGGTGATGGGTTTATTTGCATCTGCCCAGGGTGTTGAGCTTCAGGGCTTTGCTGGTTTCCCTCCCGTGAATTTGGGGAAAACACAGCTCCCCATCCCTCTCTCCAGAAGGGACTAGTGCTCAGGGCCTGCCTGTTTGAAACCAAGGGATGGCAAGCTAACAGACACTGAGAGGTTAAGTGGAAAAAAAAAAAGAAGAAGGAAGAGAAAAAAAAAGGCACTTCAAAAAAGATAAAGCCCAAACAAAAAGCCTCAAGGAGATCCAGGCACGGCAGCCGGGCTCAGGCTCGGAGACGCGCACGCAGAGGCATCACAGCATCCTCCTTTCATCTGCATGGGGATGACAGACTTTAAAAGGCCAATTTATAAAAATGAAGCCTAGAGGAGAGACATCTGGCAGGTCTGAGGAGGCGGCGGCGGGGATTACTAACCCTGTGCCACATATCCAGCCCCCCCTGCCCGGAGCAGAGCCAGGAGCCCCCGGCCAGGATCCAACAGCACAGCCTGGCAATCAGGGGGGTGGTTTAAGGGCAGCCCTGGGACTGCAGAGCCATCCCCGCCCCTGATTCACCTGATTTCTGCAGGAAGCAGCCTTCCAATTATCTGTGTAGATTTACCTTTAATCTGGATGCCTGCACTCCCCTCCATACCAACAGCTCTGCCCCACTTCTTGAAATAACTTGTCATGCCACAGACAGCATCCCCGGGCAGAGCGGTGGAAGCGGAGACGAAAATAAGCTCACAGTGAAAATAAGCAGCAAATGTGCAATTGCTTTCTGGAAAGGGCCATCCCCTGCCAGCCCAGCTTCCTGAGGGCACCTTTCTAAGGAGCCAGGTCCCTTTGGGAGTGCCATCAGCCCACTCCAGAAGTGGCTCAGGGGTCCCAGCCTTGTCCTGGCCTGGGTGACAAGAGGACAGAAAAATAAATACATAAATTGGGGTGGCTTGTTGTCATGAATAAGCCATGGAGTGGCACTCATGGCATCAGATTCGTGACTTCTAACCCACCTGAACGAGTCCCCAAACTCCTCCCAGGGCTGAGCTGTGCCTGCTGCCCCTGTCACTTGGGAAACTGAGTCAAGATTTAAGAAGAGGAGATAAAAATAAAGAACTTCTGGGGTTTGCCAAGTGGAAACCCAGGCTGGGCTGGCAGGTGAGAGCCAGCTGCTGGCAGTGATTTGGGACACCTCTTCCACCAAGGTGTGGTGAGGCATCCCCTGCTCCGGGGGGAGGGTGGGGAATATAGAATAATCTGAAAGTTGAAGCAAAGCTACTGACCTCAAGAAGAAATGAAATTTAAACTGTCAGCAGAAGCGCAGGAGACCATAAAAAAACAACTCCCCGGTGAAGCAGGAGTCAGGGAGCAACAACAAAGCCACTGGGATTTGCTGAACCGCAGGCGTGGGGAGGAACCAACATCTAATGAGGTGTAAATAACCCGAATGCGCAACACCGGTCATGGGATGGCCAGCACAGCCTGCCCAGCACAGCCTGCCCAGCACGGCTCTGATGGCTTTATTTAAGGAAACAACCCTAATAAAGAGATGTTTCCCTTCCTTTTCCTGGCAGCGCAGCCAGGCTGGGACAAAGTGATCCGAAACTCAGTGGGGAAAAGCACGGTCTGCTGGAGGTTGTGAGCTGAATCCCTCCATCCCTGCCTGCATCCCTCCTCCTGTCTGGGAGAACTTCCAACGGAGGACGTGCAGCAAAGCCCTGGCTCCTGGGGAAGGAGATCCCAGCCCTGCAAGGCTGCTGGGTTTCCAGCAAGATCGATGCCACTCAGAGCCCCAGCTGGTCATCCCGACCCCGCGGGAATGACGTGAGGAAACCCAGGCAGCTGCTGGCCCAGAACAGCGCCTGACCTCAGCGCCATGCCAGAGGAGATCCCCGAGTCACGAGCGGGGCGCGCAGCAAGGCGATACCCCCGGCCCCAGGGATGCTGCTGGCACACGGGCAGCTCCCCAGGGAGCTGTGCCTGCCCGGGGCAGACGGGAGAACAGCTAAACCAGGCGGCAGGGACAGCCTGAGAGCAGGAGAGAAGCAGGAGCATCATCCCTGCTCCTGCTGTGCAAGCACAAGGGGATGAGGGATGCGAGGAGCTGATCTCCCCCATCCCACAGCGTGTGACCAAGTGACCCCTCCCTTTGTCACCTCCAGGACCCCACCAGAGCCTTAACTGCGTGCAGAGGCTGAGCTGAGGAAGAGAAAACCACAGGGAACAGAAGCAGAAGTCACCTGCCCTGTGCCTCCCAGACCCCTGAGCACAGCCCTGGGGTGGGAGAAGCTGATTGCTCTCCGTGCTCCTCAGTACTCCATGTACTATTTATACTATTGTGATCTTAAATCAGACTGCCTGTCTGAACCAGATAGAAATGGAAACATTCGTTGTTCCTCTCATTTACTGGCCATCCCACTAAAATATTAATTGAACAGCATTGTGGCCTCAAATTTTATGGTCAAACCAGCTGCCTCGAACCAATCCCTCAGCAGGAGCATGCTTTAATTCCCTGCCCAGATGCACTTCAGGGTCCACCTGTCACCTGCAGCTTAGAAAACACTCTTCTGGAGTGAAAAGGCTCCTTGTGCCTTTTCCTGCTGCTCAGTGAGGGGTCCCACTGGCCAGCTCAGCTCTCCAAAAGGATTCTCCAAGCACACAGTAATGCTGGATGGCCAGGACAAGGTTTTGGGGTGCAGGTGCTTAGGGGACACATCTTCAAAAGAGAAAATGGGCAAGAAATGAACCTTTCCTCCTCTTGCACATAAGGGTGTCCTCACAGCTCTGTGTGGAATCTCTCATTCCAGCCCCACAGGAACCAATGCTCCTGAAAATGAGCAGATGGGCCCATGAGGTTTTGCCTCCAGCAAAACCTGAGATTTTCTCCATTTCCCACTATTCTGACCACACCACAGGACTGTTCCTCTCCTTCCCCTCCAAAATCCCCTGCAGTGGATGTTGTACCTCCTGTGCTGACAGCTGCTGGAAAATAAAGACAAGTTCACAGATAAGATCCACTGGATCTTAGATAATCTTTTCCCTGAGTAATTCCATCCAGCTTGCAGGGAGCCTCACCCAAGCCACTCAACCTGCTGAATGTTGTGGGAGCTGGGGGACACCTCAGCCATGGGGACAGAGTCCCCAGGGTGCAGTGACAATGATCAGCAAAGCTTTGGTGCATCTAGGCATCATCCAAGCTTAGGGCTTGGAGGCTGTGTGCTGTGTCTGGGAATAAAGCTGAGACACCCCCTCAATGCCCCAAATGAAAAGCTATTGGGGGAAAAAAAAACCAACCAAAAATCCAGAGCATTAAGTGAAGGAGGTCAGAGGCTGTTGTCCATTCCCCCTCACTTGGATGCCACCTCACGTGCCTGTCTCCAGCCAGAGAGCTTCCCACAGAAAACTACCCAGTCCAAAGTCTATTTTTAACCACCACAATAGCAGAGCCTCCCCCGAGGAGCAGCAGAAGCCCTGTCCCCAACCAAGCAATCTCACATTTCCCTCGCTAAGCCTCGATTTCCTTCCGCCCCTCAGCCCACAACCAAACCCTTCTCCTCCTCCTCCTCTCGCCTTCCCATCCTCAGAAAACTATTTGCACATCCATCCATCCATCCATCCCCCTCCAGGCTGGTGTGCTGTGGGTGCAGAGTGTCCTGCACACCTGTTACACATTAACCACTGACCTGGTACCTGTGGGCAGACCCTTCCTGCACTCAGAAATCCCAAACAACAGGAGATTCACCTGCTCAGCCCCCTCCCCTGCCTGCACCCAGAACTCTGGGCATTTAAACATAAAGCCCTGCAACATCAACCCAACTGCACTTCCCAAAGCAAATGCAAACTCTTTGAAAAGATTACTCTTGCCCTGGGGTTTGCTGTGCCATGGAGGAGCTCTTTGGGTGTTTTTGGAGCTGAATGGATGCTCAACAAAGCAAATCCTGATGGATACAGCACAGTCATCACTGGGGATCCCCTATCATTAGGTCAGAGAAACCCCTAAGATTGTTTTTCAATTACAGCACATAATAAACATGAGATAAAGTTACACAGTTCTGCAGGAAATTTTCTTATTATGTTTTTTTTAACGTTGCAGATCTAATTCCCCACACGCATCTCTGTCTCATACCCGCCTGCAAACAGCCTTAAACTGCTGCCTAATGGTATCTGAGCTGGGGAAATTCAATTCTACCCAGCGCCTCACCCAGGACTGCTACAATCACTGCTAATTGCTTAAGTGGTGTATTAAGCAAAATAAAAATTCCAGTGGGCTTTGAACCCCCCCCCACCCCCCACCAAACCAGATGATGCCAAAATACCCTGTTACAGCTGCCAACGCTGGCTGGAGATCCAACCTCAAGTATCCTTTTTCTTTTCACTGTGCAGGGATGCTCCTGGGCAGGCAGAGCTTTGTACCCAGCATGGCCATGACCATGCCACAGCAATTCACAGGCTGGGCCCAACTTTGCCATCCCTCCTGCCAGGGTTCTGGGGTGCCATTGCAGCCCCTCTCCTGCCCCAGGGCCCCCAGTGGAGCAGGGCACAAACATCTTCCCAGTGGAAGTGGATGCACAGAGGTCCCTCTCCTGTCACCCCACCTGTGGCTGTGGATGGATGTGGGGCTCATCCCAAACCCAGACCCTGCACAAGAGCAAGCAGATTCTCTAAGCCCTTCTGGTTTTCCCTTCAGCAAAAATCAGGTGTGGGATGCAGTTTTCCCTTTAGGCATGTTCTCTCCTTCTCTCCACCGTGATGGAGCTAGCTAGGATTGAATTTCTGGGAGCACACCTGGGGGCAGGGTCCCCATATTCCCTCTGCCTGCACAAGGAAATGGCTTACTGAGCCAGGGACAAGTCTCCAACCATATCCCACCACCTCACTGGCACCCATGGGCAGGGAAAGCAGCTGAGGTCAAGTGAGGGCACCCACAGGCAGGAGGGGAATGATGCAGCAACCCCAGGGCTGAAGCACTGCCCCGGGGCACCCCAGCCAGCCTGAGTCAGCAGGGCAGCAGATGTGCAACCATCATCTGGTTTCTCTGCTTCTGCTGGGAAGAAGAAGAGGAGGAAGAGGAAAGGCATTAGCCAGCAACATCCTCATCTTGAAGAGATGTGTTCTACCTCCAAGGAGGAAGGACAAGAGGAGGCTGGACAACACAGTCTAGGAGAAGAGGATCAGGGGATCAGCCAGAGCCAGCCCTGCAGCCACTGCAGCCCTGAACCAACTGAGGAACTCTCAGTGGAGGAAGGAGGTGATTTTAACCCCAAAGCCTTGACCAGGGATGGGGATCAGGGCTGGCACCCTCCTTGATGGCACAGGGGTCTGGTCACTGAGCTGGGGGAGACACCAGGCAGGGTGGGCTCCTGTGTGCTCCCCAAGCTGGAGCAGAGAGGATTATGCAGCTTTTTTAGGAAACACTCTGTGGTAGCCCTGGGCTCCTCTGCTGTGTTACAGTGATGGTGAGGCACTGGGAAATACCACTGAAGGACACAGAGGGAAGGTCCAAGGGCACTTGCCATCCCATCTGAGCAGATCTCCTGGCAGCACACACCCACCTGTCTGTACAAATGTGCCCTCCCTCCAGGGAAGGGGGGCTGAGCATTTTGGAAGAGCCTGTGCGGTTTAGGAGGATAATTTCTATTTAGAAAGGCATCCCCAGATGCCCATGGTCCTTCTCCACTCTCCCAACAAACCAAACCAAAGATCCTCATGGAGGGGAGCTCTGAGTAATCACAGAATTGTTCAGTTTGGAAGAGACATCTAAGATCATCCATTCCAACCATTCCCACTGCCTGGGCCACCACTAACCCATGTCCCCAAGTGCCACATCTACACCAGGGATGGTGACTCCACCACTGCCCTAGGCAGCCTGACAACTCTTTCAGCAAAGAGATTTTTCCTAATATCCAACTAAACCTCCCCTGGCATAACCTGGGGCCATTTCCTCCAGTCCAGTCAGCTGTACCTGGCTACAGCTTCTTTTCAGGCAGTTGTACAGAGCAAGAAGGTCCCTCCTGAGCCCCCCTTCCTCCAGGCTGAGCACCCCAGCTGCTCCTCATCCACTCAAAGCCGCAGGAGCAGGGCCCACGGGGGATTTTGGGCAGGTGCTGGGAGGACAGAGAGGTTTTACCTCCTTTCCCGTTCCAGCTCACAAGATCCCCGAAGCACCGGCAGCGTGGCTCTTGCAGGTCAAACGCATAACTCCAACCGATCGATGTGCCCACTGGAAGGAAGCACCAGAGCGACCTGGAAGGCAAAGGTTTAGGCTGTCAAGCCCTGGAGCCACAGCAATATCCCCATCTCACCTCCCCCAAGCCACAGTCCTGCTGGGCTCCAGCCTGACTTCACCAAAACCAGAAATAAGCAGAAGGGCCAGGCACAAAGTCCCCCAAGGGCCTTCCCGAGGTGTCCCCAGGCTGAGCAGAGCAGAGCAGAGCAGGGCTGGAGGAGCCCCAGGGCTGGAGGAGCCCCAGGGCTGGAGCAGCCCGGGAGCCGCAGCTGCCCCACGGGAGGCACCGGCTGCACGGGGGGACAGCCCGCACCCCTCCTGCGGAACAAACCCAGCCGGACAACACTGACCGAAAACCAGCCAGATCCATGGGGGGCTGCGTGCTGCCCGTGTGCCCCCCCAGCCTCGGGGGAACCAACACACGGCTGCAGCCCCCCAACATGGAAAAACCCCATACCAGGGGAACCAACCCACGGCCGCAGCCCCCCAACACCGGGGAAAACCCCCCATCCCCGGAGCAGAACCCCGCTCCCGGAGCAGCCCCCAGGGCCGGGGGAACCAACCCACGGCCGCAGCCCCCCAACACCGGGGAAAACCCCATACCCGGGGGAACCAACCCACGGCTGCAGCCCCCCAAGCCCGGCTCTGCCCATCGCCGCCCCCGCGGGCCCGGGGCCGCCCCGAGCGATGCTCACCGGGATGGGGGGACCCAGCCGGGAAGGGGAGGGGGCGGCCCGGGGACCCTCCCGGATGCACCGCGCCGCAGCGGCGGGGGGCGGGACCCTCCCCCGGGTGGGGGATCCGCCGCTGAGCGGGGGGAAAATAACCGGGAATAACCGGGAATAAAGGGCCCTCCCCGCCCGCCCGCCGGTGCGGTGCCGGTAGCGGTGGCGGTAGCGGAGGATGCGCTCACCCGGCCCGGTTCGCGGCGCGGCTCGGCTCGGCTCGGCTCGCTGTGCCCGGCCCGGCCGCCCCCCGCCCCGCCGGCAGCGCCGCCCCCCGCACCGCCCACCCCGCCCCCGCCGCCTTAAAGGGCCCCGCCCGGCCCGGTCCGCACGGGGACCCTGGGGACACGGGCCATCCCCGCCCCACGGGGACACCGGGGACACAGAGCCATCCCCGCCCCACGGGGACACCGAGCTGTCCCCGCCCCATGGGGACACCGGGGACACAGAGCCATGCCCACCCCGTGGGGACCCTGGGGACACGAGCCATCCCCGCCCCACGGGGACACCGAGCCATCCCCGCCCCATGGGGACACCGAGCCATCCCCGCCCCGTGGGGACACCGGGGACACCGAGCCATGCCCGCCCCACGGGGACACCGAGCC
Organism: Oenanthe melanoleuca; assembly: GCF_029582105.1. NCBI lineage: Eukaryota > Metazoa > Chordata > Aves > Passeriformes > Muscicapidae > Oenanthe > Oenanthe melanoleuca. Next base: position 6,067,945 of record NC_079352.1, read on the forward strand.
ATGCCCGCCCCATGGGGGCACCGAGCCATGCCCGCCCCACGGGGACACAGAGCCATCCCCGTCCGTAGGGACACCGGGGACACCGAGCCATGCCCGCCCCATGGGGACACAGAGCCATCCCCGCCCCGTGGGGACCCCGGGGACACCGAGCCATCCCCGCCCCATGGGGACACCGGGGACACCGAGCCATCCCCGCCCCATGGGGACACCGGGGACACAGAGCCATCCCCGCCCCACGGGGACACCGAGCCATGCCCGCCCCATGGGGACACCGGGGACACCGAGCCGTCCCCGCCCACCACGGGCTGGTGTGGGGGACGTGCCTGCGAGAGCGCCCCAAATAGCAGGGAGCAACCCAAATCATCAGGAAGAGCCCTCAGTCCTCGGACAGGCTCCCCAACCCTCCCGGGGGCACTGCAAATCCGTGGGCAGCACCCTAAATTTTTAAGGTGCCGAGTCTTCAGGCCCTCAGGATCGTCAAGATCCACAAATCCTGGCAGGGCACCCCCGTGCTCTGAAGAGGGGCTGCAGCCTTTCCTCACCCCATTCCTCACCCAGCATTTGTCCTTGCAGTGCCCAGCAGAGGGGATGGGGGTGATCCCCCCACAACCACATTCCGGGGGGCACAAGGCAGGGTGGTGCGACTGCAGTGGCTCCAGGGGGAGTTTTGGGGTCTGGACCTGCTATTGTCATCCTGCTGATGCATTTTGGGACCCATCTCAGAGCACTTTTCCCTGCCAGGACAGGCTGAACCCCAGGACAGGGTGGGTCAGGATGGACCAAGCCCCAGGACAGGGGAACTGAAGCCCAGAGAGGTTTAAGGGAAGGAATTGTAGGTCACACTCCTCTGGGACCCTGCACAGCCCCCCCAGCCTCCCCATGGCATGTCCACGGGTGGATGAGTCACCACTAAAAAAACCCCAAAGGATTTGCAGGAGGAACAAATCCTTTTTACTTCTGTGAAGCACCTGTAGGATTAAAACAATGCTGGTTATGTAAGAGGTGGAGAAGGGTGGGTTTTATCATTATTGTTATTATTATTATTTATTTATTTATTGTGCTTCCTCACCATCCCATTACCCTGACAGGTGTATTCTGGGGAGGTTTGGGGAGAGGCTGATTTGGGGTAGAAGGAGGTTTGTTGTAGGACTGGTGGAGAGAGATGCACCACTTGCTTTTTCTTCCCCCAAAGCATCATCTTCTTAAAACATTTCTGTTTTTTGGTGTGTTTTTAGCAGCAGCACAAAACATGGGCCAAGGTGGACAGTGCAAAAGCACTGCTGAGGAGGCACAGCTGGGACAGGGACTCTGTTTTTTCTCCATTATGGCTGGGTTTGTGATGATTTTGGGTGGATTCTCTCCCTCCTGCTTCTGGCCGGTCACGTTTTCAAAGCCAGGTTGGGCAGGGTCTGGCAGAAGGTGTCCCTGCTCATGGCAGGGGGTGGAATCAGATGAGCTTTAAGGTTTCTTCCAGCCCACACCATTAAATGTTTCTGGCATTCTGTGATTCCCTCCCCAAAGACATTCTAGGGGTGCATGGATGCTCACAGGGAGGCTGCATCCCACTGCTCAGTGCAGGTGACCCTGGGCCACCCACCTTCACCCACAGCAGCTGACAATGTGTTCCCACTCCCCCCTCCTTCCCCTGCCTCTCCTCCAAAAAGCCTCTCTCCCATTCATATCCATTTTTAAAGAAAACACACAATCAATAGTCTCTCGGGCTGGAATTTCATTAAGGTTTTCATTGCACTCGCTATCGATTGGCAGCAGGGCCGGGAGCTGCACGGAGCTGATGCTGTGCCCTGCCCGTGCCTGGGACCACCCACACCATCCTGAAGGGAAAGGGCTGTGCAGGGGATGTAGCAACAGAATTCCCAGCACCCCAGCTTTCACTCACTCCTGGGTTTTACCAGCCATCACTAAGTGCAGAAGCAGGAGCCCAGGGAAGGGATGCTAGGATTTCTTTCATGAACCAGGACAAATGCTTTGTGATTGCAAAGGCTTTAGTACACAACAGGCTCTCTCCATGGGATGCTGCTTGTGTCAGGATGTGTAAAACCAGGCTGGAATGCCTGGCCTTGCTTCCATCAAACACGGGGGCTGCAAGTGAAAAACACCCCAGGGCTCTGAGTGTGGAAGGGGGTGGTTTGCTCCACTGCTGGTCGGTCACTTGGAAAATCAAGTGAAAAATCCCAACCTCTAAAAGGGCTCGTGGGCTAATTTTAGGTTCTGGGCCTTGACCAGAGAGATTTACAATAATTGCCAGGGTGAAAGTTTAACTTCTCCCGCGACTTTTCTCAGCAATCCCCAAGGAACCGCGTTGTGCTGTGCAAAGAGTAGCCCTGGGCCAGCTCCCCAAATTGCCTTTTTAAGGCTTTATTTTTAAAGCAAAGCCACAGGCTGCCTTCAACGGGACAGAAATCCTCCACGAGTCCCAGTCTGCAGCTGGTGGGAGCTCCTGTGGATGGGGGTGAGCTTTGGCTCAAATCCTCCTCCCCGTTTTTTGGCCCTGCTCACCCCTGTGCCAACCCCACAGACACAGAGCAGAGCCCCTTTGGACACCCCTGTTCCCCCTCACCACTAAACCCTTTTAACAAGACCCACGACAGGAGCAAAGCAGAACACACTGCTTGTAGAACCACGGCCTTTCTGCTATGCTAAATGATTTAAAACTGGTGGTGAATAAACCTAATATCTGCCGGCTCCTGCCAATTCTCATTACTCCGGGACTCCCTTGGAGCGATTAGCCGCCTTTAAAAAAAAAAAAAAAAAAAAAAATCGCTGGAAGGAACCAAGCGCTGGGGAGGGCTGCTGGCAGCATCCCGGCTAGAGAGTGACGTGCCCTTGAAATGCTGTGCCCGGAGGCACCGAGCGCTGCCGGCTCCGGAGTGCGCCCTGCTCTGCTCCCATCCCTCCCGTCCCGGTGATTTTCTAACAAAACCCTCGTGCTGCGAGGCCACAGAACCGTGGTGGACAGGGGAAGGTTTGTGGAGCATCCCGGGATAAACCTGGGAAGGAAGCTGGGAGGCACGGCAGGGCTGGAGCGTGTGTGAGCTGCCAGCCGGGCAGACAGCCCCCAGGCATCGCTGTCACAGCTGCGAGCTGTCCGGGAGCAGCCCCTAATGGGATGGAACGGCAGGATTTATTAGAGGAAGATGTCACGGGGATGAAAGGGGAAAAGAGAGGAAACCTGGAGTAGCAGCGGTTTGGGGGTTGTATTTATTTGTGGAGGAGAAATTGTTTTAAAATGTCCTTTGGTGTGCTGGAGATGGCAAACAGGCAGTGACAGCCCAGCCACGGGGCTGGAGGAGCCTTCACTGATGGGAGGACCTTGATGTGCAAATTCCCCTCTCTTCCTTACCCTGCAAGTCAGGATTTACCTTCCAGAGGGAGCAAAGCCCTTTCCTTTCAACACAAAAACTGTGTTTAATATTCCCTCTGTGACCTGAGCTTTTTCTTTCCCAGAGTGTTTGTGCAGCCCTGGTTGAGTGATGCTCTCCCAGGATGACCTCAGAGATGGACAAGCCCAACCACAGACCAGAACAAAGCCAGACCAGCTGAAATGCCCTGAGGGAGGATGTACAAACAGAAAGGGATCTGAAAACAGGACCAAAACCCATCCTCATCTTTCTGTGGGATAACCAGTGGAGTTTGGATGGAGATGGAGAGCACCAGCTGAGCACAGGAGCTGTGCTGGGGAGCGGTCAGCCAGCTCCCAGCATCCACAGTCCACCCCACATCCTCTTTGTGTGCACTGTCCCTCACCACATGACAGCTCTTCTGTGCTTCAAACATCTGTTCAGGGCTGTGCTCAGCAGCCTCTCAGTGTCTGACTCAGATGGGAGGGAGTAATATTTGGGACTGATGAGTGGGGAGGGAGTGCAGTCTCACTGTCAGGTGGAAAAAGGGTTCAGGGCTTGATCCTTCTGCATCCCTGATGGTGCTGGGTGAAGAACTAGGAGCAAAAAGGGGGGTTCAGCTCTGTATCAGCAGACACAATTCAATATTTCCCACCTTTGTTCTTCCTAATCTTGATACCTGCAAGAAGGACAAGTCTCTCGTGCTGCATGCTGCTGGGATGGAGCTCACTGGTCCCTTGGAATGCCACGGATCTGCACCAGCAGGGTCTGTTTGTGTCTCCTGGGAGTTTGTTTGAAAGGTGCATCCCCTTTCTCGACTGCTTCCTGTGTTGTCCTGTAATTCTATATTATTTAAGTATGGGGTTTTTTTGTTGTGTGGTGGTTTTTTTTTTTTTTTTTTTTTTTTTTTTTTTTTTTTTTCTGCTATAAAATCACAGAAAAAGCTGAGTTGGGAGGGACCCACAAGGATCATCGAGTCCAACTCTTAACCTTGCACAGGAGTTACCATCCCTGTACCTGAGAGAGGATGGTGCAAACACCACCTTTGTGGACACCTCCTTCCCTTCCCTCCCTCGGGCCACCGCAGGGGAAGCACCGGAGCCTGGCTCTGCTGCTGCTGCTGCTCTTCCTCCTCCTGCTGATGCAAATGCAAAGCGATGCTGTGCTCCAGCCCTCCCGGCAGCTGCTGGCAGGGCTCGGGTGGGGAGCTGGCAGGCAGAGCTGTGAGAGGGGCAGAGCCCCGTGTCGGGGCGGGCGCTCACACACCCGTCCTGGTGCTGGGGGACGTGAACTGGGGCTGCAGAACTGAAACTTTAGCAAAAAAACCCCAAACCCACAGTGGGTTTGCTCCTGCCTCCTCTCAGCCCAGGGCTGTGTTCCCCCTGGCTGTGCTGGCCCTGCTGGGGTGACCAGGTCTGTGTGTGTCCCAGGGGACAGGCACCTTCTGCACCTTCTCTTCCAAACCACCTCCTGTTTCTGCAGGCAGAGCTCAGAGGTTATCAGCTGCTCGTGGCTTGTCTCTTAAATATCCCTTTTCTTTGTGCTGCTCTGCTCTGCTGTGCCTGAGAAACGGTGTCAGAGGCTTTGTTCTGCCTGCTCAGAGACCACGGAGGAAAAGGCTCCAAAACCCTCCCCACAGCCCTCTGTGGCTGTGCTGCCCTGGGCAGGAGGGTTTCCTGGAGCATCACCCTTCGGTCACCTCCTGCAGCTGCAGCTGCTTGGTGGCCTCTGCCTGGGGACAGGCTGGGACTCCTGCTGGCCAGGATGGAGCTGGGGACCACAGCACCACATCCCTGGTGGGGTCACATCCTTCCCCCTTGTTCTTTCTGGGTACCACAGAGCTGTGAACTCCCTCAATGCTGCTGCTCCAGGATCCCATTGTCCCAGAGGTCCCTCTGCAGCCTCCAGCCAGCAGGAGCCAAACCCCTGGAGATTTCAGACACAGAAAAAGGGCTTTCACCTTTCCCACCTGCAAACACCCCAGCAACAGCAGCTCCTTGCACCTGGAAACCTTGGGGAAAGCTGTGCTGCTCCTGCTGGCAAAGGGCTGATCTTTGCTGTGCAGGATCCTCTAGCCTGAATTTCTTCTGTGCTGGTCCAAGTGGCTTTTTCATTGCAGTTTTGCTTTTCCTACAGGCTGGAAAATGCCCTTCTGGCAACCTTGGCTTTGAAGCAGCCCCACGCTGCTGGGTCAGGCTGGCCATGGTGTTCCTGCAGTGCCCAGCTCTCCTGCAGCAGCTCTGAATGGTCCCTTGCACGTGTGCTCAATAAAAAAGAGGAAAAAAAAAAGCATTAAATATTAAAGGAAAAACCGTTGTTGCCTGGACTCAGAGCAGCTCTTAAAAATGTTAGCAGCTCCACAATCCCAACCTTCCCTTGGCTTTGAAAGCTTCCACCTTTGCAGCAGCCTGCGGGGAGCTGGGCAAGGTGTGTGAGGAGCAGGGCTGGTGAGCAAAGGGACCCCAGAGAGGTTCCCAAAATGAAGCCACGTGGCCCAAAGCAGCAGCCAGAGAAATCCCAAAACCCTGTGAACCTGCAGGGGCTGTTGTGTGGAGGGGAAGTGGGAAAAAGCCCTGGAAAATCCCAGTTCTGTGCCAGGGCACTGGGAGGTGGCCAGTGAGCGCAGATTGTGTCACCCCACACAGGGGACACCACGCGGGGACAGCACTGGTGTCATCCTGCCCCAGGCACTGGGATCTGCAGCATCTGCCTGGGGGAGGTGTTAGAGCCCCCTGCATCAGTGGGGGCCCTGAGGGGCTTTTTCTCTGCAGGGGAATGCAATGCCTTGCCCGCTCCCACCCCAATCCCAAACCCAGTCCCTGGGTGGGGACCCTCCACGGGATCAGGCTGCAGAGGGGAGGGTTTGCAGAACAAAGCCAGTTTGTTAAAGGCAAGGAGCCCTTTCCTGGCTGGGCAGGGGGCTAAGAGGATGTTGCACTGCTGCCCAAAAGTGAAGGCTACAAGGAACATCTGTGGGATCATCCATATGGGTCCATCCCAGAGCCCTCCTCCATCTTCACAAAAAAACCCACCAAGATGCTATTAAAAAATAATAAATAAATCCGTATTCCCTTCAGAGCCCTTTCTTTCCCCAGGAAGCTCTCGGGGGGCCCTTCCCCGATCCTGCCGCAGCTGGAACCTGCAGGATCGCCTTCCCAGCCTCACCTGAGCACATCCCTCGGGTAGGCAGCTCAGCCCGGACCAGCGCGGTGCCCAGCGCTTTCCGCAGCCCCGGGCACCCGAGCAGCCCCAGCTGAGGGTGCTCGGCGCTCGGATTTGGGGCGGGCTGTGCGAGGCTGTATCCCAGAGCTGGATTGCTGCGGGGCAGCTCCACACCCACAAACCCCACCTGGCATCGCCTCCCAGCGGGATGCTGCTCCTGCCGCAGCCCCGGTGCTGCGGGCTGTGGCCAGGGCTCCCCTCCGCCCCCGCTCCCTCCACGGCTTTTTTTGGCAGCCACGTGCCGCTGGGATGGTTATTCTGGGCCAGCAGAGACGTCACAGGAGGTTGTCCCAGGGCTGCGGTGCTGCCTGGGGACACTGGGGTGCCTGATCACCTTCCCAGCTTCTCTCCTTTGGGAAATGAAGGGAGGGGTTGTGGAGACCCCCTGGCACTGGCATCCTTTGGAGAGGAAAGCCCAGCATTCCCACTGCCAGCATTTCCACTTTGTGTGCCTCATTTGGGTTTCGCTGCCCTCATGGGGATTTTGGGGTGGAGGGAGGGAGGTGCAGCTCCTTCCCCTGCCTGGAGCTGGAAAAGCCATCTCCAGGGAGACTGTAAACCAGGAGCAGGGAGGGAGCAGGGGGCTCTTCTCCATCTGCTGCACCAGCTCCGGGCCCCAGCCTGCCCTCAGATGTCTCACACTGCAGGAAGCAATAAAACACCAATTACCAGCACGGGGGAGCCTCTCTGCAGAGTGGGGTTTGCCCAGAATCCCACTTAGGGGTGGCTGTTAGCAGGGTTAGGGGGCTCAGTTGTTATTAGAGCTCTGCTGCAGCAGGGGATGGTGCCAGCCCATGGCTGGGATAACCCTGCTGTGATTCCCTGTGCTGCCTGCTGTCCCCTGTCCCACGGGAGGGATCAGGAACATCACTCTGGCCAAGGGGCTTCCCAGCATCCAGACCCTTTGTAAAACAGCCCACCCAGACCCAGCAGCTCTGCCTGCTCCATGCATCAGGGCAGAAATGAGAGGGACGATGGTTTGTGGGCTGCAGGGGTGCTCACCCTTGGATGGCAATTCCTGCTGCCTGCCTGGAATTCCTGCCTGAACTGCAGCGTGTCTTCAAGACACATGTTCAGCTGGGATTTAAAGGCATCCAGTGGTGGAGATGCAGCACCACCATTTCCCTGCCTGCTTGTAGTGGATAATTAGAGCCACATTTCCCAAAATAAGTACCTGTGGCCGGCCTGGCCAGCTTCCTGCTGCCAGATACTCAAATCCCTTATGTATTACTCCTTTTTCAGGGAAATGCTGTGTCCATGCATGTGGGAGAAACAGGGCTTTTGGAGAGCAAATTAATATGATTATGCAGAAGATGATTTATTGTTTACTTTTTAGCTTTAATTATACATTTTAAGACTACTGTCTACTCGATTATGCATTTTTTGATTGGTGCTTCTATGCTGTTCACACACTTTGCACGAGACCCTCAGGTACAATGATTGGTGGTTGTTTAGAACTTTATTGCTTACTTTTATTTAATCTCTGTTTTTTAGCTCCTTCTTTTTCGATTTAGTACAATTTATGTTTCAGTGGCTTTGAAAGGTTTTAACAACAGTGCAGAAAAACACTCAAAAATGGCTTATTTTGTGCAGTTGTTATAAACATTGGTCTAAAATAAGAAATATACACATGCATTTCTGGAGATACCCAAAACACTTCCACCTCCCCCCCACTTTTTCCTGTGTCCCATGTTCCTCCCCCATTCACTGGGTGCACCCTGAACCCCAAACAGCCAGGGCTGGCTCTGCTGTGGCTGTGTTTGGGGCTCCTCTGTCCCTGCTGTGGCTGTGTTTGGAGCTCCTCTGTCCCTGCTGTGGCTGTTTGGGGCTCCTCTGTCCCTGCTGTGGCTGTTTGGGGCTCCTCTGTCCCTGCTGTGGCTGTGTTTGGGACTCCTCTGTCCCCGCTGTGGCTGTGTTTGGGGCTCCTCTGTCCCTGCTGTGGCTGTTTGGGGCTCCTCTCTCCCTGCTGTGGCTGTTTGGGGCTCCTCTGTCCCCGCTGTGGCTGTGTTTGGGGCTCCTCTGTCCCTGCTGTGGCTGTTTGGGGCTCCTCTGTCCCTGCTGTGGCTGTTTGGGGCTCCTCTCTCCCTGCTGTGGCTGTTTGGGGCTCCTCTGTCCCTGCTGTGGCTGTGTTTGGAGCTCCTCTGTCCCTGCTGTGGCTGTTTGGGGCTCCTCTGTCCCTGCTGTGGCTGTTTGGGGCTCCTCTGTCCCCGCTGTGGCTGTGTTTGGGGCTCCTCTGTCCCTGCTGTGGCTGTTTGGGGCTCCTCTGTCCCTGCTGTGGCTGTGTTTGGGGCTCCTCTGTCCCTGCTGTGGCTGTTTGGGGCTCCTCTGTCCCTGCTGTGGCTGTTTGGGGCTCCTCTGTCCCTGCTGTGGCTGTTTGGGGCTCCTCTCTGTCCCTGCTGTGGCTGTTTGGGGCTCCTCTGTCCCTGCTGTGTCTGTGTTTGGGGCTCCTCTGTCCCTGCTGTGGCTGTGTTTGGGGCTCCTCTGTCCCTGCTGTGGCTGTTTGGGGCTCCTCTGTCCCTGCTGTGGCTGTTTGGGGCTCCTCTGTCCCTGCTGTGGCTGTGTTTGGGGCTCCTTTCTGCCCTGCTGTGGCTGTTTGGGGCTCCTCTGTCCCTGCTGTGGCTGTGTTTGGGGTTCCTCTGTCCCTGCTGTGGCTGTTTGGGGCTCCTCTGTCCCTGCTGTGGCTGTTTGGGGCTCCTCTCTGTCCCTGCTGTGGCTGTGTTTGGGGCTCCTCTGTCCCTGCTGGCTGTGTTTGGGGCTCCTCTCTCCTTGCTGTGGCTGTTTGGGGCTCCTCTGTCCCTGCTGTGGCTGTGTTTGGGGCTCCTCTGTCCTTGCTGTGGCTGTGTTTGGGGCTCCTCTGTCCCTGCTGTGGCTGTTTGGGGCTCCTCTCTCCCTGCTGTGGCTGTGTTTGGGGCTCCTCTGTCCCTGCTGTGGCTGTTTGGGGCTCCTCTGTCCCTGCTGGCTGTGTTTGGGGCTCCTCTGCCCTGCTGTGGCTGTGTTTGGGGTTCCTCTCTCCCTGCTGTGGCTGTGTTTGGGGCTCCTCTGTCCCTGCTGTGGCTGTGTTTGGGGCTCCTCTGTCCCTGCTGTGGCTGTGTTTGGGGCTCCTCTGTCCCTGCTGTGGCTGTGTTTGGGGCTCCTCTCTGCCCTGCTGTGGCTGTGTTTGGGGCTCCTCTCTGCCCTGCTGTGGCTGTGTTTGGGGCTCCTCTGCCCTGCTGTGGCTGTGTTTGGGGCTCGTCTCTGTCCCTGCTGTGGCTGTGTTTGGGGTTCCTCTGTCCCTGCTGTGGCTGTGTTTGGGGCTCCTCTGTCCCTGCTGTGGCTGTGTTTGGGGCTCCTCTGCCCTGCTGTGGCTGTGTTTGGGGCTCCTCTGTCCCTGCTGTGGCTGTGTTTGGGCTCTTCTGTCCCTGCTGTGGCTGTGTTTGGGGCTCCTCTGTCCCTGCTGTGGCTGTGTTTGGGCTCTTCTGTCCCTGCTGTGGCTGTTTGGGGCTCCTCTGTCCCTGCTGTGGCTGTGTTTGGGGCTGCTCTCTGCCCTGCTGTGGCTGTGTTTGGGGCTCCTCTCTCCCTGCTGGCTGTGTTTGGGGCTCCTCTGTCCCTGCTGTGGCTGTGTTTGGGGCTCCTCTGTCCCTGCTGTGGCTGTGTTTGGGGCTCCTCTGTCCCTGCTGTGGCTGTGTTTGGGGCTCCTCTGTCCCTGCTGTGGCTGTTTGGGGCTCCTCTGTCCCAGCTGTGGCTGTGTTTGGGGCTCCTCTCTGTCCCTGCTGTGGCTGTTTGGGGCTCCTCTGTCCCTGCTGTGGCTGTGTTTGGGGCTCCTCTCTGTCCCTGCTGTGGCTGTGTTTGGGGCTCCTCTGTCCCTGCTGGCTGTGTTTGGGGCTCCTCTCTCCTTGCTGTGGCTGTGTTTGGGGCTCCTCTGTCCCTGCTGTGGCTGTGTTTGGGGTTCCTCTCTCCCTGCTGTGGCTGTGTTTGGGGCTCCTCTGTCCCTGCTGTGGCTGTGTTTGGGGCTCCTCTGTCCCTGCTGTGGCTGTTTGGGGCTCCTCTGTCCCTGCTGTGGCTGTGTTTGGGGCTCCTCTGTCCCTGCTGTGGCTGTGTTTGGGGCTCCTCTCTGCTCTGCTGTGGCTGTTTGGGGCTCCTCTCTCTCTGCTGTGGCTGTTTGGGGCTCCTCTGTCCCTGCTGGCTGTGTTTGGGGCTCCTCTGTCCCTGCTGGCTGTGTTTGGAGCTCCAGCCGTGCTCGGAGCCATCCATCTCCCGTCCCATCTGCAGTCGGTGCCGCAGCTCCGGAGCTCCGCTGCCGGCGGGGACGAGGCGCCCGGACGGAAACCTTTAGGAAATCGCATTATTGGCTTTTTTACAGCGCTGCAATTATTGCTGCAGCGGCTTGCTCTGCACACAGTGCTCCTTCTGGAGCTGCCAGGACATTCAGCATCCTGAATCCGAGCGGCTGGAGTGGGACCAGCCCCCTCAGCCCTGCCCCAGATCACGACATCCTGGCAGTGATTTCTCTCTTGTCTCCTCTGCCCACGGCAAAAACTGAACTTGTGACCCAGATGTGAGCAGCCTGTTATCTCGTTAGCCGGCCCTGCTTCCCCAGGAGCCTTTTATTAGCAGATAAACCCCCAAAATTCAGCCTGGGTCTCTGAGATGGGCTGGGAGATTCGCAGGTTAAACAGATATAAGAAGCACAGGTTTGCCCATAATTATTTTCCTGAATATCTGTCGATACTAATTAAAATTGTTTCCCATAATTAAATTTAAAACAGCAAGGGAGAGCAAGGGGTCGCTGAAATCCTTTTCTTTTGAATCACTCAGGGATAAAAGGGATTTCCAAATCAAATTAATAAAAAAATCCATTCCCATTTTCTCTCCTGCCTCCAAGAGAGGGACAGACTGTGGGGTGCTTTGGGGCTGCCCTCTGAGCCTGGCTGAAAATGGGGTTTAGGGGGGTGCTGGGGCTCAGGGCTGTGGGTCTGTAGGTGGCTGTAAGGAGAATTTAGTGTGTCCCCAAAACCCAGCACAGCCAGTGACACCCCAGGGCTGGATCAGGCAGGGAATGAGGAAAATCCCACACGTGCCAGGACAACAAGGACAGTGCTGCTCCTGCTCCCCTCCCTCCAAACAAACTGGTTTGGAGCTCTTGCCTGAAGCTGTGGCTCCTGCTTGCTTTAATGGATGCACAGTGTCATTCTTCTGCAGGACAGGGCTTTGGGCACAGCACTATCAGTATTTCCAAGCTTGGCTGGGGTGCCAGGAGGTGCTGGGGGCTGGAGGAGCCTTCTGCCTGTGCCTGGCCACTCCAGGACACCCCTCACACTCAGGGCATCTCCTGAGGCACCAAAACTGCAGGATTTTGTTTAGTCCTGAGCAGGAACATCCCACTGTCCCTGCAGAGCTCTGGGAAGCAGCTCTGAAAACTTGGCTGAGGCTCTGGGCAGTGACCTGAGCCCTCCCCAGCTCAGGCTTTCCCTGCCTGCAGACACAGGGCTTGGCAGCCAGAGCTGGACTCTGGGGAGAGGCTGCTGGGGACATCCCTGGGCTGCTGCAAGGTCACCAGGGCTGGGATGAGGTGAGCTGGGCAGGCAGGGCCGTGCCACGGCCGTGGGAGCTGCAAATCTGTGAGATCAGAAGAGAAAACAACAACCCACATCAATGCCTGCCCTCCCCAGGAGGGATTCAGGGACAAATCAGTGAGCTTGTCATTTTTATTTTGGAGGGAAGGAGGTGACAGCTGTGCCTGAGGGATAAAATCCAGCAGCTCCAGGGGTCTGGCATGACCCAGGTATCCCAGGGGGTGGAAAACCTCTGGCACAGAGCTCCTTGTGGTGGGGGAGCAACTCCTGGCCCTCCCCAAACCCCCTGGAACTGCTGGGCTTGGCCAAAGCAAGCTGTGCCTAAAGCCCAAAGCAGCCCAGCTCTGCCAGGCTGGGGTCTCCCAGGGCTGGAAAAGCAAGGAAAAGGAAGCTGAGGAACAGGGGGACCGTGAGCAGCTCACCCAAATTAGCCAGGCAAATGTACACCGTGCAGCTGGAGCCGGCAGACACGTGGGGATATCCGGAATATCTCAGGATTTGGAGCTGCCTGGGCTCCATTGCCATAGTCCCTCCATCCCAGAGCCTTTCTCAGGCCATGGGATGCTGGTGCTGGTGGCAGCTGGGGCTCCAGCACGTGGGGACAGAGGTCCTGCCCTCCCCGGCGCTGCCAGACATCACTGCCCTTAGCTGCTGTAATGGGTTTCTAAAATTAGCTGCACACTCTGCCCTTGGACTCCAGCAGGACATTTCTCAGTTGTTTAATATCAAAAGTCCAAAAAAAAAAAAAAAAAAAAAAGAGGAAGCAGAGCACAAAAGCCACTCAGTCAATGCATGGCTAAGTTTATTTTATCACTTGTCCAACAGAACTCGACATCTATTTTAAGTCATTTATGAGGAGTACAAGTGTGAATAGCTGCAGAAGTTTTGCAATTCCAAGACACCACATACAGCTGCTAAAAAAAGCAAATTTAACCTTCCCAACAAAGCCTTGAAAAGCAGCCCACCCTTCCCTGGATTGTGTTTCCCATCTACTGATTTCAGGCAGCCAAAGCTCATCTCCCCAGATCTGAAGTTGATTATTTTATGAAGAGGGCCCCAGCCATGGCAGCATCACCCCCTCACTGCATCCTGGGGTGCTTCCCTTCCATTTGGGCTCAGTTTTCCCTGTGCTGAGCAGGACAGGTGCAGGTTGGTCCCTTGGGGTTTATCCCTCCCTTCAATTTCTGAGTATTTTACATTTTGCTGTTGGCCACAGCTCCTATAAATAAACCCTGGCTGCCTGTGGCAGATGTGAGGCCTTTCCCTGCCTGCATGCTCTGTTAGAGGCCCTGGCTTCCCAGCAACGGGGATGGGGATGGATGTGAGTCTGCAATGAAATATTAATTGGGAGCAATGCTATTCTCCTGTCTACAGAGGGGAATTTTAATTGAGGACCACGTTAACAAGCTAATACCTTCCCTCACCATGTGGTCACAGCAGGAAGGGGGGGTTGCTGGGACCTGCTCTTTTTAATTGGAGCATCTCCTATCATCTCTGTCTCCCCAAATCAACCCAAATTAGCAGCCCAGTGTTCATCACCCAGCAAACCCCATCACCAGCAATTGCTTGATTTGACTTTGGGTTCCTAAGAGGCAGAAACATCCCAGCAAGGAGAGTCTGGAGCATCCCTGTGAGGTCAGGCCTGACCAGCAGCACCTCCCTTCATGACCTTTATGCCCTAACTATTCCCAAACTGAGGACTCCAGTTCAAGAAGGGCACCTGCCAGGAGATGCCCAGATCTGGAGCAAAATAGGAATCCTCAAATAGCCTGAAACACCTGAAAATGCAAGTTCAGGAGGCTGATTTTCCTCCCTGTTTCTGGCTGGATTTAGCCCACCCAGTGACAGGATGGGAGGGAGATGTGGATCTGGGAGGAGGGGTACCTCTGATCTTGCATTTTCCATGTGTTTGGTAAAGACTGAGCTGTCTGAGACATCAGGAAAGCATGGGAACTGCTGCAGCCCTTCCAGAGCTGGAAAATGATTCTCCCTTAGCTGAGATTTTTAATTCCAAGGGTGGAAGTAGTGGGGGATCATTGCCTTCATCCTACAAAGCAGAAAGCCAAGCTACAGTAAAGCAGGAGCAGGGGCAGCTCCTGCTGCAGGAGCCGTGTCCAGCTGTCACACGTCACCCAGCCACATGTTATCCATGTCCCCGTCCTTGTGGAACTTGTGCAGGTGGTCAGCATACCTGGGGAGAGGGCAGAGCCACATTACCCTGCAGCAAAGCCCCAAAATGCTCTCAGAGCCATTACCCTGCAGCAAAGCCCCCAGGTGCTCTGGCAGCTGAGCAGGAGCTGCTCTGATTCCAAGGGGTCATTCCTCGAGGATAAGCACCGTGCTCTGCTCCAGCCACGGGCAGCAGGGAGCTGGAGTCATGGCAGGGCTCTGACCCAGATCTCCAGGATCACTTTTGCCTTTCTCAGGGTTCCTGCTGGGCAAGCTCTGCCTGCAGGAAGGGGTTTGGAAAACACCCAACCCAACACAAGCGGTTCCTCTGTTCCGTGAACTTTTTCTCCTCCCTCCCTCATCGGGTTTAAAGCCCAATTAACTGGGCTTGTTTCCAGCACTGGGATGCCCCAAAAATCTGCTGCAGAGCACCAAGCCCTGCCCACCAAAGCAGCCCTGGGGCTGGCCCAGCCTGTCCCCACTCACTTCTTGGCGCAGAAGGCGGCGCAGTCCCGTCCCACGCTCTCGCTCCAGGCGGTTTTGTAGAGCACCTGCAGGGCAAGGAATGGGCTCAGCTCTGCTCCCTCCTCCATCCCAGCCCCTGCTCACTGGGCCAGCCTGGCCCTGCCATCCCACCCTGCACAGGGACTGGTGACAGCGGAGTGACAGGACAAAGGAATGGCTTCAAGCTGAGAGAGAGGTTTAGATCTGGTACCAGGGAGGAATTCTTCCCTGTGAGGTGGGCAGGCCCTGGCACAGGGTGCCCAGAGAAGCTGTGGCTGTCCCTGGATCCCTGGGAGTGTCCAAGGATGGGGCTTGGAGCACTCTGGGACAGTGGAAGGTGTCCCTGCCATGGCAGGGGTGGCACTGTAGGATCTTTAAGGTCCCATCCCACCCACCCTGTGATTCTGTGATCACCAGCGTGGGGAACCCCAGGGTGTTGCAGGGGTTGCCCTCAGGATGGTCAAGATGACCTTTCCAGTGGGTTATTTTTACTGGGACAGAGCTGCTGTGGCTGTGGTGGTTTGGGATAGGGCTGCACATGGATGGAGATGTATTTTTGGAACAGCTTAAGGAAGGTCAGTGCTTGGCTTGGCTCCTTTTACCTTCGTGCCTCTGTGTTTTCCTTGCAGAGCTGAGGTCTGAGGAGGCAGGAGGCAGTGCTGGGGTTTGGGAAGGGGGAGAAGCCCTCCCATCCCTGACTGATTTGTTAAAGCCTTGGGGATTTGTAAGCTGTTATCAGCAGGGAATCACCCAAACCACACACACACCCACCAGCAGCCTCCAAATCAGGGTTCACTGAAGTCTCCCAGGATCAGAGATGTCACTCCCACTGTGGGGATGGAGACACAGGAGCTTCCTCCAGTCCCCTGTGGCACACACAGTTCATCCCAGCCCAGGCAGTGCTGGATTTCAGGCTCTTTTTGTCTAGATGATGTAAGAGCACTCCAGCCATGTAATATTTATGAATTTTCCTTTTTTTTTTTCCTTTTTTTTTTTTTTTTTTTTTTTTTTTTGGGTTACAGCTTTAAAGTTTAATGATGTTTAACTTTTTATTTCCTTTGCTCTTTTCCTCACCAAAATAACTTTGAGAGCAGGACAGAAATATTGTTCTGATTTGGCTTTCATCTCGTTTCCTCGTTTAATTATTGATGATTTGTTTGGCTTTTTTTCTTCCTGAAATGACAAATAAACTCCCAGAAACTGTGCAAGGATACAGGAGGAGTCTGCACCATGACAAACTCCCAAGAGATTTGGGCTAGCTGAAGTCTCTATTTCTCCCAAACCTCTTCTTCTCTACTTTTCAACCCTAATGTAGAATTGGGGAAATTTGAAAACTAGGGAAAAACAGAGCTACACGTCAGGAGCATGGGGAGAGCCAGAGCTCATCCCTGGAGAGGCAGCAAATGAACTCCACTGAGCAGGAGGATAAAGATGCACCCAGGAATAGGATCCACATGGTCTGGAACCAGTAGTGTGGGCTCAGGGGCATGTATTAAATCCCTAAAATCACTTATGGTATTAGATTAGTAATAATTAACCAAAAGTTTGCTCCCCACTAAGCAGAAGGAACACACTAAACTCTGTGTGAGCACCCATGGCTGACCCCAGGAACAACATGAACACACACACAGCTTCCAGCTGCCCTTGGGCAAGCCTGTGCCCACCCAGGGTGGGATTTCCACCTGTGGAGCCCAGGGGGACATTCCTTGGCATGTCCATGTCCCTGCTCAGAGCCACTGGCACAGCAGGTGCAACGCTCCTGCTTGGCACAACATCTTAAACCAGCCCAGGCTGCCCCAGGAGGGGTGACAGTGGATGTTTCAGCTCAGTGCCAGCCCTGTGTCCCACACACTCACCAGGAACACGAGGCAGTGCAGGAACAGGGTGTAGAAGAAGGCCACGGTCCGAGCGGTCTTGTTGGACAGGATGAGCCGCCCCTGCAGCAAACAGATGGAAAATCCCCTTTTAATGTGGGTCACTGCAAACCAGCTCTCCTCAAATGGGCTTGGAGAGATCCTGGCCAGGGCTGGGAGCCTGATCCTGCCAGGCTGCAATACAGGATGTGGCCAGAAATGTGAATTCTGTCCGGGTGGGGCAGTGACCCTGATCTCCTGGCACATATTATCTGCTAATGGGCCATCTTTAAACCAGCTGGGCAATCATCTTTATCTCTTCCCCCACTGAAAGCTCTCCTGGGGGTTTATTCTGAGTTGCTTTAGCCCAGCTCTCTCCAGCAGCTCTCCTGCTCCTGCTGTGCCAGCCCTGTCTCAGTGCCTGCTCCTCAGAGAAACCCTGGCAGTGATCAAGCTTTGTTTTTAATTCCTGAGCTCAGACAACTTTGTGACTTGCAGTGTGCCCTCGCCACCTCCTGAGCAGGGCACTGGAGCCAAGGCTGTGTTGGTGCTCCCAGGCCCTGCTGTGCCCTTGCTCTGGCTCTGTGCTGCAAGCTTTGCTCTCCACCCTTGCACACCCTGTGCCACCCACAGGGCTGTCCAAGCTCACTGGGGACAGGATGAATCACCCTCCACCCCTATTTTGGAGAGACCACTGACCCCCAGCCAGGCCCTGCTGATGCCTGAGCCCTTTTGGCACATCCAAGAAAACCTTCATGCCCATCCCTTCAAAAGCACGAAAATGAGGAGCAGCAGAGGAGTGAGCCCTGCCTTCCTTCACAGCCACTCTTTATTGCTGCTGTAACCCAGGGACTCATTATGGACATAAGCACATTCCCCAAACTCCAGGCAGGCTTTCCAAAGCTGGCATTAAAACCCACAGATCTCCCACCAAACCCATTCTGGGCTGAAATCGTCTTTGCTATTCACGGCCACGGCGGAGGCTGCTGTAACAAACAAGATTATGTTCTTAAATATTCCCAAGGAATAACTCCCCTAAGTCAGTTTTTTTTTTTTTTTTCTTGTGTGAATGCCTTTCATTAATTCTCTGTGGTGCTGGCACGCCACACAATCCATATTCATGTTGGCATTTGCTTGGTTTTTATGCAAATAACAGCTCTGCCTTCATTGCAGGATATCTCTGTGTTCTGGGGCTGCTGCAGCCCCCAGTCCCACATTCACCTTCCTTTGCTGGAGAGCTGGGGGTTAACTCAGCCAAACCCCATCCTGAGCCTGCTGCTAACGCCATAAATTCCAGTATAAGTCAGATTTCCTCAATAACCACATTTTCAGCTCAGAAAGTTATCCCCTAAGAGGTGGCAGGCCAGGCTTGCAGCAGCAGCCACCTCCTGCTCAGGCAAGGACCCTCTGCTGCTGCAGACACCACCAGGATTTCCCCTGATGCTTTTTTGGAAGGAAGAGCCAGAGCAGGAAGGATCAGGGCTCGGGAAGGGGTTTTTATGGGGAATGCAATGAGGATGCTGTGTGGGGCAGAGATCTTCCCCGGAGTGCTGGACCCTCTGCAGCCCCTCACACTCCTCCTCCCCAGATGTGTGGGGTGCTGGGGCTCTCTGGAGGGGTCTCCTATGCAGGAGGCTTTGCCCCTGGCTGGGGGTGCAGCCCTGAGCCCCCCACCATGTCACAGACCAGAGGAGAGGTGCTTGGAATCATAGAATAGGATCAGAATTGTGTGGGTTGGAAAAGACCTCAAAATGAATCCAGCCATTCCCCCAGCACTGCCAAGCCCACCACTAAACCACGTCCCCAAGTGCCACATCTCCCTGTCCCTGAAACACCTCTGGGGATGGTGATGCCACCACTGCTCTGGGCAGCAAGGGAGGAAAGGGATTGCTCTAACCCAGATTCCAGCATGGCCCAGTGTGCTCTGATGGGCCCTTCCCACTGCCCAAGAGCCCCATTCCCTGGAAACCCCTCAGCTCCCCCCAGTGCTGGCAGAGCAGCCACTCACCATGCTCAGCGTGGCTTTATCCCAGGGACTGAGGCTCAGGTACTTCCTCTGCCGTTCCTACAAGGAATCCAAACAAGATTTTGATGCTCTGAGGGTTAATTTGGGGTTTGCAAAGCATGGAAGGAGCTGTGTGCCCCAGGAAGCTCCAATTTGCCCCCTGCCCTCGGCCATCATCTGGGCACAGATTTTATTTATTTTTTTGTTTGTTTTTGAAAGCAAACAGTGTTGGGTTCCATCAGAGGTGCCTGGATGTCATCAGGCAGAGGGGCTGATGCAGAGGGAGGTTTGGAGCCGTCCATACCTTCCTGCTGAAGGAGGAGAAGGGGTCCAGGCGCTCCTCGTACTGGGAGGAGTAGCGCTGCTCCGTGTCATCCCTGCTGCTGCCCTGGGGGAGCAAAGGCAGGGTCAGAGCCAGCAGGGACACCCAGCACAAGGACAGAACCCTCAGCCCCCCCGTTTGGAAGAAATGACCCCCAAAGGATGGAGCAGCACAGCCCAGAGCTGAGCCACGGGGCTGACAGCATCTGTCCCCTTCAGAAAGGAGAATTCCTTGAACAAAGTCCTTTCTCCACAGAGCTGTGGAATGGTTTGGGTTGGAAAGGACCTGGGGTTGTTACATCAGGGGAGACTCCCTGTGTCTCCCTGTTTTGGGCCTTTTCCATGAAATAATTGTCAGCTGTGTCATCCTCACACGGAGCTCACCTGGGCTAAATCAAATCCCACCCTGAATTCCTTTGCTGCTGGGCTGGGTAGGAGGGAGACAGTGTGTGGTTCAGGAGGAGGAAATCACTGCTCAAACATAGAGCTGTTGTAAGTTGGGAAAAGGGCAAGGAAAATGAAGAAAACTCCTTGAAAGAAGTGAAAGTTTTGGGTGGGTTCAGGCAGGATTTTATTCTTCTTATGGGGCAGAAGTTCCCTTCACATCCCGAGGATGCTCGTGCAGCTCCTCCTTCCTCCACCTCTGCAGGAGCTGCAGGCTGCTCCTCATTCCTGCCCAAATCCAGCCTGGAAACAGCCCCTGGTGCCCCAGCCCTGGGCACAGCCTGTGCAGGCTCTGGCTCCTTGCTCCAGCTCTGATTCCCTGTCCCAGCACTGCTGGTGCTCCCTGAGCCCTTCCTGGCCCTGTTCCTCCCTGCAGAGGGTTGCCCTGCCAGGCCCTGTTACACCTCTGTGTAAACCTTTAGTAACCCGACCCTGGGGTCACTGTGGGGAGAGCAGAGCCCGATTTAGGGGCGAGGAACCAGCCATGCAATGATCTTTTTGGGTATTTTTAACGTGTCACATGCCCCATTAGGGGGTGAATTATGCAATCCCTGCGCTGCTGCCATGGAGGGTTTTGCTCTTTAGCTCATGGCAATGGCATTCAGGGGTTGCCTTGTGGCAGAGGATAAACATGGAGATGATATTCAGCAGGAGAAAGGGGAAAAAATGTCAGAGGGGACGACCTGGCGTCATCAGGGAGACATAAAGGAAAGAACCAAATAAGGTCCCTCCCAGCTGCAGGAGTTTCCCACCAGCAAATGCTATTAAAAATATCCCTCAACAAAACAGACTTCAGACAGCAGCCAGGGGAAGGATGGCAGGGAATGGGTGTCCCCTCTGTGAGTGGCATTTCTGCATTTCTAAGGAAAGCTCCCAGGCAGCAGCCTGAGCCTCCTGCAAACCCCAGGGCTGACCCTCAGAGCGACACAGCACGGGCACAACAGGCTGCAGCTCAGTCTGGTCCCCCTTCCCAGCCTTCTCCTGGCAGTACTGGGATGATTTTGGGCTGGCTGCTTCTCTTTTGCTTGTCTCAGGGAGCAGCTCTCTCTGCTGGATCAGGAATGAGCACAAGGAACAGGATGATTTATTTTCCAGGCTGTGCTGCAGGGGTGTGTTGCAGGAGGTCCCAGTTTACCCTCTGGCAGCCTGCTCAGGCAGAATATCCAGGCTTGGCTGCTAGAGCACACATTGCCAGCAGTGAGCATCAGAGGGGCTGTGGCAGCTCTGTTAGGGAGGAAATTTGGCTTTGAAGATGTCAAAGACCCCTCAGCACAGCTCCAAACTGCCTGCCTGGCAGGGAGGTTGGGTCCTGCTCCTCTGGACAGGGCACTGCACCTTCCCCCCCAGAGTCATGCAAGCTGCATGTTGGAAATGTGCAGTGTCTGTGTGTGGGCACTGCTGAAGGCTCCTAGAGAACATAATCAGGTTTTTTTCCCCAGATTGTTGATCTTTCTTAGCCCCAGCCAGGATCTTCCCCAGGCTGGAAATCTTTCTCAGAGACAATACAAAGAAAAGTAGAAAGAAAACACAAATAAACAACCTGGTGTTGACCACCAAGTCATGTAAGTGTCTCGTGATATTTTGCAGATATGTTTTAGAAGTGTTACCTTCTTTGACCAATGAGTCTTTTCTACTTTGTTTTTATCAATCTCCCTTATATAAATGCCATAACTTTTCAATAAATCCCTTCTTCTTACTACTTAAAGGAAGTCATGGTGCTGATTCTTTGGCTGCTTCCCAGCCCCACAGCAACGTCCTGGGTGTGAGCCCAGCCCAGGATGGACAGACAGACGGACAGATGGACACTCACCCGGCCAGGATAGCTCTGCAGGAACTTGATCTTCTCGTAGAGTTTGATGTTGTCAGCTCTCAGGTTGTCCAGCTCGCTCTGCAGGGCGTGCACCGTGTGCTGCAGCATCCTGTTCTCCTGCAGGAGTGGGGACACTGGATCCAGCCAGGTCCAGTCCCTTCCCAGGAATTAACCCCCCTGGCTTTGAACTCACTGCTCCCTAATTAAAACTGTCCCAGCTGTGGCACACGGGGGCTCCCAGTCCTGCCCCATTTATCCCTCAGTGCCAAGGAAGGGGCTGAGGGGGCTTTGGGATGGGATGTGGCTCCCTCAGGAGGTGCTGACACAGCTGGGCAGCTTTGAAAAGGTTGTTTTGAGCTCTACTTCTATTTGTTATCCCAAAATGTAATCTCTGCTTTTTCCATGGCACCCCCCAAACTCTGTGCCAGGAGGCCAAGCAGAGGGGACACAGGGACAGAGGGACAGAGGGACACAGGGATACAGGAACAGAGGGACACAGGGATACAGGGACAGAGGGACACAGGGACACAGGGACAGAGACAGAGGAATACAGGGAGACAGGAACACAGAGACAGAAGGACAGAAGGACACAGGGACACAGGGACAGAGGGACACAGGGATACAGGGACAGAGGGACAGAGGGACACAGGGACAGAGACAGAGGAATACAGGGAGACAGGAACACAGAGACAGAAGGACAGAAGGACACAGGGACACAGGGACAGAGGGACACAGGGATACAGGGACAGAGGGACGCAGGGACACAGAGACAGAAGGACAGAGGGACAGAGGGACACAGGGACACAGGGATGCAGGGACAGAGGGACACAGGGATACAGGGACAGAGGAATACAGGGAGACAGGGACACAGAGACAGAAGGACAGAAGGGCACAGGGACACAGGGACAGAGGGACACAGGGATACAGGGACAGAGGGACAGAGAGACGCAGGGACACAGAGACAGAAGGACAGAAGGACACAGGGACAGAGGGACACAGGGACAAAGGGACACAGGGACACAGGGATACAGGGAAAGAGGAATACAGGGAGACAGGGACACAGGGACAGAAGGACAGAGGGACACAGGGACAGAGGGACACAGGGACAGAGGGACAGAGGGACACAGGGACACAGGGATACAGGGAAAGAGGAATACAGGGAGACAGGGACACAGGGACAGAAGGACAGAGGGACACAGGGACAGAGGGACAGAGGGACAGAGGGCACAGGGACACAGGGACAGAGGGACAGAGGGACACAGGGACACAGGGACAGAGGGACACAGGGACAGAGGGCACAGGGACACAGGGACAGAGGACACAGGGACACAGGGACACAGGACAGAGTGACACAGGGACAGAGGGACAGAGGGACACAGGGACACAGGGACAGAGGGACACAGGGACACAGGGACACAGGGACACAGGGACACAGGGGTCTGGAGCAGCACAGATGGGCTGGGCAGGCCTTGCTCCTGCTCCCAGCAGGGTGAATTGTCCTTTTTCTGGCTCAGACTTGCTGTGGCCCAGGGCAGGCTGAGCTGCAGCCCCAGCCCCTCCCAGCACACTCACCCCCTCCAGCTCCTGGTTCTTGGCCCGGAAGCGTTCCCTCTGGCTGGAGATGATGGAGAGCAGGGAGTCCATCTGCCCCTCGGGGAATGAGGAGCTGGGGGAGGGAGGCTGCCCTGTGGAGGAGGTTTGGCATGAGACAGGACCTGCTACATGTCCCCCATCCACCCCAGGATGCTCAAAGTGCTCCCACTGTGGGACCCTGGGGGCACCCAAATCAACCCCTGGGCACAGTTATTACAGCATGGACTGCTATTTATGGGTATTTTTTCATTTTTGAGGACTCATCCTCAAAGTGGACAGGAAAACCAATTGCATTATTTGCTGCAGCCCATTTTTTTCCTGACTCCAACCCACCTCCTCCCTGCCAGACTCTCTCCTCTGGCTTCTGCAGCATCTGCAGTACCAAAATAAAGCCCCAGGGCCACAATCCCCTCTCCCTACCCCAAGCCCTCACCCACCACCTGCTTGCTATGCCCAGGACCCCATTTTTTGTGTTGCCCCCCCATGATGGGGCTGTGTCCATCCCTCCCAGCTCTTCCTTCCTGGCAGTGACATTCACAGCCAAGGAGAAATGTGTCCCCAAGGCCATGACTCAACCACTGCACAGAGCAGTTATTCATAGAGCAGGATGGGTGGCTGCAGGTTGTTTAGCTTGGTGGGACTGTTGCTGTGATATTGTTTATCTTGTGTTTTCAAAACCCTTCAAAACAAACAAAAAACCCAAAGAAGCAAAAAAAAAAAAAAAAAAAAAAAAAAAAAGGAAAGGAAATGTTTTGTTTTTATTTTTTCCCCAGAAAAGTAAAGAGTTGTTTTTTTTTTGGTTTTTTTTTTTTTGTTTTTTTTTTTTAAATTAATTTTCTCCTGCAGACCTCAGCACAGGGGGTGATGTACAGGAAATGTTTCACTGGCTGGCTCTGGAGGGGTTTGGTGGGAAGAGCAGGAGGCAGAGCACAGAGCTCAGGGTTCAGCCTGGGTTCACCAGCCCAGCACAGAGCCAGTGCCTGCTGCACCCTTGGGAGGAGCCAAAAGATGGGCAAACCATGGCCAGTGTGGAGAACTGTCCCACTGAGAGACACAGAGCAGGTGAAGGCTCAGCAGCTCCTCACACTGCCACCCCTGCAGGGTGCCCACCCTGGGGTGTCCCAGCCCAGCTGGGCTCCCTCCTCTGTGCTGGGTTGATGTGGCCAGAAATGTGAATTCTGTCCCCATCTGTTAATCCAGGTGGGGCAGTGACCCTGATCTCCTGGCACACATTATCTGCTCATGGGCCATCTTTAAACCAGCTGGGCAATCATCTTTATCTTCCACAGCCCATCCTCCCTCCAGGAGATATCATCTGCTGCTGGCCCATTGAGTCCCAGGGCATGACTGATAAAATTCCACCATCCCACTGGGAGATGCTCCAGCCAGGGGAGCAGCCAAGCCTTTCCTACCCAGAGAAAAACTGAGATTTTGGACACCAAGGGACCTTCTTTCCACTGGATTCCAGAGGAAAGCCAGACCTTTCCACATCATCCCTGGAGCTTCAGAGGAAACTGCACCTTCTCCAGGAGCACTGCTCCAGCTGAACCACATCTGCCACTGCAGGAGGATGCAGCCACCATTGAATGGGACTGTGCCAACACCCTGACTGACTGAAGGTGTCAGCTTGGATTCTGACTCTGGCAGGGTTTGGGATTGTTCTTTGTAATACTGCATTTCTATTTGAATTTTCCTAGTAAAGAACTGTTATTCCTAATTCCCATATCTTTGCCTGAGAGCCCCTTAATTTCCAAACTATAATAATTTGGAGGGAGGGGGTTTACATTCTCCATTCCAAAGAGAAGCTCCTGCCTTTACTGGCAGACACCTGTCCCCAAACCAGGAGAGCTCTCACCATAGAACAGCGCCGTGGCCTCCTTGATGGGCTCAGGGATCCTCTCCAGGCTGGGGGCAGCTGCACCCTGGGCAGCACAAGCACAAGGGGTTAAACATTTCCCACCCACCCAAAGGTGCCAAGCAGCCCTGTGGTAATTCTGAACAAGTTTGGGCCACAGTGACTTGTCTAAACAAGACCAGGCCGTGCTCTGTATCATATGCACCAGCCAAACTATATTTAGCTGTTTTTCTCCATATTTTGCTACCTAGTTGTTTTTCTGCATATTTTGTTTCTTCACATGCTTAGCTGTTTTTCTGTATATTTCTTAGTTTAAACCAATGTTTATAACAAGTGCACAGAATAAGCCATTTTTAAGTGTTTTTCTGCAACCTGAAACCCTTCAAGTCCACTGAAACAGAAATTGTGCTAAATCGAGAGAGAAGGGGCTGAAAAACAGAATATTGAGATTGGAAAACCCAAGATAAAGGTGGGCAGTGAAGTTCTGGACAGCAACCAATCATTGCACCTGAGGGGCTCATGCAAAGCACATGAACAGCAGAGAAGCACCAATCAAAAAATGCAGAATCTCGTGAACAGTAGTCTTAAAATGTACAATTAAGGCTAAAAAGTAAATAATAAATCAGCTTCTACATAATCATATCAATTTGCTGTCCAGAAGTCCTGCTGCTCCTGCACAGCCCCTCCTGGATGCTGCTGCTGCACTCTGCAAGGACAAGGGCTGAGCCAGGGTGGGAAGGCTGGTGCTCAGCCCCAAACCTCCCAGCCAGGGGAGGGAAGGGCTGGAGGGCTCCTGGATGCCCCTGGAACCACCCCCTGCCCTGCCAGCACCTCCCCATTGCACAGGCAGGGTGCAGATCTCTGCTGGGTGAGTTATCAGAAAGAAAGAAAAGGAAGGAATAATAAAAAAAGGGAAATGGAGAGGAGGTGAGCACGCCCCCACGTGTGCAGGGTACCTCTGCATCTGGACGAGGCACAGCTGACAGGGCCTGGATGGTGCTGAGGTCCTGCTCCAGCTTGGCCACCAGCTCCTTCTGGCTGGCCAGGGTGGCCACAGCCTCGCTCAGCTGGATCTGCAGCTCGGCACAGCGCACTGCAAAACAGAGCCAGGGCTGCCGCGGGGACCAGCTGTGCCAGGGGGACACAGAGAGCTGGGAAACCCCCCTGAGCTCCAGAGCCAGCTCAGAGCACAGCCCTGCCCCCTCTGAGGGACCCACCAGCAATCCCTGCTCAGCACCAGGGTGGGCACAGTCCCAGCAAGGAGCAGTGCCATGTCCCAGTGCCATGTCCCAGTGCCATGTCCCAGTGCCACGTCCCAGTGCCACATCCCAGTGCCATGTCCCAGTGCCACGTCCCAGTGCCACATCCCAGTGCCACATCCCAGTGCCACATCCCAATGCCATGTCCCAGTGCCACATCCCAGTGCCACACCCCAGCTGCCTGCACTGGCAGGGCTGCTCCAAAGGCATCAGCCAGATATTTTTGGTGTCCCAAGGGTACCTGGCAGCATCCTGGTTGGGCAGAGGGGGCACCTGGGGAGGGTAAAGGGGAGCTGAGGCTGCCCTGGCTGTGGGAGAGGCACCCACAGGGCAGGTGGTGGAGTGGGGACACCCCAGGAGGGGCTCAGGTGGGACCCTCCTGCCCCAGGCACGGGGCCAGGCTGTGCAGCCCCCAGCACTCCTGCTCAGCCAATTTTCTACAAAGGATCCCTCTTCCCAGCTGCCCCCCAGAGTAAAACCCACACCCTAAACCACAACAGGCACTGCTGGAATGCTCCAGGAGCAAAACAAAAACCTCTCTTTCCCCTCACATAACCCCAGCCCAGATGTGAGGCAGAGCAGAGCTGCAGCTACAGAGGCACAGGCCCAGCACTGCAGGGCAAGCTCCATTGGCAAATCCAGCCCAAAGCTCTCCTGCAGCAGAAATCAACTTGTTTCACCTTTCTCCCTTGCTGCCAGCAGTGTCTGGGTGTCTCCCTGGCTGGAAAACCTGCTCAGCTCCAGGTTCAGAGCTGATTTTGCACTGCCAGCACCTCCACCATGGGGATGCAGGATCCATCCCTCTGTGCCTGGATTTCCAGGGGGGTGAAAGCTCCATCTGTTCTAGTCCCTCCCTGATAATTCCTGTTGTAATTATTGCCCTAAATTCCAGACAGCTGGAAGGCAAAAAAATTCCTCATTTATCAACAGCCAGGGAGCAAGAAGTGCAGGAGTGCCTGGGGCAGGCTGTCCTCAGAGCTCCTGCCCTCTCTAAGCCTCCAGACAAGGGTGCAAGGTGTGCTCAGCTCAGTTCCAGCTCTCCCAGTCTTGCCAGGCTGGGAAATGCTCCACACCCCCTGAAACCAGCAGTGGAGTGATGCCCTGGCCACAGGGCTGGACTGAGAGCAGCAGTGATGGAGGCTCACAGTGATGCCCAAAGTGACACTGCTTTCCCAGGAATCAGGGTCCTTGCTGGTGCAAATTTCCCTTTTTTTTTTTGGTAGATGTGGCACTTGGGGATGTGGTTTGTGGTGGGCTTGGCAGTGATGGGGTAATGATGACCTTTAAGGTCTTTTTCAGATTAAGAATAAGAAAGACAATTTTTGTGTTCCTGTAATAGAATCACAGAGTTGTTTGGGTTGGAAAGGAAATTAAAGTTCATCTCATCCCAGCCCCTGCCATGGGCAGGGACACCTTCCACCAGCCCAGGCTGCTCCAAGCCCTCTCCAACCTGGTCTTGAGCCCTTCCAGGGCTGGAGCAGCCACAGCTACTCTGGGCACCCTGTGCCAGGGCCTGCCCACCCTCATTGCAAAGAATTCCTTCCCATTTCCAATCTAAACTTAGATTGGATAAACTTGTTTCAGTTTAGAGCCATTTCCCTTCCCATGCTGTTCAGAAGGACCAGGCCTCACTGCAGGGAAGGAGAGGTGGCTCATGCCTTGAACACAACACATGGATTTATTTTTTCCCCCTCTGCATAATTACATTTTAGAGCCCCCAGTAGACGACTCAGGATTGAGCAGTAGTTGTGCTAAAGGCACATCCCACTGGAGGTCAGTATTTCTCCAGGAATGGGGAATCCCTGCCTGCTCCAAAACATGGGTGGCCTGATGCAAAATATTTGCATCAACAAGATTTGGAAAGAAGAAAACCTCTTCCCTAGGGTTAATTAATCAATTGGCTGTCTTTTAAAATAGCATTAACATGTATTTGGGAAGCTATTGCTGGCCAAACACGGGCTGGGGGCCCAGTTCTGCACAAGGCTCTGCTGAGCATCCTGCCCAGGGTTCACACAGGGGGGTTACCTGGGGCAGGACGTGTTCCCTGGCCTCCCACCCTGCCCAAAAACCCTCTGCAGGGCTGAGCTTTGGAGCAGAAGGAGACCCAGGCTCTGCATCTCTCTCTTAGATGATCCTTTGGGCTTCTGAGTTACATGGACTGAGTTTTTCAATTTAAGAGAAAAAAGGGTCACCAAAGAAACAGAGCTCTCAGTTTTAAAGGAATCTGCATCCTTCCTTCCCTCAGGTTTCACTTGGCCTTGGCCAGTCCCTTACAAACCATCCATGGAACCAGCAAAGGCTGGAGCCCTGTCAAACACACAGAGCTTCCCTCTCATCTCCCTGTGTCGTGCTCACAGCTGGTTTTTGGAGGGTTTGTTTAATCATGGCTTTCTCCTTTCCCAGGCAGTGACTCCTCACCTGCAGCAGCAGGAGCAGCTCTGCCAGGCTGCAGGGAGCTCAGCACTGAGGGCAGCAAAGGAACCTGCCTTTGTGTGCCTGGGCTGCTGAGCCCTGCCTCTGACCCCTCAGATGTGCAAATGCCTCAAAGGCTGGGAAGAGGAGCTACTGCAGAAGGGAATGGGACAAAGAAGGTGAAAGTGGGTTTTAAACCACATATCTTTAGCCTCAAACTCTGGCAGCTCTGGCTTTTAAAAAGCCAGGCCTGACATGGCCATGCCTGATGAAGAGAAGAGCAGAAGTGCAGGGACTCTCTGGCAGAAGCTCTGGTGCCCCCCTGGCACAGACAGGGCTGGTTTCCCCCCTGTCTGATGCACAGAAAATCAGAAGCTGAGACTGGGCTCTTCCCATCCCTGGAAATGCTCAAGGCCAGGCTGGATGAGCTCTGAGCAACCTGGTGCAGTGGAAGTTGTCCCTGCCCATGGCAGGGGGTTGGACTCGGTGAGTTAAAGGTTCCCTTCCAACCCAAACCATTTAATAGTTCTATGATATCTTGCCAAACACTGGATGAATACTCAGAAAGAGCCTCTGCTCCAAGAAAATGCTCTAAAGAATTGTCTCTTCTGGGAATTCTGTGTGCCCAAGGGCACAGCCATGGATGACACAGCCAAGGGATGAAAGTTCCTGGAAATAACATCAAGGATCTGCATGGACAGGCCATGTGGTGGGACACAAACACAGGGAAGGAACAAAACCCAAACTGAGAATGAAGGACTGACACGAGTCTCACACTTCTCTCACTGTGAACAGCCCTGTCAGTCTCTCACCATTCCAAGCTGCAGGTCAAATCCCTGAAGTGATTATTGAAGAGAAGATCCTGGAGCCCCAGCCCCAGGCTGGGGAGCAGATGCAGGGAGTGCCCCCAAGGCCACAGCCCTGAGCTGCCACAGAGCAGCAACTCTGACTCCTGAAACAAGCCCAGCAACTGGGCTCCCCTGGCAAATCACCCAAAATAAACAGCATCTGTTTTCACAGATGGAGAAAATTAAGACACACTAGCAAACTTAGTTTGAAGTTATAAGGCCAGACATAAATAAATGAGAGGCAGTCTTTCCATAAGATGGTGGCTTGATTACTGAGGATACAGACAGATGAAGAAATCACCTTGGGGTGAGATAGGCTGAAACTTGCTACACATCCATGGGACTGGGGGAGCTGCTCATGTGGATCCTCAGAGCCCTGAGGAAATGAGAGGTGAGTGGTGTAGCTGAAGGGATCAGGGTAGGAGCACACACATGGGCAGTTATGGCAAATTAGCTGATGCTCTGCAAGTTCACACCCTCATTTGCCTCGTGCAACTTTTTAATCTCCCTCCAGTTACTGTCTGGCCTCCCTGAATTCACATAACTGTAAAAAAAAAAAAAAAAGAAAAAAGAAAAAGAAAACAAGCTGAGAAGTGATGTGGCACACTCTCTTTGAAAAGTCAACTGAAGTGCACTGAAAGCCACTACTTCAAAGGTTTGCAGTCTATTTTATTGACTGGAAGGAAGATGATGGTAAGATAAGTAAACCTTGGAGTGCCTTGGCAGGAAGGCTCAAAGCTGGAGACTCACTCAACACAAACAGGGATCTGAGAGTGCCAGGGCCAGGAGCAGAAGCCAAAGGAAGAAGCAGGAAACTGGGTCTGCCATGGACCCTTTGATTTTTCCAGCTCTTTCACCTCTCCCCATGTTGGGCCACTCCAGTTCATGACTGGACAGTTACATCCAAGCTGAAATCACTGTTCTTCCCCATGAAGAAAAAAGTGCCAACACTTCTTGGCATTGCTCTCCAGGAGCCTTTTCAAGCCAGCAAAGTGTTTCCTCCGGCTCCACCCGATGCCAGAGCTTCCAAGGTTTACACATAAACTCAGGCCCAATTTCAGGCTCTTGAAACACTTGGCATTCATTTTAAGGAAGTCTGGAAAAGGCTGTTATTGCCCAGAGTCCTGCTCCCCTTCCAGGAGAATCAAGGGGAGATGACTGGACCTTGACCCTGTGCTTTGTGCTGGAGGGATGAGGAGCACACACTCCACACGCTGCACGTTCAACCCTGGGTGAACAAGAAGATTTTCTGTGCCTCCTTTTTTGGTCTGTGAAGATGCCAAGGCAGAAAGATCTGAGCCAAAACCCTTCCCACAACAGGAAGGTTGTCAAAGGCCTTTCACCATTGGACAGCTTGATGGTTCCAGTTCTGTCTTGACCTTTTCATGGTGAGGGACAACATTTCTGCCTGGCCCAGAGTGTGGGAGTCACTCAATCCACCTCAACTTCATCCAAAGCCTTTCCTTGGGGCCACCACTGCTGTCAGTAGGCTGAGAATCAGGACAAGGAGGCAGGGAGTGATTGAATATTTCTTTCTACAAGTCACCAGAGCCCTGTCTGAGGTGCAAATCTGCTCAGAAGTAAAGGCTGAGGAGCAGGTTGTAGTGCAAAAACCCAGCTGAGCCATCTGCTGAGGTGCAGCTCACCTCCCACGAGGCAATGGAAAATCAGTGCTATCCAGAGGGATATACTGCTCCAAAAATGTCCTCAGAGTAAATAAAGATAGTGAAGATCAAGGGCTCCAGAGATCTCACCAATACAGCAGAAACACAAAAGAACTGGGCTCTTGGGACATTTTAAAGCAACTTTTGTAAAAATCTCCAGAGAGGGAGGAAAGGTCAGTCAAAACCTCTTCCAAGAGCTCCTGGCAGCCAGAATGCCTGGACTATTAGTCTGGGAATCATCTCAGCCTGCAGTGCTGCTTCTGGGCTGTCCTGGTCCATCTGTACCTGCAATGAGG
The DNA here is from genome assembly GCF_029582105.1 of Oenanthe melanoleuca. NCBI lineage: Eukaryota > Metazoa > Chordata > Aves > Passeriformes > Muscicapidae > Oenanthe > Oenanthe melanoleuca. Next base: position 6,099,111 of record NC_079352.1, read on the forward strand.
TACAGATCTCTGATCAGACCCTCTGCAGGCCTTCTGACAGGGCAGAGAAAGCAAGGAGAGGATGAAAGAAAGGAATGATGACATCTCTGAAAGCCACCTGTAAGTTCTAGCACAATCTCCCAGGTCTCCAGGCACTGGTATCAGGCCTGGAAAAGCTCCAGGAGGGCAGAGATGAGGTTTCTCTGCAGACAAAGAGTTGTAAGAGAAGACAAGAACATCAGTGAAGGAATTTCAGGGATGATAGAGAAGATGAGCAGTCCCAGGCAGCAAGGGCTTGGATTGGCACCAGTGAAGGCAGCAAGAACAGCCCTACTCAGTTTTACTTCCAAGTGCTGCCAAAGACACAAGAAAAAATAGGGACAAGTAGAGAGCAGATGATGTCCAACACCAACATTTGAGGCTTCAACTGCCCAAGTGACAAAGGGTTGGAGCACAGGGAAAAGTCCTCCCCTGCTGCCACACTCATTCCAAAACATCAGCATCCTGCTCTGAGCCCTCAGTGCCCCCAGGCCAGCTTGGAAAATGGCCTTGGAGAAGGGAGAAGGAGCCAGCAATCTGCAGCAAGGCAGGACAGGGGGGCTGATTCAGGTGGGCTCTAAGGAAGATTTTTTATGATGAGCACAGGGTGCCCAGAGCAGCTGTGCTGCCCCTGGATCCCTGGCAGTGCCCAAGGCCAGGCTGGGCAGGGCTGGGAGCAGCTGGGACACTGGAGGTGTCCTTTAAAGGTCCCTTCCAACCCAACCACTCCATGACTCTCTGGGGGCTCCCTCCCAAAACTCTCTGGGTTTCTCTGCCAGCTGCTGCCAGAAGAGGTGCAGGCAAGATTTCTTTTCCCTCCCCTGCTTTCCTCCCTCTCTTTTCATTTTGAGGGCCTGCTGGCAAGGGAAGGTTTGAAGGATTTCTCCTTCCCCTTCCTCCTGGCCCAGCCACTCCAAAATAAACAGCCCCCAGCAAAGAAACCCAGTAGTGCTTAATAAATTCACCCTGTAAGGAGAGAGATTTCATACAAGAAGGGATTATTTCCAAGGGTACTAAGATAATTACATGGGTAACTTGGAAGAGTTCAAGAAAACAGTTTGAATTTTCTTATCAGTTTCCCATAGCTTGGAGCAAAAAGAAAATAAAATGCTCTGCTGTAATCAAATCATGTTTTCTGAAGCCCTCTGTTGGCAAGTACACAATTCCTTCACCACTTCTATTAAAACACAAATACTGGGGAGAAAATGACAGCATTTCCAAATGGAAAGAAGTGGGCTCAAAAGCCCCATGTCAGCCACTCACAGCTTCCTACCTGGCCATGTGAAAAAAATCCCTTTTCCCACTGAAAGTCAAACTGGCTCTCACTGATGGTGGAGCAGGAGCACAGCCAGGACCTTGGCACTGAGGTGTGAACTTACTCCTGCACTCAAGGACTTACATTTCTTCCAAAAGAAGAGAATTTTGAAATCCTTTTGAAGGGCTGCCCCAATAAAGTTATGGTGGAGGATCCAACAGTCTCCATGGAAGACCATAAATATCTGCTTCTGACCTCTCAGATGCTTCCTTGTGGTTTGAGTTGCCTTCCTAACTTCCCAAAATTAACTTTTTGAGATTCAGGCTTGAGAGAACAGCCTGGCTTTATCCCAAGAAAATCCCAAAGTTCTGAGCTACTGTGAACTTCTCCAGGTCAGTGCTTTCTCAACTCTAACACACCCTTTTATGACCACGTGTGGCATTTTAGGAGTTTCATGCTGATACCACCTGAAGAAAAGTGCAGGTTACAAAAACACAAATTAACCTACCTGAGGCATAGCATTTTAAAAGTCTAGCTGTTTAGCATCAAGTTTAAAAAAAAAATAGGGTCAAATTATGCACAATAATACCATTTATAGCAATCAACAGTTGGACTAGTTATTAAAAGAGAAGGGGGAAAAAAAAGTGTTAAACCATAAACCTTTCCATCCTGTGGAACAACCTGTCACAGACACTTCAAAACCAGAAAATGCACATTTGTCATGAAATGAAGGCATTCAAGCAGCATTTTAAATACATTTTGAGGAGAATTCCCCCATGCCTGCAGAACTAAAGATGGCAAAGACACACACTGGACACCAACATGGAACTGGACAAGTGCCACCCTCACTGGGGTGGAAATCCCAGCTCTGTTCTCCAGAGCACAGAACCACAGCAAATATCCATCCTGGCCCTCCAAAACTCCCACCCCACAGCAAACTCCTGGGAGGGGGCACTCAGCAGCCTGGCAGGAGAAATGTGATGGTGGAAATGAAAGCAGGTCCCCCAAAATAACCTTCAATTCACAAAAAACCAGATATGAAAACACAGCACCCAGGTAAGCACAGACACACACACACATCCTCTACCTGACACCCAGAGCATCCAAAAATTCTTTCTTCCACTACTAAAAACATAATCCCACTGACAGATTACAGCATCTGTTCCTTACCAAACTCCTCACTCTGTAAATACTGAGAGTATTTATAGGAACATCCCATAGGGCACTAAATGAGGAATTTATTTTCCTATAAAGGATCTGTAAAAATAAACAGTGAGCCAAATATCTGGGAAAATTCTTTGACATTTTCATTTCTGAATCTAAAGCATTTCTGACCTCAGGTAACTGACTTTTTTTTTTTTCATTATTAGTTGATACATTGCTGTGGTGCTTAAAACAATCCCCCTTGGCAGTGCCAGACCCCAAATATGTATTTTCTGTCTGTGAAGCTGGGTGCCCCCTCACACTGACTGCAGCAGGAATGGCCACACTTGGATTTCACTGAACATTTTTGACATCTAACAGTTCAATATTTATGGTATTGGAAACACACACACACTCCCCACAGGAACTGATACACAAAAAATAAATTTTCCTCCCCTGGCCAAACACAAATCCCACCAAACCATCCCTGTGATCCCTCTGGGCATCACCAAAACCAGAAGCACAATGTAAATGTTTGCTGCTTGGACTCAGGTCTCACCTCAATAAAAACCAGCCCACACGGAATTGTGTTTGTATAAAAGATATTTACTTCAATTATCACACCTAGGGTGCTAGTGAATAATAATAATAATACATCGTGTGAGTTTCATACAGTGATATTGCTTCTCCATATCATATAGGGACCGTTGTACAGTGCTGAGAACAAACATTTTATGGCTAAACCAAACAAAGACAGAAACAATGCCATCTGCTGACCAGGGAGCGCTGCCCTGCACTGCCAGCCTGATAAACTCTTACTTTTCATGTTTAAACAAATACCAAGAAATAAAATGTTACAAAAGATGAGTCACAGCAACACAATGTGGGCTTCTCAAAGCTACTTGTACAAAAAAAATGACACTTTTTTTGTTTTTTTTTTTTGGTCAATTGGGTCTTTGTGAGGATCTTTTTTTTTTTTTTTTCTTTTTTTCTTTTTTAAAATCCGTGATTGTGAATATAACAAACAAGCTCTAAAAACATCTAAGACTTAGTGCGTTACAGAAAAAATATAAAATACTGCTAAAAATGTAAGACACCACAATACACTGGGGTAAAAACTGAGCTTATTATTAAAAAAAAAAAAAAAAAAAAAAAGTTCTCAGGAAAAAGTACACCACTTTCTGTTCGAGTTCATCTTGTGCTGTGTTAGTAGTCGGGGCATTTCCAAGGTCTGCCCATTCTCATGGCAAGTAGTTATTGCACAAATGCAAAGAGTTAATTTTTTTAATTAAAAAAAAAAATAAAAATGAAAGGGACATGAGGGAAACAATTAAAAAAAAAAAAAAAAAAAAAGAAGAAAAAAAAAAGAACATCCCCCCCCTCCCCAGCCTCCATCTGCTTTGGGATCGACGTCCAAATTCATACATGTGACATTCTCACAGCATTTCCAGCAAGGAATGGGAGAAAATGCTTTTCACCACAGAAATGCATAGAGTATTCTGAGAGGAACAACCTTTTGTTTGGCAGAGCTGATCCAACACTTACACTAGGGCATTTTTAACTCTGATTTTCAGTTTCTTTTTGGACTACACCAGAAGGAAAATGAACCTGACGTGGGAAATTCGCCGGATGGTTTTTGATTATTTTATTTTTTTTTTTTTTAGTGGGACACCCTCGAAAGGCAAAGTGCAAATTTGCTTCCCAAGCCACAGAAGTGGTGCTGTGCCCTGCCCCCTGGGATGTGCTGGATTTGGGGCTGCAGTCTGGATTTTCTGCTGCTCCCCAGGGCCACCTCACCAGGGAAAAGCCTGTCTGAACTCATCTCGACCTGGCAGCAAAACTGAACCACCCCTCTGTGCCACAGAAAATGCACAATGTGGATTTCCAGAGCTCACACCAGGAAAAGTTGCTGCTGCACAAGGTGAATTATTATTTTTTGCCTTTTTAAAAATTTTTCTTTTCCTTGACCAACTTTTGAATGAGAAGGAAATTAGCTCTGAATTCAGAAAGTCAAACATGTGCCAACAAAGATGAACATCACAGGAAACCAGTCTCTCATTTCAAACGAACACTTGTGAGTTAATTGCAATGTGCTCTGACCAGGGGCTCTGCATCTTTAGCAAATTCTCAGTAGAGGCTCTAGGAGGCTCAGGGTATTTTCTCTCTCTGTATATTTTAAGTCTCTTCTCTCACAACTGAGGCTTCTTATTCTCAGTCCTAAATTATTTTAAAAACTATTTAAATAATATTATTTATTAGGCATTTAGATAAAATACTTTTTTTTCTTAAAAAAAAAAAAAAAAGAAAGATTGCTCTAGAAAACACAACAGGGGCACAATGATATGGATACTATGAGCCAGCACCACCTGCTCCATCTCTAGGACATCCCAAGCTTTCTCCAACATCCATTTAGGGGACAGCAACCTGCTCTAGTGGGACACATCCCTGCCCATGGCAGGGGGCTGGAACAGCATGAGTTTTAAGTTCCCTTCCAAGCCAAACCAATGATATGTAAATACTCCTGTTGTGTTGATATCCAAGAAAAAACAACAAACCTCGACAAAAAAGAAACTGTTAACAATTAATCTCATAAATAGGAAATATTAGATTGTTGTCCTAATCACAAACCACCTCTGTGTGTTTCACCTGATGCTGCAGAGAGAGCGAGCTCGGGAATGGGGAGGGCTGGGCTGGGGGAGCCTGTTCTGCACAAAACCAAACCCTGACTGGAGTGCCCAGAGCCCTGGGCAGGGCAGTGGGGACAGCAGGGGTGACTGATGGCACAGAGGAGCTGCCACCTGCAGTGCACTGGGCTTCCTGCACACCCCAGACCTCCAGTGCTGAGCCCTGCCCCAGGAACTGCTGGAACCGACCCACAGGGATGGGGGGGGTTTCTTCTCCCCAGGAATGTGAATTCTCCTGAGGCAGAGCTCGCCCTGGCTGGCTGTGGGGTGGGAACCCCCAGACACAGACCCAGAGTTTCTATTGCACAAAACTCCTCACACAGTGCTGGGCGTGCTCGGGAGCCAAGCACGAGCCAGTGCTGGCACTGGGATGCTCCAGCAGGGTTTGCTCCCCCCTCTAAAATAAAAGGAAAAGCGGCTGGGAATGCTGCAAGCCAGATCACGGTGCTTTAGATTATTCTCCACCAAGAGATTAGGAAATAAGGCACATAGCTTTCCAAGTAGAGAAAGTGAAAGAGTAAATTTCAGGAAGCAAAACCTAAAGACTTAACAGGAAATGTGGCAACACAGAGGATTTTGATGATATGCCTATGGAGTGAAAATAAAATCATTTCAAGCTCGACTAAAATCTTTCTCCCACAGAAAAAAGGGAATGACCCATGAACTCCATCTCTCTAGAGAAGGTGAGAAGGAAATGGAAGCCCTGATCAAGGAAAAGGAAAAGTACAATACAGATGTGACCTTGCTGATTCCCCACGCTCCTCCTTTCCAAACCAGATGCTCAAGTACTCCCTGTATCACCTGCACCAGCACCCAGAGGTAACCAGATACTTTGGAAACACTTTTAAAGCTAGTAATAACTTACCCACATATAAATAACACATCAAAACAGCACAAAGGGTCCAACACAAGCTAATAAAAGCCAGGGAAGTCTGATTGAAAGACTGATTGCAAAAATATTTTTCCTAGTTATTTGGAGACAAGATTGTACTTCAGAGCAAGTCAAGTGCCAAGTTTTATTTATTCTCTTGAAAGCACAGACAGTTGCCTTCCAAGAGGAGCTGCCTAACAGAAAATTTCCAACTCATTCCTACAAATACTTGAATTTTCAGGGAGAACAAGGCTGAGCTGCTTGCTTTAATTCCATTCTTGGCTTGAATTTATTTCATCAGCTGGTTTTGTGATTGTTTTAAATATGTCTTTACTGTCCACTGTACATTGATAAAGGAGAGAGCACCACAGGTGTGCAAATCTCTGGGATATGAATTTCCTGCAGGAAGCCAAACCTACAGACAAGGTTTGACCCCTCCTTTCCAGCTCCTTGGCTCATGCACATCTCAGACCCTTGGGATAATTTTTATGTATTCTGAGCATGATCTTCCCTGTCCTCATTAGTTAAACCCATGCATCTCCAGCAGCCTGGTCTCTTCAGTGGCTAATCCCCTCTTCACAGCAGGGAATGGATCTGACAAGTGGGGAATGGCATCCTCTGCCCATTAAAATACATATTGGTTTTAAGCCCTCGCTCACCTACATCCCAAATGATTTCACAAATTTGGCTGCAGCAATTCTGCTGCACCATTAAGACCAAGCACACAAATGCTAAATACACAGAGGGGCTTTTCCATCCTGGAATGATGCACAGAGACACATTTAACAACTCCCAAAAATGCATATTAATTACCCACACGGACAGAAGAGAACACAACTCTCGTTCTTGCTGTGAAGAGAGAGGCTGTGCTGTTGTGACACCACCAGGAATCACACAGGAACTGTGCAAAAATCAGGTGTGGCACCACAACAGCAGGAAATTCTGGCCATGACTCTCCATTTCCAAAGAACTTGGGATGAAGATTGTACTATGTATTACAAGTATCTCTGGAATTCAAACAGAAAGCCAAAGACACAACCTCACAGGGGTGTTCACTTTGCTGCACTGATCCTGCACTGTTTTGTTATGCTCAAGGATTCAGTTGCTCTCTGCACTCAGCTCGTTCAAAGTCCACAAAAACTGAACTGATGTGACAAAACCAACAGTTTTAATAATGGAAATCTACAGAACCATGGCCAAAAATCTTCCATCACCACTGTGAGTAAAGCAAGCTTCAAACTGGCAGAATTGACCTTTACAGAAGAGCTGGACAAGGAAAAAAATGCAATAATCTTATTAGTTTTTTAAGAGGAGGCATTTCCTTTTAATGCACTTTAGTGCCAGAAGATGTTTGTGAACAGCAATGACAATCAAGCTCAGGAATCCCATCAGGGTTTTTTTCCATTCCCAAGAGTTGCAGAAACACAGATTTCACAGAGAGCCAAGGATTTTGGGATGGATATGGATGCCCAGGTCTTGGGGAAAGCAGGTCCTGGACTGTACAGAGGATGCTGGTGAGGGGCTCACTAATAAAGTTCAATGAATGACTTTCTTCAACTGGAAAAATGACCTTAGAACTAATAACTGCTATTAAATATGCCACAGTACCACTTGGCTGGGGGAAATCATCCCTGAGGACAGAGATGGCACCACTTACACACCTGTTTTTAAGGCTTTCTAAAAATGTAAGTGCACAGGCCTAATGCTAGTCTTCTCCAAAAGGATACATTTCATGTTCAGAGCATAAAACCATTTTATCCTTGCATATTAATAGGGTAGGGTATAGTCCATGACCTGGTCATGTAGGACAAATCTGTCCCTAGGCATGGCATAAAGAGCTTTTCTTGCTATAAAGTCAATTATTAACTATACTTTATATATGGCATAGTCAATATATCCTATAAAAGAGATGGGAAGGAAATAAGAAATTGGTGGAATTATATTTCTACATTTTAGAGCTCAAATATATGTGAAGGAGACAGGGACTGCTACACCCTTTTTGAACTACAAAGGTTATATCAGAAAAGAAATTCAGATCTTGTACTTCCCATGCCAGTGATTCTCCTTGCAATTTAAAACCAGACTTTAAACTGCTGGGGCAGAGAGGGGAAGGTCTTTCCTTTGTATAGATTTTTTTTTTTTAAATTTTCAGAAAAGCTGATTGTATTTGCAACACAAAGAAAATGCTGATGTTCACAGAGCAGAAAGGGGAAGGCAGAACAACACAGGAATCAACCCAGTCCTGCTTTGCCAATATTTTATCCATGTGAGTTCAATTTAGGGATAAGAGGCTACAACCAGCTGGTCACACCAGGGCCAAAACTGTCACACACTCATGGGAAAGACCTGACTCAGTTTTGGGGAATGTTAAATCCAGTCCTAACCTAAGAACCAACTTTCCTTCTTCTCCTCTTGTTTCTGAGTCTCCAAGAGGAGCTGGACCACACTTGGTGGTTGAAGAGGAAATCAGAGAATTTCAGAAACTCCTTTGTAGGAAGAGACACAAATGAAACAAAAATAGTGCCCACCATGTGCAGGTTAAAAATGTCACCATTCCACTTTCAGTCTGCAACAAATTGCCAAGCTACTGATCTCTCAGAACCCTGCTAAAGGCACAGATTACTGCGGCATTTCAGCTGAAATAAAACATTTTGGATCCAAGTGCAAAGTATCCAAACCCAATTACTTTTTATTGTGTATTCTCATAATTTCTATCTGGTCAAAATGTGATTTTTTCCCCCCCTGTTTCTAACCTGCCCTGTTTTTGCCAGAAGCATTCTTATTCATAAAAGCTTTAAGAATATTGGAAATTAATAATTTTAAAATGGGAGATGACAGACTTCTGACGACAGCTGTGCTTGGACTGCAACCACTGTTAGCATTTCCCATTATTTCATCACATTAATTTGTCACGTGTCCCTCAATCCTATTTTATGTCAATTTATCAGCTTTGCAGTTTGAATTACCACCAGAATGATTAACTTCTCTAACTTACTATTTCTCCTGTTAAAGGATTGAAAAATAGTGACTTTTAAGTAATTGGATTGGAAAATATTGCATAGAATTCTGTGGTGCTCATGATCATGGTGTTCATGATTGCTCTACACCAATCCCATATCAACAAGTTACATAAAAATAATGCAGAGATCTTTTAGCTAATGAGAAAGGCACATACTTTTTTCTTTTTAACTGCAATACAGATCTTTCCTATTACAGCAAGGAGTTCATTACCTAAGGACTCACTGATTCATGATATGTGCAGAATGCACTGATATGGGCTCCTTTAAAGGGTGGCTCTATTTATAGGCATTTCACCAATGAATAAATAAAATGGTCAAATTTTATGGCATCAAAAGCAACTGTAATTAAATGCATTTCTGTCAATAAACATCTGCAATGCTTTTGTCTGAAAGCTGTATCCTGAAAAATGGAAGTGTATTGACAATCCCACTGCATGACCCCTCTGCCACGGGAAACTCTTTCCAGGCTTTTAGCAAACAAAGCACTGCACTTTTTTCCTTCCCTAATCATCCAGAGAGAAAAATCAACAATTTAACTGCAATATAAATGTATTTCTATTAAAACAGCCCTGGCCCTTCATGCACAGCATTGGTAAGAGCATGGAAGTGGAAACAGAGAGAGAAAATAAAATGCTTTTAAAGAACCTCAGGAAAAAGAGACTCTGGCATGATGGATTTCCTGAAAACTGCCTGTGCTTTTATCCACCAGAAAAAGAAATGTCAGCATCGAGGGCTCTGCTGCCCTGTGAGATGAGCCCATGTCACATCTTTCACACATTCCTTTCCCTGGAATCAGCAGCCAAGGGATGACAGCCACCATGCTGCTCTTTGGCATTTCTTCTCCTTCAACTTTTTATCCTTTGAGTTAAGTTAAAAAAAAAAAAAAAAAAAAAAAGTTATTCCAAAGCACATTTTCCTCCCAAGGGTGAGTTCCAAATTGATCCCAACTATTGCTCACACCCTGCAGTGTAAGTTCAGCCTCTAACCTGGGGGGCCTTGGCCAGAAACACCAGCAGGTAACTCATGTCCAACCCGAGAACCTCAGCAGTAGTTCAACTAATCCATCCTACTTCCCACTGAACAGAAAAGCAGCTGTGACCTTGGCTAAGCCTGGGAGCATCTCTGAGCTCCAGGCCTGAGGGTGCTCCTTGGCCCCTGCCCTCGAGCCAGGGGTCACCGAGGAACCCAAAGGGACTGAGCAGGGGATCACCCCAACAGCATCTCAGCAGGCTAATCCACATTCAAACAGATCATTAAATATGAAACAGCAAAAGGAGCTAAGCCATTAATAAAGTGCCAAAAATATAGGAAATACTGACAGCATTTTATTTGATTAATTTTATAATAGATCCCAATGACAACGCTTGGCAGGATGGAGTGACTTCTGACTTCTGAATGCTGTCTTTATCCAGCAAAATTACATGACTCAAATGGAATAATGGAGCTTAGAATTAACAGTTAGTGTTATGAAAGAAAGATTTCCTCTAGGGCAAGCTACAGATATGCTTTTTAAACATCATTACAGCATTAAAAACTGGGCGGACGCTAAAGAATCCTAAAGAACTAGTGGAAACCTGAAAAGCAAACCAAAAATAAACAGGAAAAAAAAAACAAAAAAAAAGAAGATATGTTTCAAGGCACTTACGTATTGCTTATTAAGAAGAGAGATTGACCTTAAGTGCTGCATTTGCGTGCGACCTGTGAATACAGTTCTGCTGTCGTACAGTGCAGCCAGAGCTCTCAGTAAGCATCATGGAATGCAATCAGATAGACACAGGCACAAGAACAGTTTGGGGAATATTAACTTAAAAAAAAAAATTATATCATCAAACAGAAAAAAAACCCTCACTATGGAGAAAGCCGAGAGTAACCACTTGACTGCATCCAGCACCTGGGTCTCAAATCAGCAGACAAGGACAGTAGGAACAGACTGGCAAGTGTATTGCCTAGAATTAACTAAAAAAACCCAACCTGAACCAAACAACAACAAAGGAAAAAAAAAATAAAAAAAAAATTAAAGAACCTAAGAAAATATCTGCATCTCCTGGGCAGAAGTTTTGCTCTTGGCTGGAGACGCAGCTCGTCGTGACTTGTACTAAGGTATGTGAACTCCTAGCAGGACGTGTTATCCATGGAGCTGTGCTTTGGAAGCCAGAGCAGGACACTGGACAGGTACAGAGAGGTCACCCTTGGCTTCACCCCCTTCCCACACACTGGACACCACGCCCTGGTGTCTGTCACTGCCAGCTGTCCCCAGCTCATCACAGAAAGGGGCAGCTGCTCTCTCCCCGCTCCTCAGCTTTAGTTTCGCATCACGAGTCCCCAGTTACCCAAGGAGGAATCCTGAAACAGCTAGCAGTGAAAAATCAGAAATAAATCCCTGCCTTTCAGCCTCCTAGAGCCTTCTTTCCTTAGACATGAGAAGGATGGATTTTAGTGTACTGATTCTTAAATTTGTGAAAACTTGCGCTAAGTGCTGCTGTCGCATGTTAAGAGACTGTAAATGAAATACATAAGTTCTAAAACATCATGCAAGAAATGTGGTTTCACATCTTACAGTCAAAAATCCTACTAATGAATTAATACAAGCACACTGAGGTGTAATATTGGGAACATACCTTTAAAGTCGGAACTCCTCTCCCCCATCCCTCCCTCCCCCAAAATCAGAAAAGTAATATTAATTAAACTTAAGAAGTAATGAATGCACCATTAAAGTGTCATCAAAAAGATGCTGACCTAAGACAAAAGTTCAATGATACACAATACGGTCAAAAAAGTCTTCAATCAATAATATACAGTATGACAACTACATCTTGTAAATTATACCCAATACTGCCGGCAGTCTATCCCTCTAAAGAATATTTGCCCCCTTTCATCCCTTCCTAACAATCAGATAATAAAATACAGCACCTATAAATAAGCAAAAAAAAAATTATATATATATATATTTATATATATATATATATTCCGAAATCATCTATTGTTAGTTTTAAAGATATGGCAATAAAGGAGTCTAAATTAGCAAACTTGTAGAAGCCATAACTGATAAAACAGCTTATTGAAAAAAGGTGGCAGTAATGCACTCTATGTGTGCACAAGTACGTAAGAAAATACACAGACGTATAAAATTGCACGCACACACCCACGCACACACATCCTTCCACACACCTCTATGCTCACGCATATACATATAGACAACAGGAGGAGTTAGAGACAAGTTAGAATTGGATTTGTACTTTGATCAGCCCTAACCTGTGCATAAAATAAAGGAAAAAGGCTGTATTTCTGCAGGGCAGAACGGGCCCGACTGGGATTCGAGAGCACAAAGGTTTTGGTTTTGAGCTTGGGCTGCTTCCACCCCGGTCAGAGCCCGTCTGGTCATTGCCATGTACTCTTTATCCACGCAAAAAAAAGGAGCTTCCCACAACTAAAACGTATTTAAAATCAGTGCTCGTGGTGGGAAGAGAGTCAGTAAATGGCCACCAACAGCAGGAAAAGGGCTGGGTCAGCGGCAGCTCCAGTCCCTCTTAGTGGTGTGTGACAGCAACCGGACACGTGAGCTGCGTTCCCAAGGATTCCAGGGTAGCTGAAGGTTCGGGATGCGGGCTAGGCCCCCAAGGACAGGCTGAAATGTTACTGGCCAACGTTTTTGGAGCGATCTGGCTTTGCTGAAAGGAAATCCTGTACACTACCAACCAAGTGAAATGATCAAGTACATGCTGCTTCTAAGTTGTCTCCTAAACCTCCCAGATATGAGGTCTGATCAGCGTGCTCTGTGGTTAGAGGTTAAAAAGCAGATTATAAAATACCTAGATTCAGATTTTTCTTTTTGTCCTGATTTGGCCTAAAATGGAGTGTATTAAACAAATTCTGGGCTGCAAAAGACCAGAATCAGTTAAAGCTATGAAACAATGTGCACTACGTGTCAATATTCTATTTCACTTACAAGAAAACACTAAGTCAGCTACCACAAATTAAGATATTTTCCTGATGTGACTTTTTTTTTGTTTTGTTAAAAAATATGTGGAGTAAATGTGTTTTTTTTTTTTAATTCAAAGTTTCAAACAACAAGATTCTTTTCTTTTCTTGAAAATATGTAGGAATCCAAACTAGTGTGTTTAGAGTCGGTTGACTGTGCAATCTCTTAGTGGCAACTGAACAGCTACAAAAAACTTTCTTTTTTTTTCTTTTTCTTGAAAAATCTCCCCTTTTTTCCTGGTTTAAGAAGATAATAGTGTATTATCGCTCTGTAGCCATTAGATGGCAGATAAAAAGCCCCCTTTTAATATGTGGGTTTGATTTTTTTTTTTAAAGATTTTTTTTTTTTTTTTTTAGTTTTTTTTTTTTTTCCTGTTTTTCATTTTTTTAAAGCCCCACACCAAAGAGGAGGGCACAAGGCAAAGCTGTATGAGTTATTCCAGAAATTGTGGAAATCACTTAGGGCAATAATAAAAACACTTCAGGGTACAAAAAAGCTTGACTACACATTTCAGTTTTCTTCCTCGAAAACACAAACATAAATTGGGCTTAACGCTCCTTTTTTTCTTTTTTTTTCTTTTTTTTTTTTTGATTTCTATATGCACCTTGGCCTATGGCGTTTTTGCCCTGTGGCCCGCAGGGCGGTTAAGTGCGAACACAATAAAACCAGTAGAGGTCCAGTTTGACTTCCCAGCTCTCCCGAGTTGGGCCAGTTTAATCTCAAAACTCCCACTCCACGGCCTCTTCCCGACTGGCGGCCTTCTCCAAGCGGTGGATGATGTTGTTCAAGTTGGCCGCTTTCTTTTTCCTCAGGGAGCTGTCTCGCGTGTTCCTGGAGCTCGCCGCCTCCGAGAAGCCGAACAAGCTCTGCAGAGAGTTGGTTTTCTGCGAGCCTGCGGCCGGCGTCGAGCTCGTACTTGGCACACTGGAGATTTTCTCCGAACTTTCTTTTGACTTGTAGGAGCTCTCCCCCGTAAGGACTGAGGTGGAGGCAGCTGAGGTAGAGGCATCCCCTTCCGTGGCAGAGTTTGGCAGTGTCTCCGGCGCGTCTCCCGGGCGCGGCGGGGAGCTCTGGCGCGGCCGGCCCTCGTCGTCGGTGTCCTCCAGGCTCTCGGGCTCCGCTCTCTCCGAGGGCCTGGCCCCTCGCAGTGCCTCTTCCCCCGCCTCCGCAGCCGGCTCGGCGGGCCCTCCCTGAGACTTGGCGGCCGCGCTGCTCAGCTCGTCCGCCTCGGGGCCGCTGGCCTTGCCGTCGGGAGGGCCCTCGGCGTCCACGCCGTCGCAGCTGTCCCCCTCGGAGCTGGGCGCCGCCCTGCTGCTCCTGGCCGAAGGAGAGTCGCTGGAGCCCGCCTGGCTCTGGCTCCCGGCCTGGATCTCCTCGATGAACAGCTCCCGGCGGATGCGCGACCTAGGGGACAGGGACAGGGCTGTGAGTCTGCCACGGCGGCAAGGAGATGCTCACCTCCACTAAAGATGCCCTTTTGTGGAATTAAAGCTGAAAAACACTTCTGAGATCATCAACTCCACTAAAGATGCCCTTTTGAGGAAGCATCGAGGCTCACGAGAGCATCGAGACCAATTTCCAACCAAGTACCACCAAACCCTGCTGCCAAGTGCTGCACTGACTCCTTGTCTGAATGCTTCCACCACTGCCCTGGTGAAGTTAATATTTGTAACAAAATAATACGAATACTGTTTTGGGAGATCCAGAATAAAGTGGACTGTAAGCACAAAACAATCAGATTTCTACTAGAAATGAGCCAGTCTACCTAAGCAAAGACTAAACCAGGAAAAAGCTGGACAAGCCCCCTGGTGCTCCTGGACAGCGAGGAGAAATGAAGATAAAACCAAGCACATTGTGAGAAAGCCCAGCCTGTGTGTCGGCTGCCAGTCTATGAGCTAGTCTGACTTTTGCCTCATTTTTTATTTAAAAAATCAATTTCAGAACATGAATAGTGACAAGCCAAGTGCCTTTCATAGGAATGGCTGCATTCCATGTGTGGGTAGAGTTGCCTGGTGTGCAAGCATACCCCAAACACACCACCTCTGCCACTGAACTCAGGCCTTCCTCCCTCTTCCTTCTCTGTTTAGGAGTTCCCAAAATTCTCACAAGTGCAAAAAAAGTTTATGGAAAAACCTTAGGGTCTGGGCTAACCCTTTCTCTGTCCTGCTGCATCCGTGGGAAAAGTGATGAACATCATTTAAGTCCTAATTTATAACCAAGAGGGAGCCTCAATGATCTGGGTCAGGGATGGGACCACAGGCCTGGGGAGAGTTTATCGAAACTTAATATATTTCAGAGTGAAGATAAAAAACTCTTGGTTTCAGCCTACAGGGAACTGCCAAGGAGCCTGCAAGCCACAATGAAACACTGTCCCAGCCCTGATGGCTGTAAGGATTTTCTATTTTTCCTTAACTGTGCTGTGGAAGACAGCACACAATGGAAAAACATTCAGCTAAATGGAGAACACCACCTGAATACTGCTTTTGAAGCTAATGATCTTATTGACTTACTTGAAATGCAACAGAGTATTTCAGTAGTACTCGCTGACTCCACACTTCAGAAGGATTTAGGGGGTCTGTAATTTTCCCTAGGAGAATATTATTCACCTAACAGAAGCCCACAGGTGCTAACATTAATTTTCTATTACCATTAACTGCACGCATCCTGCAACATCGATTATCAGGCTCTATTTATGGCTAAAATCTCCCTGCATGGACATTGATCCAGAACATGGTGCTTCTGTAATATTCCCCAGGTCAGGAGAGGAGGCGGGTAAGAGCTCTGTGCCTGCTTGGCATTTAAAATACCTCAGCTCCAGCAGCTACAAACATCAAACCCATGTCTGTGGAAATCCCTGGAATTCACATCCAATAAATTGCTTCTGGAATCTGGTCTGGCTCCTGATTAACAAAGTAATTAAATTCTTATGGTAAAGAACTGGTGACAGTTCTTGACAGCAGCTAGAGGATTCCAGAGAGCATTCCTCTTGGGGAAGGTGTTGGCCTTGACATCCACACACCCTGCTGGCTTTCACCAGTGGAACTCAAAAAATCAGAGATCTGGGTGTTTGCTGCAGCTCCCTTCACACAACATCAAAACCAGCACAACATAGAGTTCATTGAAAATACACTGAGAATTTAGGGTCCAAGAGTGCTGAATTACAATTCCAGAATGTCTGGTTTTATTCCTGATGCATCTGTAGTATCATCTCTGCAGCCTTACTGAGTTTATGTGCCAATTTCCACAGGTAAAGTGGGATAGAAATTCCTCCCTCCTGCTTTTTCGTACCATTCTTAAGACATCAGAGCCTCAAACTGTATGTGCTTCACTAGTGCAAAGCAAGGGATATTTATTGTGTATTCTGAGAGCTCTGTGACTGGTATGAATGCAAAGCCACAGACATGGAGAAGTTTGCAGACATGTCAAAATCCTTTATACCCATTTATATTCTGAAGTGAATTATTTCTTTGCCTGCTGAGGATATTTTTTTTCAGCGTTTCTTTTTGCTGCAGGAAATAAATGCTAATGCTGACTTTCCATCTGGTGGATATAAAGGTAGATCCTGCTGTAGCAACCACCTTTGGAAAGTGAGATTTGGGCTGAATCTGAAAGGAAAAGCATCACTGCAACAGCATTCCCAAGAGACAGCAAGACAACCTTGTCCAAATCTGTGCCTTTCCTTTATCTAAAGCTGCAGAAAAATTAGTATTAAAGCACAAGCACATGGTCTGAGATGTGGAACTGCTTCTGTATAAAAAACTCTCCAGTTTGGAAAAGAAATGGCTGAGGGAGAGTATAAAAGAGATAAATGAAGTTAAGTGTGGCCTGGAGAAGACTGAAAGAAAAGACCACCCATTTCTTATACCATACAAGCTGCAGAGCAGTCAGACCCTGCTCCCCTCACAGAATGTGGAACCTGCCCCTCTTCTGCAACACCCTACATGTGATTTAAGAGAAATTCATGAAAGCTATTGTCAAGGGGAGCAAAAAATAGGTTTGTATTTTGATTTTTCAGTGCTCAGAGCACACAGGGCTCTGAACAGGCTTGAAACAGCCTTTGAAAGCTCTGGAGTGCCAGCAGCACATCTGGGAGCAGCCCAGATCAGTCAATGCTCAGCCTTGTGCTGCCCCCAGCCCCCAGCCTGCAGGGTTTGATTTTGGGTCCAGCTGTCAGCACCTCCTCCAGGAAGGTGGGGCTGAAGGCACTGATAGCACACGCCCAGGCAGGGATCTGGTGGTGACGAGGGAGGTGACACCTGCCACCAGCCTCGTCTGCCCAAGTGAGAACAGCACATTTTGCTGTCAGGCCGAAGGGAACATATTTTCATAGGCATCCCTCCAACTTGTGTATAATTGCCTGCAAGTGGGAATTGGAAGAGGCCTGCATTTGGAGAACTCTGAGCAGTGAAAAGAGGCTGCATCTGTACTGAATTCAAGGCAGTGAAATTCAGTGTAAATATGATTACTCGATTTTTTAAAATTTTGTATTGTTTACTATAAACATTATTTAACTATTGTGCACAATATTTGTGAGATAGCTCATTAAACTCTGTTGCTTTAGCTTCAGCAACTTCCCCAGTAAAAGCTGAGAAGGGCCAAAGTGAAAAACTACCCTCTAAATGTAAGCAGTTTTGAAAAACAAACAAGTTTAGCAATCTGGACTAATTAGGAACATTACTGGCTCCAAGTGAAGGAGCAGAATAGTATTAAATCTGGTAGCTTAACTGTACCTGTTCAATATTCATTAGCACAAATTTCTTGGAGAAAAGTCTGCTGCATTAATTAGGACTTTGAATCCCAAGCACAGTTGATAATATGTTTATTTAAATCCTTATAATTCTTATGTGCTATTCCAGCCTTGTCTCTTTTTATCTGTCTCTAGGCCAAAACCTACTTCAGTGGTTCAATGTGGAGAAGATTCCTCCTCAAACAAGAAAAGAACTGAACAGACCAACATTTTATTTCAGTTTGACTTGATTTAATTGCAACAATGAAATAAATAATAGAATTTTGGAATGGTTTGGGTTGGAAAGGACCTAAAAGCTCATCTTGTTCCACCCCCTGCCATGGGCAGGACACCTTCCACTAGCCCAGGTGGCTCCAACCCCCGTCCAGTCTGGCCTCACAGGGAACAATTCCTTCCTAATATCCCATCCATCCCTGCCCTCTGCCTGTCTTGGCACTGCAGGCCCTTGTAAGAAGTCCCTCTCTGACTTCAGGGTTATTGGTTCTCTGTCCTTCAGAACTCCACAAAGCCTCCCAGAAACACAGCACAAACACTGTACCTATTTTCAGAGCTTGGTGACTCAAGGCCTAAAAGAAAATACTATTTTTCTTCTGATGCAGGAAAATGACACAATGAAAGCAGGGCAATTCTGATGGCATCCAATAAAGGACATTTCCAAGCACCCCCCACCCAGTGACCCAGGGACAGCACCTGACAGGTGTCTGTGTGTGTGCACATGTGAGTCAGACACAGCAGCCTGGCTTCCTGCAGTGCCTTTATAAATATTCATCAGTGGACATCTCTACATCCACGCCCACCCCAAAAGCCAGACTTGCTGTTTAAAAGCACTCCTTACATCAATATGTGAGCATTGCTGCTCCTCAGGGATGACTTAAAATTAGTCTGGAGCATTAGCACTGTGTTAGTGAGAACCTCCCTGCTGTCAAAGCTGCTTGTCTTGCACAACCCCCCGACACAGCCCTCTGAGGCAAAGCAAAGCCAAGCCAAGCCCTGGTTCAGGAGCAGGGCTCCCGGGAGGTCACACACCTGTAATTGTGGAACCAGTTGATCACGGTGCTGGTTTTCAAGTTGAGCTGCGTGGCGAGTTCCTCAATGGTTTTTGGTGATGGGTATGGCTTTTGCTGGTAGGCTCGTTTGAGAGCTTCTTTCTCCTCTGGTGCCAGCACCACCCTGGGCTTCTTGAGCTGGTGCTGGGGCTGGGGGCTGGCGCCCTGGCTGTAGTCGATGCCGGCGGCCGAGGACTCGCAGGACTGGCTGTCGCTGACGGAGCTGTGCCGCCGCTTCATGTAGGCTGAAAGAGAAGCAGCCTGGATCAGCCCTGCTGAGGGCACATCAGACCAATGGATCAGGGATAAACACAGAATGGCAGCTGGGAGGTGCAGGATGGGAAGGATGGGGCGCCACCAGAGACCAAAGGCAGGGAGGGTGCAAGAGGCAGGAGAAGAAAAGAGGGTAAATCAGCTGGAAACCTGCCAGAGTTTTCTGCCTTTACAATGAACGTGGGACACGGATGACAGGGTTCAGATCACATGAATCATTTCAGATTCACTCCTTGGAGAGGAGTGAACTCCCACGTAAGGCCCTGAATGTGAAGCTGTGCTTCACTGTGACTGAAAGGGGTTTGGTGGTTACAACACTTCAGGTGTGCACGGAGGTGTCTCTGGCATTAAGGAAAATATGACTGTGGAAGTGGAGCTGCAGCATTCCCAGCCTGCCTTCCCAAGCCATCCCAACACACGAGGGCGCCTGGAGCCTGGAGATGCCAGGGATGCACGAGCAGGCGTTTGCTGCCTTTCCCTACAGCTCTCTGCTGTGCCAGTGACAGGTTAGGAAAGAAAACCAGCCCCCAGCACCCTCCTCCCCGACACAAAGCTCCTGCCAAAACACAGACACTTTTAAGAAAGCTCTCCCTGCACTGATGGGCTCGGTGAGGCTGATGGCAGGAGCCTGTGATCCTGCCACTGACCTTCCTCCCTGCCTGGGAGTGAATTATCCTGGCAAATTCCTCAAGGAAAGAGTCCCAGCAAAGGCTGTCACTGACTTGATTGATTTACACTGGGCATGGAGAGGTGGGATTTACTGCACCTGGCAGTATCATGCACAAGCATTGCTAATGAGGGGGCTGAAAACAGCAAATACAGATGAATCTTGTCAATAAAATATTTAATGGCCTGTTAAATACCTTCTAGATATTTAAGAGTTTATGTATTCAAGAGCTATAGTTTGATAACCTCGGGTATTAAGTTCCAGATTACACCAGCCTGACATCAATCCAGGAGGCATTAAATGTCCAGGAGCCAGGAGCTCTGGCTGGAGCCAGGGACACTGTGGGGCCAGTCACACTGGTCAGCAACCAAATTCTTCAAAAATTCAATTTTTCTCTCCCCCCAGCTCTGCCTTCAGGCTGAGGCTGCACAATGAATAAAAAATCAAATCAACTGCAATGTTCAAACTCCAGCCAATGTCTCCTGGCAGGGCTCCCTCCAGGACTGGCTGGGTTTTCTGGCTCCAGTGGGTTCCAGCATCCTGTCCTCTCCATGGTGCCTCCAGTGGCACCTCTGGCACTGTGGCTTTGCTATCATGGAAGTGAATTCTGAACACACTCTGTAACCTTTGGGGGTATCTGCATGGCCCACATTTTGTTTTTCCTGAATATGACAGATTACCTGTGGATTGCCTACTGTGTAAGATCACTGATATGGAACACAACGTGAGTTGCTCGTGATCCATCACTCTGACGTGATACAGTCCTGCACACATTTGAAATAACCATAAAAAACAAAGTGTTTTGTTTTTTTAATAAATCTCCTTTATAAGTCCACCTATTTAAGTTGCTCCAAAAAAAATCTGCATTATTTCAAGGTGACCCATTGGCCTTATTTTTACAGCCTTCAAGGAACTGCTACAACCTTCAACCATGGAATTAATCATTCCAGCAAGATAATCTCATATTTCTATAAGGTGTTTAATCTCAAAACTCCTTCCTGGGTGTTATTTCCAACTTGCATTGACATGCAAACTACAGCCAAGGCTCTTTTGTTTCCTTGCACAGCAGAACCAAGAGGTTGGAGGACAACATCCATCACCTCAGCAAGGGGCAGCAGCTCCAAGAAGGCCACAGACAAAACAGAACCTGGCATGGGAGATGTGAGAGGTGCTCAGACCACCTCTAACTGGAGTTTCTGGAATTTGGTCAGATGACTGAGTCAGCAGGAGACATGCAGGGATCAGGATGGGCTGGATTTCTGTCTCCTCTCCAAAGGATGGGATTTCTGGTAGGGCAGAGCTCCTGACTTAAACAGCAAAGGACAATTCAGAGCTGTGAGAGCTTGAGGAAAAATGTCATTCCTTCCTCTGCTCCTGTAACCTCACACTGGGATCACAAAAGGTGCACTGGCTGAGCTGGGTTGCTCTCATGTGAATGGAACAAGTTATATAAAAGTACATGTTTCATTGAAATATAAATAAAGAGGAGGATGTCCCACTGTTCTGTCAGAGCAATTGTTTTCTGGAGGACAGTCTGTTATCAGGACAAATTTCCACTGGGCCAAAGGCAGAACTAGGACTCAGACTTCAGGCTTTAATGCTGGTCTCTGGAAACTTAGATGACATTTTTAAAAGCTTTTCCATTTTAATTTTTATTTTTTAACATATGTGCTGCATGCAGACAACGTAAGGAGATCATTCAGCACATGTGCAGTGACTGCAACGCTCAAACTGGAATCCAAGTTGCACACTTTATTTTTGCATAAGTTTGATTTTTGTCTGTGACCAGTCTCTACTTCTCAGGAGACATATGAAAGAGAAGAAAACCCAGCTGTAATTTGGGCAAAGGTCTGGATCTGGGTCTGAGGCTGTTACACCTTTCCCTCCCAGCATCCACGTGTCCCTCTGGGAAGAGTCCCCAGCATGTGCCAGCTATGGATGCCACAGACACCAGCTGCCCACTGAGATAAAACAGAGCCTCTTTTAATATAATTTTTATCTTGTGTGGTATTGAACAGGATTATTAAAAAAGTGAAATAATGGGGAAATAAAGAGAATTCAATTTTCTTCTGACACCAAAGCTGTTCTGTGAGGAGTGTGATGCTCCAGCAGCCCAACACCCCAGAGGTTATGAGAAGAATGAATTCTTCCAAGGCAGGAAAGGTGTGCAGAATGTCTCAGCCAGGTGAGCATGAACCCCCAGCTCCCTCCAAAGAGGGTGGTTAATGTACATTGAAAATTTTCAGAACCTCTTAAAAGGGACATTTATAGCACAAACTTTAGGTGGTGGAACAGAAAAAAAAAGAGATATGCAGCTCACCTTTATCATAATTATTAATTTACTCCCTTAATAAAATGTGGCACAGAAATAATTGATAATAATGTTTCACTGGAAGCAGACCCAGTCACATTGTTCTTTAGCTGACATTAGCTGAAGGGAAAGTTAAATTCTTAATGTGGCTCTGAGCAATTTAAAAGGTTAAATTACAGGATCCTTACCTGCATGAAAGGATTCTGCAGAAAATACAGGGTTGAATTCACTTTAGAGTGCTCTGCTGTGAGGACAGCACTTGCACAGTTCAGGAGCTCAGTGCAGAGTCTCAATGATTTATGGCCTTATCTCTATTCAGATGCCATCTACAGACCATATGTATTGCTCACTATTTGATAAGAATCCAGTTTAGAAAATAGTTTTGAAAGGATATTGTCAGTACTACTTTTAAATTATTTTTATTTTATTTTGCTGCATTATGGGCAATATTCTCTGTGAGGCTATAAAAATCCAGCTAGTTGACAATTTTATTCCTGCCATGTTTCTAATACAGCAAAACCCCTCACGATTCCCTTTGGTTTACAGTTGTAAGTGGGAAACCCAAGTGGGTTTTGCTCCCCGTGGAAGATCATACATGATTTGTGCTAAGATACTGCACTGCTTTATATTATACTGGTTACTGTGACAAGGGTTTGAATTTCTTCTTAAAAGCCTCCAAGACTGTAATTTTCCCAGAAGCTCCTGCACTGCAATTTTAAATATAATCACCAAGTTCTTGATCAAATGTGTAAATGCTTTCAGAACATCAGTCAACAGCAGAGCTTTCAGTGCACACGATTAATGATGTCTGTGCTAATATCATTAAGGGGTAGCTCCAGAGATGTATATATCATTAATTAGTTAACTGCTGATAATGGCAGCCCACGAGTCTCTCTTGTAAAATCACATGAACATACTAAAAACAGGGCTCTGAATAACCACTGGGTTTTAGTGATGAATTTAAAATTGAGAGAGTTGAAGAAATTTGCAGGATGTACTCCCTACTAAGATATCCAGTAGCAACTCAGATCACACACGTCCATCCCCATGGCCCTGTTTTATGTGACCATAACACACACATTTTATTGTATTAACACAATCACCTTCCCCTTCCCCATAAAGGCCACAAATACCATTATTATGCAATAGCCTTTTATAAAGGCTGCATTTCTGCATTTTTCTCTCCTCCCAGCAACCATCAGTGCAGGACTGGCAAGGAGCTTTCCCAGGAATCAATGCACTGTTCTTCCAGCCCAACATCTGTGACCAGCTGCAGCACTATTAACTAACAACCCAAAGCCAGCTCCCAAACTCACATTTCTCATTTGGTAAGGCAAATTATCAGTGATACACCAGGGCCTATAGGAGAAAACAGCAATGATTCCCCAGCAGCTGCTGAATATTTTGGGTTTGGGGTTGGCTTTTTGTTGTGTGTTTGTTTTCTTTTTATTTCGAGATGTATCTGCTTGAACAAGCACCACATAAAAGCTCCAAAAAAAGCTGTGGTGAAGTCCTTTTGCATAACCCTCATAACACTGGATCAATGCTGCCTCTCCACTATTTCTGGAGGGCTATAAAAGCCAGGCTGATGACAGGAAGGCGTGAGTCAGCACTCTGCTCCCCGTTACCTTTTTTCTCCATGCGCTTCATATCCATCAGCTTCTCCACGTTGTTGGGATCGTTGAGCCACAGCTGCATGCGGACAAAGGGCTCCCTTCCCTTCAGACTCAGCTTGTGCCAGGGCTTGGGGCGAGCCAGCAGGTCTGAGACAGAGCCTTGTGTCAGCCCCAGGATTGTCTCCCCGAACAAACGCTGACCTAATGCGAAATGGAGAAGCGCATGAATTGGCTCGGCCGAGACACGGGCAAGAACACGAGATCACTGCTCAATTATTCCTACTTCAGAACTGCTTCCAAACCCAGAAGAAACGTTTAGGAGAATAAATGCTCTGCCCCCCACTAGAAGGGTAAATATTGAGCTTTAGTTTAATCCTCAGGATCTGCCTGGGATAAAGGGAGGAGTTTGACACGTTTGGGGAGCGGGACCTTACAGTGAAACAGCGTGCAAAAAATAAAATTAGGAGAGGAAAAATAAACTGAACTTCTAGCTAAGCAGGCAACTAGTGAGAGCAGTGAGGCTACTTAGCTCTTATGCAGGAGGGCAGTGCCACAGCTTTGTTCCAAGAGGGCAATCCAAACATTTCCAGCAATCAGTGAACCAAGAGCAATGGAACCTCCCCTTTCAGCAATGGCCATATAAATGTCCTCACAGAAACATGTAAGGAATTTCTGTGCTGTATTATCTGTGGGGATCCAACAGGGTCTTACCCACTA